>NC_092184.1:14875051-15181995 GCF_043641665.1 Enoplosus armatus | reverse complement strand
TTTGCACTTTTACATCTGTCAAGATCTGTGGGGATTGAATGAGTGAACAATAAGGTCATATTGCTGCTCCGTCTTGCCCTTTGACTGGTTTTCGGTTAAGCATTTCTTTCACACATTTCCTGCCCTCATCAAAACTCCAGGGGAGGCCACCAGCTCATTGTGCAGTGGGAGAGATGCTGGTGAGCTGCAGCTAGAGAGGGATGTCCATGCTGTGACACACAGATGAATCACACGCTCAGCAGCAGAGGACTTAAATGTCTGTTTAAGCATCAAACACTTCAGTAAAAGGTGAAGGTTGATGTAACAGCTCGTGAGAGCTGTGAGGGGACAGAATAATATCTTGACATTTTCACCCCAGTCCACCACCCCACCCTCAATGCACCCACCAATCATACCACACTGTGTCATTACAGTGGAAGGGCTGCAGAGAGATACTGAAGAGTTGAGGGATGATTTTCCCTTGATAGCAGACTGGGGGTGTTTTCTTGTTGCATTGCTTTTGGATCACAACAACACAAGGACTTTATTCCTTATAGAAATCACCTGCAGTAGCAACGTATCCACAGGCATGTTTAAATATATCAGCCCCAGGAATAACAGAGAAAGAATGACTTATACTGCAATATGCACAAATGCAGTAGCAGATTTGCCATATCCTGAAGTGCATTATCACTAATGCAATTTGCATACCATACCGTCAGCTATGTGTTGAGTAATTTATGATCCATTATTGATAAAAAATGAAATCACCATGCATCAAGAGGGACCCAATGAGGTGGTACCATCATCAGCATTCCATTATATGCAGCCAGAATGAAAATGTATTGGGATACTTGTGTCTAGCAGGCCGAGTATTTATATAAATGTTTCATAAGCCCCCTGGGACAAACAAAGCCATGCTGCATATGTATTTGGGTATTTGCTATTCTCCACACTTATTGGCTAAATCACTATATTATTATTATTATTATTTTTATCATTATGTGGCATATGAGGAGTTTGTCTCTGCTGACACAAAATGAAATCGCAGGTTTAAGATTTGGCATGCTGTCACTCAGTAATAAGGAGGAGGAGTCACTAAGTGCTTCAGAGATGTACAGATGCAGCAGAAACATATCTTTGTTTATTCCATGCATTTTTTTCTTCGTCAAAACCTGCTGCCCACATCACCCACAATGCAGCTGTCAGTGTGCCAGTTCCACAAGTCAGATTTTCAGCCACAAGATTTTTTTTTGCCATGCTCCATTAACAACCTATTTCACATCAGGCGATGCACACTTCTATGACTGTGCCTGAAATGGAACATCAGATTTGCCCGTTCATATTCCAGGCACTCTTAAGCTGCAACACTGCACAGCAAATCAGTGACATTTCAGTCAGAGATTTGGGTGTGTTATGCTAGTAGTGGCTAATGTAGCCATAACCCGTTAGCCTCAACCAAAGATGAGGAGAGGGCTACAGAGGTCTGGTAAGCTCACTTCTTTTTAACACCACACCCCCCAAATGTTTTTGTTTCCAAACCTGTAGTCTTCATCCCCAACTGATTCATGTTACATCACTTGAGGCAATTTATGAGACTTTGCACAGCTGACTTTGGAGCCACAAAATACTTTCTACAACTTTTTTTTATATGTGGTACTCCCAGAGACCTGTGAACAGATACTGATGTGAAACATTGGTGGAGTTCCCCTTTAAGTTTCTAAGAAATGTTGCTTAAGGGACTGTATGAAAATTACCCTCCCCAGCATTAAAAAAAGTATTTGGACCTCCCCTTGATAGAGAGAAAAATAACACATTAACATATGTAATATGTACAATAATTTTCACACTGCCACCAATTGCTAAAATGATGACAGGATTGTGGTCAAACACACCTTTATGACTTGCGATGCACATAAAAGGCAAGTTTTTGATGTAACTGACAAATTACAACAAATCTCACAAGAAAATAATGAAATAAAACCGGGATGAGAAACAGTTAAAAGACCCTCCCCTGCTCTCCCAATTTTTCCCAAACTATCTTCCCTTCAGCAAAAACAAAAAACTACACAATCCTTCCCCTTTTCTGATCCCCCCTTAATAACTTCCATACAGTCCCTAAGTAGAAGTAAATTTAATAAGTAAAGCTGAAAACCAAGTTGTTTTAAGTTATAAGAACTGAGTTATTGTATGTTTTACAGAAGAAATAGTCACATGATGTTTCCCACAAATGACAAAATAATTACAAGACACAAGTTGAATTGTTAACAAAAATATGCATAAAAATATAACTGGAGGCCCTTTCGAGAGCTGCCCATCTAATCAAACGCTTTTGAAAGAAGGAGCTGAAAGTGAGCAGATGTACGTTTTGAACCGTAAAATCCACATGCTGTCAGAACTGATTTAATTACATTATTGATCACTTATAATGCATGGCTTGGTCTGGTCCCACTACATTTCAGACCTTTGAACCTGAGTCAGCCTGTCGTCTTTGGGCTGAATTTCCTCGGACTGCACTGAAAACAAAAGGTTGCCTTTTACTTTAATATTGTTTTTGTATTGCGTCTTTTCTTTCATGGTCTCTATTAATGACTAAAAACCCTGTTAGAAAGAATTCTTTGTAAATCAAATGCATTAGTGTTAATAACAATTGATTGGTTTCAAATCCAGTGCTGATGAAGTGTCTGTGAAGTTGTAGCTTATACAGAATTAGATTTAAATTGTAACACTCAGAATAGCATGCCAAAAGTGCAAATATACCAAACAAAACTTTTCTACCTTTGAGTGCAATGTGTGTCTACACAACTACTTGATGTATAGAAGTTCCTCCCTCCAGTTGCTCTGTGAACAAATTGTACCAAAAGTACATTTTGCAAAAGCTTGTTCATAATCTTTTGAGGATGTTTCATTTCACCAGGTGTTTGTTCTTTTATGGTGTGTGTGTGGTGTGGTGGTCTCAGGGGTCCAAGCGCATTCCTTAACACTATATTCAACAGCTAAAAGGACCATGCTTTATTTAAATATTTAGCTCTGTGTGTTTGTTTGTCTGATAGCAGGATATCTTGAATCAATCACACACCCTGTGAACATATTCACACCATTACACACACTCCCTATCAGCAGATGTGAGAAGAAACAATTCCTACATTATTGAAACAGTGAAGACATAAATGTACTGTCAATTTTTCCAAAGCTCAGTGCAGTGGTGGATGGGCTGTCCAAGTAACCACTGAACAGCACTGATTTGCTGTGCAGTGTTGCAGCTTAAGAGTACCTGGAATATGAACGGGCATATCTGACGTTCCATTTCAGGCACAGTCATAGAAGTGTGCATCGCCTGATGTGAAATAGGTTGTTAATGGAGCATGGAAAAAAAAATTCTTAACTGTGGCTGAAAATCTGACTTGTGGAACTGGCACGTTGACAGCTGCATGGCACTTGCTGGGGCACAGCAAAGCACAGCACAGTGTATGCTTTACTGAGTGCCATCTAGTACTGAGTTGCAGTCGGACTGTGGAACAGGTCAAGGAGGCAAGATGGGAAGATCAGCCATACAAAAATAGATGGTTTGTAAATGTGTTGCAATCAAGCCATACCATCTGAGAGTCTGCCATCAGTAAGAGTGAACCCTGTATGCCTTAATTTATGTTTGCACGACCACGTCTGACTGGAAACAAACCATATTTGAGCGAGAGCCAATTTGTAATTAGGCAGCACACTGACACTGCAATAGGTACTATTGACAAAGTCTTAAATCCCCAATGAGCTACAGCGATGCGTGGGCGGGGTGGATGTGAATAAGGCTGCTGATGCTGAAATGGCAGGACAAGGGTACAGTGACCTCACTATGATGCGAGCAAGGGTGCGTGGTGCAACTCACAATGGATGACACGTTTATGCTGAAGTCAGAGAGTGGGTGCATCCCTGCTGGCTTATTGATTGAAGGAGGTTGGCAAGGTGCACCAACAGGGAATAAGATTCACTGACAAATCAGAACATGGATTGTCAGCAATTTCCCTCATTAGCATTCAAAGCATTATTCCATCGACAGCTGTTTTGGCATTGACTCCCTTATTCACTTGTCAACCTGAGAGGTTCCTTTTCTACGAGAGGACTGGTGTGAACTCTCTGCTGAACTTTGCAAACCAGAATCAAAGATCACTCGTCACCGTGAGTAAATCTGGTCTCCAATTATTCTTAATATTCTCCAATTAGCTTTTTACTGTGAGTGACGGGGTCATGAATATGCACGCAACTTTCTGCCAAAGTTCGATTTCATTTTGTCCATACTCTTTTGTGTCGAAAAAAAAGTGATGTCACACTTGTCTGTGCACCAATCAGGACATAGAAAGATTTGAATCAAACTGTGACGACAGTCGAGGGGTTGTTTGCTCATGGCGCTATGCCAGTGTGATCAAAACACACCTACACAATCCTGATGACGCAGACGAGTTTTTGACTGGTAAACTAATAATAACTAACTATGTTTTTCTCTGACTGTTGCACATTTAGTAACGAATGTTTAATGATGTAGAGAAATACTGATGTGAAACCATGTTTTCAGAGGCTTTAATACCGTTTGTAAAGTTGCCACCCTTTTTGGTGCAAATAAATGTCAATTCTGAAATGCAAGTGCCACACTCACATATAGATTCACAGCACACATTGAACAGCCACTTCTAGGGGATTACATTCCAGCTGCCGGAGAGATGAGTGGGTTAATACGTGAAATGTCATGTTTATTATATTATTATCTCGGTGTATGATCAAACGATAATGGAGATTGAAGCAAAAGTAGCACTGTACAACACAGATGGCAGATCAGCTTTCAATCACACTGAACCTTGTCAGAGCCCATTAGGGATAAAAGTCAACATGTATCTGATGCCACATACATATGGACACACACACATAATTATATGTACATATATGTAAAGCCCTCAATACGCATCAATGCATGTCCACACGTGCATGGAGAGTAAACCCTTCACCTTGACAGCTGCTTGTGTTAGAGATTGATTTACAACTTTCAGCCACTAGTGGTTCAACACCTTCCCTGTGGTTCCCCTGTGAGCCGGAGCCGTTTCACATGCGGCATGGCCGGATGGTAAATATTCATTAGCTATGAATCAGACCACTGCTGCACTGGTGCAGCACTGCTGTGTCGATGTGTCAGGTTGTGTGGCATGGCATCAACACACTCTCTTTGTCTGCCTCTACCTCGTCACCTTGCATCCCCAAAGGTCTTCCAGTATTGTGCATTGTGTGACCAAGTGCTGCCGTTCATTTTGCATCGGCTAACAGGATAGATCCCCGTCCTCCCTCAGACCGACAGCGGGCTAATGGCTCTGGCTTTGTTTCAGTGGCCAGACAGAGATGGGAAGACATAACATGAGGGATGAGAGAAAAGGAGAGAGGGTGGGTAATAAGGACTGAAGCTCTGAAGAAGAGTAGAGCGACATGAATTTGGAGAAGCAAAGCAAGAACTATTTTTTCATGTTGCTGTTGCAGCTAGGCCAACCCAAACACTGTATGTGACAGTTTGGAAATCAATCACTCAATTAGATGCCGCCTGGATCTGAATTGCATGTGCTACAGTGGATGTGGCTGTATGTCGAAAAAACTGCCGTTGAGCATGATGAGTGCCTGATGGGGAAACCCAGCATTACGTGCTTTGTTTGGACAATTTCGTCACTCGTAGCAAACCGTTATCCAAGGCACACAGTAGAGCTATATTGCACTCAGCTAAAGAGAATGGGCAGTTAAGTGTTTCTCCTACTCATTCCAAGGCAGGAGAAATGAGTAATGAGGACAGGTGGGAGCATTTAAGCGACAGTAATAGTTTGAGGAAGGACTCAAATCACTGCTTGCGAGGCATCTGGCTGGCAAGTAGGAGGCTGTACTTGAGTTGGTATGCAAACACAAAAACTCTCAGAACTGTTCTTGTGAATAAGAAAGATCAAACACTGATCTCTGGGAAAAAATAGTGCAGCCATTGAATCGTGCACATTCCTGTTCACCTTCTGTAAGACGTAGCATGCATCGCCTTAGCCGCCCTTTCAGGAATAAATCATCCGTCGGCGTATGACTCAAGTATGTGTGTCTTTGACCCCAAATAAAGAAAGTCAGTTTGAATTTGGGAAGATTCACCTGCAGGCTAACACACACACACACACACACACACACACACACACACACACACTCTCTTATCTTCATTTCCCACAGCTAAGGAGTAATCTGCTCTGGGTGTCAATCACCAGTCTTGACTTCATTAGGGGTTAAATAGCACAGATCACAATTTCACCTCCCTCCAGAATTGACTATACATTGGCAGAGTGTATTTTTGTAATCAGTCAACTACATCATAGCCACTGGCACACTGGGACTCAGTCAGTGCATGACCTCTATAAACAGGGGGAAATGAAAAGACCATTCCAGATCAGCTATTACCTAAATAAACTGTCTCTCAAGAACAGGTGCTCTCGCTTGGAAAGAGAAGAAGGAAGTGAAGAGTATTATTTCGATAGGTCAAAATACCTTAACAATTGACAAAAGCCCATATGCTGTAAAAACTGTTTTGAGAGGCAGAAGCACCCTTTATCCAATTTTCAAGGTGAAGATGTTAATATAGGGAAGTAGAAGGCTCTCTGTGGGTCACCACTTAATAGGTGCCCTTCCATTACTTCCCCCCTGCGCCAAACAGTGCCCTTGTGAACCAGTTTAGCAGGATTAGCAGGGCCCTTGACTGGAGTCGTTCTCTGCAGAACCCCTAAGTGAACTTCTGCTCCAGTAGGTCTTGAGAGACAGCTCACCTTCAGGCCTTACCAGGGATTATTAGCGTCCACTGAATTCGTGCCCTTTTCAAAAGCCAGCAGGATGCTGTCAGATGAGTTAAAGCGGACGGCAGGAGACGCTCTTGTTCCAAATGACTAGTTTTGGGCCTCCAGCCTGTGGAGAGAATAGCAACAGACGACCGAACAAAAGAGTCATTTTCAATTCCAGTCAGGTTTTATTGTTACTCGCTTTCCGTCTTTGCTCACTCTTGGCTTTTTCTTTCTTCAAGTGGATTCATTCCTTCCTGAAGTTGACATTAGCATTGGAGCATTATTGATCAGCACTCTGCAGGAGCATGTCAGGTAGATTAAATCACCTGACCCCAGCTTGGTCTCTCAGCATCCATTCAGGACTTTCAGACAGGTGTGCATTACCGCTCTTTATCTAATACTGAGATGCAGCTGCAGCTATGAAAGCTAAGCGGGGTGACACTAACCCTCCCTGGACACCAGACACACTGCTGCAACAGCTCAAATGCACCAGGCACTCAAGTCTCGTCTTGAAATGAACTATGATTGATAAATCTTATGTAACTGCCAAATGTTTCATCACTTTTTGTAACACTAGTTTTATTTTGAAAAAGTGAGAGTGAGCAGCGTTCATGATAATTGTTTTTATTTATTTTGAAAGCTGAAAGACAACCAGAGTAAGAGAGATGGGATTACTTTGTGATCAGATGAAGCTCTCTGGACGCACAACATTGTTTGAAACATCCTTGCTGAACTAATTTTGCCTGAGAAATTAGATTCTGGATATACTTTTTGCTCCCTTACATTTCAAGATTGAAGCCTTTTTTTCTTTTTTTAAATTCACTGTTTACAAATACTGTCAATGTAAAACAAACCTGTTCAGCTTCAAAGCTCATGTAAAATTCATGCTCATGCTTAATACATAAGCCGAGCCAGCGGCTGGGCATCAGCGACTCGTAAGAGGACAGCATGTTGTAATTATGGATGTGGGCTTTAAAGAATACTGCAAAAGCCTATTTTTACTGTACATGCTCACTAAGAATGATCACACAGTTAAGGAAGCTCTACACGCTCCATGCATGAAAGGAAGACTCATGATTCCTGGATGACTCACGCTTAGTGACTCAGGATATTGTACTAGGAGGAATTAAAAAAAGGGATGGGGCCACACACTGCTTTCAATACTGTCAGAATTATGTAACAATTATATAATCTTTCAGCCGTGGATCTTCATCAGGTATGTTTTTTAATCCCATGCGAGCTGTTATATATCAACTGCTCCTTAAAACTGTACTGGGATGTGTGTATGTCTCTCTCGGTGGTTGTACAAGGTGCCCTAGGCAACTAAGTGAGATCAGGTTTCATATTATACAGCATGTGTGGCTCTTCAAACCATCATAATCATATTTTAATGGGGATAGTTTGACATTTTGTTGCTGAGAGTTAGATGAGGAGATTGATAACACTCTCACATTTGTCCAGCTGGAGCCAGCAGCTGGTTAGGTTAGTTTAGCACAAAGACTGGAAACAGGGGAAACGGCCTGGCTCCGTCCAAAGGTAACAAAATCTGTGTACTAGCATCTCTAAAGCTCACCAACCAACATGTTACATCTTGTTTGTTTGATCCATACAAAAACCATTGCAAGTGTAAAAACAACAATTCAAGGGCGCCCCCCGGGGATCAATAAAGTATTTCTGATTCTGACTCTGATTCTGATAGTTAAGGTGCATACCATGTTACTGCAACATCTAAAGAGGTGATAATTAGTGAGCTTTAGAGGTGCTGTTAGGCGGATTTTGTGACCTGTAGACAGAGCCAGGCTAGCAGTTTCTAGTCTTTATGCTAAGCTAAGCTAACTTGCTGCTCGCTCCAGCTACACATTTACAAACATGAGAGTGATTGATCTTCTCAACTAAGTCTCAGCATGGAAGGGAATAAATGTTGAACTACTCCTTTAATGGTTAAATGAAAGATGTATTCCACTGTGTTGGGTTCTGTTTTGAATTACTCTTCTTCCATATGTGTCTTGATGGTGGCAGCCATATATTATGGATGTTAACTAGCTAATCAATTTCTCCTCTCAACCAAATCCAGCATCAGGAGGAGCGAGGCAGTCTCCATCCATCGCTGTCATTTAATGCAACTGAGGACCCATCACATGCCCAGGGGACAACACAGAGCAGCTGACATCAAGCCATATGTGAGCAACCCACTTAAGCCTCAAACATCTCACTTTGTTTTCATTTCTGACTTAATTTTTCTTCTTTTTTTCCTCGTCGTTTGCATGTTTGCACTGGACACGAAACCAGACAGCCACTCTCTGTCCAACCAACCTGGCAGGACAGAAGCAGCAGCAGCAGCAGCTGTGTATCTTGCCAGTGTTGGTCACCAAAATCAGCAGACGCATGCCTGCCAAAACTGCCATCGATTTCTGCTGCGGCTCTGAGCTACGCTCAGCTCGGTCCCAGGTCACAGCTCAACAGCTCAACGCCTGTGCGGCGCTTTCTCTGGTTTCTCTTTCACAGCAGACTGAACCCGGGGAGCACAATGCCAGCTGGCCCGCCTGGAGCTTTTTACCCAGATACTCCATCAAAGTGCGGTGTGGTAATTAGACAGGGTTAACGCCAAGCCAAGCCATGCCACAGGTTCCTATTCATTATTGGATAGGTTGATTATAAAGTGTCCCACAGCAACAGCAACTGAATAGGTTCAGGTATCCTTTTTGTTGGATGGCATACGTGACTCTGTGCTTTCAGCAGCACACATTTTAGCATATTCCGCCCATTTGAAGGAGTCAGTTCATCATCTCTCAGCATCGGCTTAATGCATCCTCACCGCGTTTCGTCTGGCTCTTGGTTGTGCTTGGGACAATGATTACTCCAGAGAGGCTATGGATTAATCAGACTGTGGAGAGCACATTGATCTTCACTCCAATCCATCAGATATTGGCTTCTGCTCGATGGAGGGGGGAGAAGTGCAGCATGAAAATCATTCCCATAAGGTCAGGGGTTCCCATTTGGGACACAGGTTATAATTGAGGTGACCGTATAACAAGGAATCATCAAACATCCTTGATTCAGTATGACATGTATTTGGCAGTACAGTCTGATTACAAACAGGCAAAAATTCTTCTTAAATGTAAATATTTACAATAAAAATAAACATTTGAAAGCCTACAGAGGGGAGAGAAGAGTGAACTAATTTTTCTAGTGTGACAAGCTGTTACAAACCCCCCCCCCCCCAAAAAAAAGACAATAACCACAGCCATAAATCACTGAATAGCTGATTTACTTTAATCCAACTTTTTAGGAGGAGTCCACGTTATTTCCGTCTTTATTTATTTCCTCCACAGTTTGAATATAATAGTCTTTGATGAGCAGCATGCAACTAGACAGTGATTTATTGCACAGGAAAACAACCCCACTGTGACTCTGCTAAAGCCGCGCAGAAGTACTGGAGGAATACAACCAATTATTTTCTTGACTGATCTTACGTGTGACCTCTCGCAGTCTTGCAGATCACACCGCTGATTGACCATATATATTGGTAAGAAGAGCAGCTCAGGAAGGCTGCGTGGGAGCATCCCACTGCAAACACGGATGAATATTGATGAACAGCGCACTCCACCAAACCCCGAAAAAAAATGAAGCGCGCAGAATAGAGAATGAGGCCCATTCTGTGCATGATTTGCAGAGTGGAAACGTCAAGTTTGAACATGAGTAGTGGCACTGGATACTTCTCCATGTGACAACACCGGCTGTAGCAGCCAGTCATGCAGCAACAATAGAGTTTGATTCAGTTCCATACAGTGATGCAGATGAACAGTGGCTGCAGGCAGACAAGCTGCTGTGTAAATATGTAACACCTGAAACATCAGAATGGTAATAGATGCACTTGTAGATGCATTAGCATATTGATGAGAAACTCCTACAGGACACATATACAGTGTATGTGCACGTGTGTTTAGGAACTTCAGTTCACTTATATGCACTGATGTTCAGAGTTTGATGATTGCAAAGCAGTCTGGGGAACAATTCTCCTTGTTTCCTGTCACAGGTGAGTTATTTAGTCAAGCATCCTTATCTTGGAATTAAGCCCCATGGCAACAACCAAAACGATGCGCTCCACCATAATCATCTGCAACAGTCCTCCAGCATCAGGTAAACAAATCAAATCCTGAACTTGATTTTCAGCCTTGAATATGTATCCAAAATCTATGCAAATCAGTCTCTGAAAACATGTGGGTGAATGTTTTCGGTTCAGTTTTTATACTATATTTAAAAGGATGACACGACTTGAAAGGCCTGGTGGGTGAAATAAAAAAAAACCCAACAACAATTGCAGGTCTTTGGCTTTTGCTTGTGCACGGGACCAATTTCGGATTCCTCCAGAAGGATAAAGCTTCATTTTCCAGCCTGACTCACGGCACTGTTGCATAGCTGACGGGGGGAGGGGGAAGAGGAGGAGGAGGAGGAGGAGAAGAACGGCTTGTCTCATCGGAGCTTGACACGAACTGCCCTCCTGAAAGGCTCAGATGTGACTGACACCTCTCTCCTCTTTGTCTTCGCCACTCCAATTAGCTCGGTGACAGGTGCATGTGGAGAAATGAGACAATCAATTATCGTCCCCTCTCTTCTCCCTCTTGTCCTCTCTTCATCTCCCGTGTCTTTATCACACTCTGCCCCTTCCCCTCTATTACTCTTAATTTATCGTCTTTCCATCCTCTTCCTTACCATTTTCCCATGCATACCTAGTCTGGCTTCTTCATTGTCTCCTCATAACACATCCTCCCTCTCCTCTCCCCGTTTCACTGCAGCATGCCTACAGTCAGGGTGACGGAGAGAGAAAAAGAGGGAACATGTCATTCAGACTGTGAGGTGTCCTCCTGCTTTCCATTCAGACACACCAAGCAAAAATCACTGCCAGGCATAACACTGATGTTGACTCCACTAATATAGGTAGCAGCAAACCCCGACAAAGTCACAATAAATGCCGCACAGCCCTCTGTGGGATCCTCCTGATCAAGGCTTTGTCTCATTAGGGAGGCAAGCTGGGTACATTTCTTACTCCATTTATTTGTCAGACACTAGAGTCAAATGCATCCGGAAAATCAATAGGTACCCTGGGTTATTTAAAACTCTGATGTCACTGCAGGTTTCAGGGTGGGTCTTCTTGACTTGATGTTTAATGGGGAAAGTTTGCCACCTGCTGGTAATGATCATCACCTCCTCTGGTGTCCTTGATCAAACCTCCCTGATGGGTCCTTTAAAAATACTGACCCTCCTGACATTTAGTGCTGCCAAATGTCTACAAAAAGCACTTCATTCTGTTAAGGTCAAAAGCGAAATTCTTGACGTTTAACTATGAGGGGTCAAATTAAAATGCTCCAAAATGTCCACATTTTCAACCCCGTTTTCAATTTTTAGAATGGCTTCAGGCGAGAACATGCTTAACATTTCAGGTGTCATTCACTTTCGGTTTTCCCACAGACAAGAGGTCATCTTTCAAATGTCCAAAGTTCAAACCCCGAATCCCTGCCAGCTGCAATGCAAGTCAAAATGCTCCTGCACACTATTAAATAGCTAGCTCATTCACTTACACAGTATACTTTCATGGAATTGGAGTTGAACTGTGGGCACAAAGAAAAAGCAAGTTCTGAAACTATGTTAAACACTTAAAATTCACTAAAATATAAAACATTGTTAAAAAGGTCAATATTTAGTAACTGAGTTAATTTTAGATACATTAATGAATTAGGACTTAAGTAAAAAGTTATCGTAGGAGACTTTAAATACTAATTATGATCACATAATCAATATTTTTAATCATAGCATGGTTTGTGGTGGCAGTTGGCAGCTGTTTTCAGCGAAAAAGCTCTGATACTGTGCAGAGCACCAAACAGCATACTAACTGCTAGCTAGCTGGTGAACAGAAACAGATGTTCCCCTCATAGTTAACGTTGATGGAGACAAAATAAAAAGAGCTAAAAGGACAGTAAAAGCTTTTAACGCTAAACTTTTATTTGCCAGGTGGCCAGAAACAGAACACCAAACGAATGATAATGTTGCTGCGTCTGCTAGATGTTAAATAGGCAACTGTTTTCTAACAAGGTTGCCGCCTAAACTTAAACAGTGATAGTTGTGTTCTCAGCTTGCTTCCTGCTGCTCCAAAGTGGCTAAAAATATCACTTACTGCAAGTTTAAATATGAAGCATTGAGTCAAGTTATTTTTAGCTAAATTAATGAATTATGATTAGGATATGACGCACAGTAAAATGTGATTACATTAGGAGAGATTAAAACCCCAGGAACATGGAGAATCATGTTGCACAGAAAGAGAAAATCTTACTTTAAGATGAATGGAGGTGACATTCCATCATCGGGGAATATAACAAGCACATGATGACATACTGACGTCTGAACAATTTACACCATCTGACAAGCGTAAGGACAAGAGGTCGGCACATGTAGTACAGATATATTAAGACCAGTGGACATAGTGGGTTTAAATATACTGACAAATGTCAACGATTCTCTTTAACAGGAACTATAATTCAACCAGGAGAAAAAATGGGGTGAGCAGCCTGCAGTTCTGATCTGACGGCTTGGTTATTTAAAGTTTAGAGATTAATAGCATAACCGAATGTTTCGTTGTCACTTGGCTGATCCATCATGACTAATGCTCAGGTGTCCTTGATCTTTCTAATAAGCCTTTAAGTGAAAAAATGATCGTCAATCATTCCTCCATTACAGAAACTGTCATTCAATAAGTACCGTCAGTGTAGCAGCCTGACAATGTGGTCCTTTTACATCTTTTCATGACACTCAAAAATATATATTAATAAAAAAAAACAAAAACAGGCAAGGTTTTCCTTTTTGAATGTGTCATGGCACCATTTATTTATTAAAGTTTTACATAACCTTCCAACTTGATCATTGTACAGTATATGTTGAACTTCATGACATTATTAGAATATCAGGCAGTCAGATCAGCATCGCCAACAGCAGCAGAGAGAAGCAGCATTTCTGTCAGGAGCTGATACAGAAAGAGCATGACCGCTCCTTGTAGGGGGGGGGCAAGACACCCAAAGGCAGATGAGGAAGCATGACATATAGAGAGTGGGAGGGGATAAATAAGCATGAAAGCCACTGGGCTATGAGGGAGAGGAGAAGGATGACACCCATAAGTGTTCACAGGGAAAAGAAGGGGGGCGAATCACACGCAAAGGAGAAGAGGAGCAGACGAGAGGCAAAACACCCCTCACAGTGAGGAGGAGGAAGGAGGCAGCACAGAAATGCAACAGGACCAGATCAGAGCCTACAGACTCTTCATTCTAGTTAACACCACACCTAGAATCATCTGAAATTCTAGACTTTCCAGAGTTTGTAACACAATGGGATCTATCCATCACCAGTGCAACTCTGGCCTCTATCAGTCTGAATACATTCCTGCCATTTCACCAGGGTACGCTAGGCTAGCGTGCTCGTATGCTAGCGTGCACTCAACACTCACACTAACCATTTATGACTGAAGCAGGAAAAGCAGCCAAAAAGGTAACACCATGGCCAAAAGCATGCAAGCAATGTGGGAAACACTTTAAAAAAAAAAATGAAAGGAAAGAAAATAAATACATCTTGGGATAAAAAAAATCTTAATACATTATCTTAAAATTTTCCTTTTCTTGTTTTGTGTTTCATATATATATATTCTAAACACACATCTTTGTACATTTTGGTATAAGTTCTCTTTCTTGCAGGGAGTTCCGGGGAAAATGGGTGTTAGATGGTAGAGGGGTGAGGTTTTGGGGCGATCCCACTTCCCTGATTGCCTTGTGCTGACGGAGGGGGGAGGCGCGGCATCACAAAGATGACTCCTCCCTTCAAACGTTCCTGCTCACACTCAAGTCTCTCATTCTCTGTGGCAACCGTGGGCGACGGCAATAGAAGAAAGGGGGCTCAGCAGTGAGAGGACAAGCTTATAGGATGTCCAGAAAGTCCAGGACACAAGAAGTAGGAACAGACTACAAGTCGGTACTTCCTCTTTGGGACCAGAGCCAAAAGCAGAGGCACGGACTTCCACTATCTCTTATCTGGGGGAAAGAATTGAGGTGTAGGATCAGAAAAAGGACACATAAAGGAAGTGATTCATATATTAAGGTCTAGTGATTCATATGTTGACACTGAACGTGAATTGAGATACCTTTGTTTCCATCTGTGTCTGCTGCTGACCTCTCTGGCCTTTGGCGTATTAGATTATTGTACTTGGCTTCAACCTCCTGCAAGAGAAACAAATAACGCACAGTCAGATCAGGCAATAGAAATGACCACAATGTGCAAATATTGTGCTATTTTTATTTGTTTGTGAGCTCAATGACTGTTACCTTCAGATAGTTGAGGTTGGCCTGAAGGTTTCTAAGGTGAGACAAGACCTGTCTGCTGAAAGAGGAGAGGCTGCCGGCCTGTGACGTTGAAGAGAACCTCAAGTTGATGCCAGAGTCGGCAGCACAGCCTTGTGAGGTGCGCAGCTGCTTGCCTGTGGTTGATGCCAAGATGTCATCATCTGTGCTGCTCTCCCCTGGACCACCGTAACCCTCCAGGACTAAATATCCTGCTGAGAGAATCAAAACGAGCCATTTAGAACTACTACCATGAAAAATACATCGGCACCAGGGAAGAGCACTGGGCAAGCTGCACCTTTTAAATTCATTGTTCAGACTTCCCAGGCTCACCATAATCTTCAGGAGAATCAAAGAAGCCCGTGTCCCCAGAGCCCAGGTCCTGAGTCGGGTCTTCTGTCTGGGAGCTGTTCTTGTCTGAGCCATTGTGGACCATCACCCGTGCACGGTTGTCTACGGGGGTCCGCAGAGAGGTGGTCCTGAGGAGACGGGCCCCTGTGGAGCGCTTGTTTTGCTCCGCAGCCTCCTGGGACATCAGCTGTGTCACCAACACCTGCTTTAATGCTGCCACTGAGGGACAGGTGAGGGTTAAGGGTTAATGATGTATAAAAATGTACATACAACATCTGCATATGCAGCACTTGATTTTGAGCCATCTGTTCTGTGTGCTTACAGGTTTTCAGTGCTTCGTCTGCTCTGGAGGGAAACATGTTAAATGAGTCTCCTTCTTTGCCATCCTCAGCCACTTGGTAAGGAAGCTCTGGGTCCACAAATCCTTCCTCCTCCTCCTCTTCCTCTGCCTTTACTCCCTCAAACGGATTATTACCTGGCAGAGAACTCTGCATCACACTTCTGGAGGATGGACTGCTCTCTTTATCTGAGGGGGTGTAATTAGAGAGGGATTATCGACACTAATCAATCAACTGATTATCGACAGTTGATTAGGATAGAATATTTGAATTAATATGGTAGAAAATTTGTTTCTAAGAATAACAGAGGAAGTGAGTGGCTCCAGTTACCTGTGGACTGGGTGCTGCCGGTGGATGTGCGGTCTGCGTCTCTACTCAGCCTGGAAACACCTGCTGTAATGATCTCCACGCCGTCTCTCTCCCCACTGCCGCACAAGCAACATCTTATGTTAGTGACAAGCTCAAACTCTGAGACCCATCTGATCAGATCAAATAATAAAGACGATAAAGCAACATACTCAGTCTGAGGTAACGGTATGACGCTGTGAGGTTTGACTTTCATGGCATCGGCTCTCTGAGTGATTAGACGCTGCCACCTTGTACACGGAAAAAAAGTTTATTAGCCCATTTAACAATACAATTAACTTAATGAGCATTTTATGAATCAATCAAAAGGTATATGGACTTACGTTCTCTGATCGGAGACTGTGGGCGCCATCAGCTCATAGATCTGGGCTCCGTTTTCTGACATGGATAGGACGAAGAAGGACTTGTTGTCTGGCAGGAGAGGGTGTGGACAGAAGGTTTGGGGTGAGATTAATCTCAATTCTGCCCTACATGCATGAAGCCTGATAACCTTATCCTGGGTCGTATACCTGGATGTTGTATCGTGAGGGGTTCTTTTGTTCGTTTGTTTTGATCTGATCCTGATTTGTTCTGCTATTTTTGTAAAATGTAGAAGAGATAAACAGACAAGAGATTGGGTGTTAACTGACCTGTGGCCACAGAGCGCACCAGCACAGTGTTGAGCTTGATGATGGGGCTGAAGATATGTTTGGTATCTGCGGTGCCTGCCAGGTTTTTACTGTGACACTTCAGGATCAGACGCTCGTCTTGTTTCTGTAGCAGAACCAGGATGTCCTCCAGGAGGAGTGTATACAACTCTGAAAGGAGACGAGAGAGAAGATATTTGTCTTTACCTGTCAAACATGAGCGATGGTCTACTGGAGTTTTTGGAAGCAATATTAAAGCTTAAATAACAATCAAACTCTTATAATGTGCTGATTACAAACCAATAGTCTTGTCCTTGTTCACTTTCCATGACAGCGGCCCCTCGTGCACCATTGTTCTCTTGGTTAGATCCAAGTTCTAATGGAGGCAGAACGGGAAAAAACATTTAAAGCTTGTAAGTACTTGCTACTGGTCTAGGCAGCCATTCCCACACAGCACTACCTTTCTATCCAGCAGATATTTCAAACAGCGTATGTGGGTGTACAACAAGTGAGCATGCTTTAGCTGAAGCTAAAAGGGTCGTGTAGATATCTCACCTTTAGCTCCAGGATCATGGGGTTGTCTGTCTGCTTTAGAGACGAGAGGTCCAATCTTCTCTGATAGTCCTCCAACCTCTAGAGGAAGGACGGAGAGAAATGGAGACAGAGGAAAAGGGATAAGTAAGCGCTCTTTAAATGGAAGCCACTGCCTGGGGAGCAAAGGAGGTAGAAAATAAATTGTGGTAGAGCAGGGAGAAAGAAAGGACTTAAGATGAGGCTGAAAGAGAGGAGGAGAAAAGTCTAGGGGATGGCATAAAATGGAAAGGAGATTTTAAAAAACATCACACCTGCTTGTCCTCAGATTCCTTCACAGCCTGGTTGACGTGATTGAGGATCTTTCTACAGCAGTCTGCCGCCTGCTTCACTTTGTCCTTCTCCACTGCGTTGTCTGAAAGATATTATGACATCAAATAAGAAGTAAGGCCTCCTAAGTTCTGCAGGGGGGCTGTCCGGCAAATTGATATTTCCTCTGTCCATTAACACACCATCGTTCTTAAAAATTATGATAAAGCAGGGGGGCATTATGATCCCATAATAGCTGGTTATACTTTATCGTTAGCGCGTTCTCTCTGTGTGAGACCAAAACCCCAGCCAAGACTAAAATGATGGACCAAATAATGGGTGAGACATTTCCCAAAATGTGCACTACCCCTCCAGGACCATTAAAATGATAATCTCTCCATTTGTCTGTAATTCACTAATGGTTGGCATGATGCCACGCAGAACCTTGCTTAAGACTTCATTTGCTGCATTTTTATCCACTTTCTTCTATCTTATGAGTTGATTTCCATTTTTATCTATTGTATTATATTACACTCAGATTATAAAATGCAAAGTAGGTATTATCCCAGTATTACGTGTTTCTATGGTTACTCTCAACAGGAGTAAATTAATTTCCATATTTGAATTAATTGCCTCATAGGATCTAATTGATTTGAGGATCACAGGGGGGAAAGGCTGGATGTATAATTGAACTCATGGAGGTCACATGCAGGGTGTTGCAGCAGTGCAGCCAAACTTAGAGCAAGAATTCATTTCTTGTCTAGATGACAACGACAACTATCAGACCAGATATGTTATAAACCTTTACTGGTGCAGCAAAGCTATTGAGGTATCCAGCCAGTGTGATGAACTGAGGAGAGAATTAATAGTGGTTTGAAACTGTCTCTCACAATGTCTCTCCCTGTGACAAAGTCAGTGATTGACTGTAAGTCAATAACTGAAGTATTCGTGACTGAGTGAAACAGACTTTGAAGTGTCAGACTAAGACGGCAGGAGAGGGATCAGTTTTTGTACCTGCATGAACTGTAAGTGGTTTGTATGAATGCACAAATCTGTCCTGTGGCTCTTCCTGCCGGCATGTTGACATCGTAGAGGTTTCATGTATGTCCAAAGCCAGAACAAGTGGCTGGCAGGTGCTTCATTGTATGATTTAATCATATCAAGTGTCATTTTGCCACTATATTTTATTATAAAGCTGCAGCGACGTCTTTTTTTTAAAAAACAGAAATGCCCAAAATTCACTGCTTTCAACTTCTCAAATGTGAAGATTTGCTGGCTTTCCCATTCTTCTTTGGGACATTTGAAGCTCTAGAAATTTGTGATGGGAATTTTCAGACTCTGATATTTAATAGAACAAATAATTTATTGATTAACCAAAAAAAAAAAAAGATCAGATCATCACAAACGGAAAATGAAAATAATCGTTATAATGAATCATTCTATTATCATTCAATACAACAAATATCTACTTGCCCCATTTTTGGTTTATTCAAACATTTTGTTTTGAATCACTACGACCACACACACACACACACACACACACACACACACACACACAGTTAGTACGTGGAGTAATTTGCGCACATAAGCTGATTACATCATGAACAAATCACTGCCAACTGTTGTGAAGGAACTCTGATGGGTAAGGCAACAATACAGCACCTGTGTACTTGGCGATGTTCTCTAGTAGCAGGGGGTACTTGGTGAGCCGCTGCATCTCTACAGGAATGATGTCCTTAAGCTGCAGTCGGCGACACTGTCTATTACTCTCTGCCTCCTGTAAAGCAATAAAAAAATATATAGAGGTTGGGTGAACTTCAGTGGTCACCAAACAGCCAAAACACATCTTGTAGGAAGTATAAATGGTGATTGAGCAACACTAAATGCAGGTTTTTATTCAGAGATGTGACATTTTAGTTGAATTCCCTGAATCAAACAGATTTACATCTTGTTCGTTTAACTCCTCAGTATGACACATTCTGCACATTACGAATGTTCAATAAAATGTTATTTCTGTTGAGTAACAATTTGTCTGCAATATGTGAGCATAATGTCAGTACCTGGATGAACGAAGTAAACCGCGAGTCTTTCTTCTGCTTGGTCTTGATTATCTCCAGAGCAAAAGGCTGGTTACTGCAGAACGTCCCCACCGCCTGCTTGATCTTCTCCTCCTCTCCACCACTGAACTGTAACCACCCAACCCAAGACGGGACAGAGCAGAGACGGACAGAGACGGCGATCAGTCACTCGGTTGATCTGGGTCAGGGGTACTTGCCATAGAAATGTCTAGTATTTAACCACTACGATGAGCACTAACTCCCAGAAGGGGGCCAGGCTTAAGTCCTAGTAGCAGAGACAGCTTAAGTTTAAATGTAGACTAGATCAATGCTCAGACCCTCAGGGGACCGTTTACCCTACTTATCCCCCATAGAGACATTTTAGACAAGGCTGCCAGCTGATATGTGGCTACCTCTCATCTAATGTATCACACATGATATCAAGATGCGGAGATGTCAGCCAAATCTAGGGCACTGTCTGACATAACCATTTACTGAGGAAAAGGCTTCTATTTCACTCGCTTGCTTCCACTTTGATTACATTTCTTGTTACTGAGGAGGGCAGAGTCTTTTGTGGCATGTTTAAGGTTTTGTCTTTCAGGATTTTGGTGTAGGATTTAAGGATTTAATGTTTAGTGTGAAATAACTGCAAATAACCCCTTAGCTATATATAGCATATATAAACTGTACATAACCATTTCCATGTTCATACGACTTGTCAAAATTAACAGAATTGAGGCTGAGGAAAGAAATCTCAAGCCAACATCAACATTTTTTTCTCTCACTATAAAGCAATTTCGGGCAACAGTTCAATTTCTTCACGCACAATACGTTTTTTTTTTCCAACCGCATCAGTCATCTTGAAATTGATTCAATCTAAGAAAATGTTTGAAAGAGGAAATACAATTTCAGCCTGAGAATTGTACTCACCCAGGAGAGCAAGTCGTCTCCTATCTGATCAATTACTGACGACTCATTTCTCTTCCGAACGGCTGCCATTTGCTCCAGTATTGAAACTGAAATTCAAAGGAGAGACACCAATGGGCACTCAGTGTGTGTGTGTGTGTGTGTGTGTGTGTGTGTGTGTGTGTGTGTGTGTGTGTGTGCATAAAATAACAAAGATGATGAATACAACATGATAATGTGAGGGTGCTGAGTGTATACACAGTTTAAGTTCTATATTTTTTCCTTCTGTTGTAGTTTAGTTTACTTTAATCTTAATTCTCACTGCCTCACTTCGGAGGTTGTTTTCACTGCGTCTTAGTGCCTTCTAGAGCAGTCGTGCATGGATTAAGAACTTTTGATTGATTTCAGGATGTGCGTGTTTTATGTGTGTGTGTGTGTGTGTGTGTGTACCATGCAGCTGTAGAATCTCCTCCAGGTTGGTAAAGATATTCTTGATGTCAGCAGGAGGAAGGATGGCCTCTTTGGAGAGCTTCTGGTAGAAAACGTGGTCCAAAACTCTCAGCATCCGCACATGTGCACGCTCCGTGTAAAACAGCTCTGCAGACACAATGTGAGATGTTAATTCAAGATGGCAGATCATTTGCGCGGCTCAACATGATGTACTGTACATTTGACAGCAACTTGGGTTGGATCCCAAAAAATGCTCTGCTGCTGCACATCTCTCTCTCTTCTCCTGTCTACTCACTGTGAACACAATGAATTGTAATATTATGTGAAGTGGTAAGCCATGTGCTCACCATTGATGACTTCCTGTCTCTTGATTTCCTGAGGCCTGAGACCCGCTAGGACCTCTCGTCCCACCAGCTGCTGCCAGTTCGGGGGGTCATGCTCAGAGTCTGTTCCCTGGTCGTCCTCACTCTGGACATCAGCAGCGCCCAGTCCCTCAAGCCTAGGGCAAGACAGAAAGTTAGCTTTTCGTCTGGTTAATAAAAACTTACCACTGCATATCACCCCTTATTTATTTTTTTGTTAGAAAAGTCAAAATGATCAGGTATCCTCACCTTCTTATGGCCTTTGGTGTTCCCTCGTGAGCTCTATAAAAAATATTAACAGAGATATTTATGTTAAAAATACATTTTCTCTATGTAAGTAAGCTAAAGTGTTACTGCAACTGTGACTGTAAATGCACCTGTCGCTTTCTCTGTCATCCTCTTGCAGTTGGTCCAGGCTGTAAAGGTCAAAATGCGAAGCAGGGTACGGCAACCCATCCAGAGGGTCGGACTGAAGGCCGTCACTCAGCCTGGAGGGGCCTGAGGTCGGAGTCCCACCTGAGAGACAAGTTATGAGTTAGAAATGAACGCTTTGTCTGTCTTTTTCTTCTACTGATGGTTAATTCAGTTGTTCAGTGGCTCACCCATGTCAGTGTCTCGGCTAGTGTCTGAGCTATAGGTGCCGCTGTTTGGGGATGAGGTGTTGACAGACATGGAGTGTATGAGTTCAGAGCCCTCGCTCGATTGGCTGCCTCTTAGACGTCCACCTTCTATGTGCTCACTTGCCCCCAGTGTGGGCTGAGACAACTGTTTCTGAGGCCGGGGGCGACCATCCAAGGCTTTACCCACTGAAGAGAAAAGCGGTGTAGATTTGAAAAAGCTTTCGAAGTAGTGTCATAATTTTGGCTTATTCAAAAGTCCTAACTCACCTGATGCTGCTTCAATGCGGCTGGGGCGACGCTGAGGTCCAAGGATACTGGGAAATCTGGGTTTCTTCACCTTCTCTTCTCCTTCCTTTTCTGTCTTGATGCTTTTCTGTATTTTATAAAAAACAAGGGAAGTGTCAGGTAGATGACAAAGGGAGAGAGAGAGAAGGACCAAAGCGTAAAGAGTAACATAAAGTACCTTGATCTTGGGAAGAAAGTTGATCCTGACCCGTTTGGACTCCAGACTGCGAGGTTCCTTGACCCTCACACCAAGGTGCTTCATGTATGTATAGATGACATACTGCATTGTAGTGCTAAATGAAAACAAAAGTGACAACGCCTGAATTCAAACCAATAAAACAACAACAGAACGCTAAAATTGAAGAGAACAAGCGTCCATATTGTGACTCGTACCATATGTCATACCAGTCCTTCTCATACAATTTCTACACAAACCATCTGGGCTGTGCTGCGACCATATGGCATTTCAAACAAGACTGTTTCAATCAGTCACACTTTTGAATTATTTAATATAAACATACTGCATAAATTACATGTTATCTTTAAGAGACTGCCCGAGTGCTTCATTTGTAAAGTGTGGGGGGTGTAGAGCGGGGCTTGGATGACACCAATATGTTATATGTTCTTAGTCGAAACATCAAAGTTTAAAAATGACTACCAATGACAGATAATAATTTAGTACTATAATTAATTTAAAGGAGTAAAAAAAAGTCTAAAATAAGCTGTGACACGGTAATTATATTATCATTAGAGACACATCACAGACTATAAATGCAACAAATACACAGATGGTTCGAGGGGCCATGAGAGCCCTTGAAGCCCTAACTGATCCCCATCATATGCTTATGAGAAATACCCTTCATATCAATCAACCAAATGCTCCACAATATAAGTTTGCTTACCATTTCTCTTCCTCTGCGGTCTGAGTAGTTAACCTATAAATAACACAAAGAAGAAAAACTGAGTCTGAGCGGCTAATAATGTTTAGAAACATGAGATTGTGAGTATTTGTGCATCTGAGCAGCGAATGTCTGTATATGACACATGTCCTACTTACAGGATATCCTCTATCTTGGCGACGATGTTTTCAGCATAGGAGCGCTCTCGCTCCAAAGTGACACGATCTCTGACTCTCTCTTGGTCGAGTCTGGCCAACTCTACTTCTGCCACCGTTAGGCCCATACTGCGCTTCTGCCTACATGTACCAACATATCAAGTCATAGCGTGGTTAGGTTGATAACATAACTTAGGTTTTTTCACTTGCTCGATGTACGAAATAACCAAATTCAGAGTTGACAAGTTTACCTGAAATCCTCAAGGTTCTTCTGGATGTCAGGGAGCAGAGAGTCCTGCAGCGTTTGAACATGTTGTCTGTTTATTTCCTCTGGGATCAGTTCTGTCCGCCGCCGGTCTGCAAACACATGCACATACACACTCTCATATACTGTACTCCAAGTGGTTTGTATGATTATGATTGTGGCAAGGGCACACGAAATATGCACTGTTGAGGTTAAGCAATACTTTCCAAACCATCAGACCATTTGATTTCTTAACACCTTAGTAGAGAGTGTGCATGGCTGAGTAAATGATCAACTTACAGGGAGTGTATAATGAGGATGGGCAAATGGTTACAGTGAGCCAAAAAGGTGACCGTAACAAAAAGAAAATCCCCTACTCAAAATTACATTAGGCAGACAACCAAATGAAGCAAAAGCACAGCATGAAATTCTTACCGAGATCAGCAGAGATGGATTCAGGAACAGTAACTTTCAAATTCTGTAAAAGAAAAAAGAAGAAGAAAAAAACGAAACAAATCAACTTCAAATTGGAACAAAAAAGAAATAAGTGAATACACTCAAGTCCCCCAAACACTTTCAAATGATATTAAATGTCAATGTGAGTGAAGATCATAAATCAAGGCACTCATAATCACATGTCATCACTTATGAATGATGTAAGAGCCAATTTGTGTAATGTATGACCTTATTCCAACCTCTAAATGTGACTGTCCTATGCAATTTGGTGTTAACTATGAAAATGAGTTTTTTGGTCATGTGGATGTTTTGTCAAAAATCTCATGGTGTTTTAGATTTATTGACAAGATTTAAAGACTAAACAACAACAAATGTTTAGGCATTTGAAAATGCTCTGGAAGTGTGGGGACATGCAAAATTTTACCATTTTTTGTAAAAAATCAGTAACATACTCTGTGCATCTTGTGTGACAGACAGACAGATGAACATTGGATGAGTCTGACCTGTAGTGTTGGCCATATTTCACTGTGGGGAAAAAAAACTGTACTTACTGCTCCCCGGTCAATGAAAAAGGTGTGGAGGTCCATGAACACCCGTCTGGTCTCTTTGGAGTTGGTCTGCTTGTAGAGGTCAGCATAGAGGTAGCACAGCTGTGGATATAAGATTAGAATTAATTGAAAAAGAAAACAGGGAAACAGGAAATGAATACATAAAAGGTGTTAGGGAAGAGGGTCTTACCACAGGGGCAGGGTCAAACTGAGAGATGACGTGGTGAAGGAAGGCTGCGAGGTGGGCAGGGCGAGACTTGAGCTGCTCAATGCTGTTAAAGTTGTTACACTGGCCATTTGTCTGAAACAAACATCACAATTTGCAGTCTTGTCATCTGTGCAGACTTCACATGTGACATGAGTATGAATGATATCATTTAGACCTTGCTTACAAAGAAATGTTTATAATTATCAAATTCAAATATTTTGAACGTGACAGCTGTGTTTAGTGATATCATGATTGACATGGATGTCAAGATGGCCCTGTGGTAAAATACCTGCTCCTGGTCTGAATCAAAATAGTCATCCTCAGCTCCAATGATTTGTGAGACGAGGCGGGAGGAAGAGGGACTGCTGACTCTGGTAGGGGACAGAGAGTCCTGGGGAAAAGACAGTGGTACATTGTAAAATTCTCCAATAAAACACACTTCAAAAATGCACTCTTTTCTAAGTTTACACCACGAAAGGGAGTGAATAAGCACATTTCAGGGGCAGAATTTACAAAGAGTATAGCTACCAGGTCAGTGGTGTCCTCTACCTCTGGAGAGTGGCAGGAGTTCAAGCTGTTCCTGGGTGTGCTCTTTGGGCTGGGGTAGGATGACTCTCTTGGGCACAGGCTCTCTGGAGATCCAGGCCCAAATACGCGAGATATCTGTAGGTAGGATGGAACGAAACATTACATTATCAAATCAATCTCCATTTTAAAAAAGGAATCCCCCAAAAACTCAACAACTGTTGCCAAAGAATTTATTTCATTAGTTATCATACATGATCAACAGTAGTTTGATGCAGAACCAATACATACAGTTCTTGTGCCTGCACTGGTGTTGTCGAGATCTAAAGTAGCCCAAGCCAAGCAGGGCTAATTAAGACGATTCATTTAATTGAGCATGATGCCATGAATCTATTGTCCTAGAGCTTATCCAGCCTTGGAATCAAGGCTTAATATGAAGTTCACAGAGAAATTTAAATTGTGTTGGTTAGCAGAGCTGATAGATGACAACTTACAGGAGTGCTGCTCCAGGACAGGTCTGTACTGTTGTCTCCCTTGGAGGCGGGAGTGTGCTCTGTCTCAAACATGCTACCATCACCTGCATCACCACCTGGAGCAGCCTCCTACGGATTCATGCAAACACAAGATTAGTTACTAATTATGAACAACCTTATTATATAACAACAAGATTCACACAGTCCAGAATGAAACACAGACAAGAGCTAAGAACAACCTAACAGGCTACATTGGTATTAATATATGTATGAATTAATGAGTATTTCAAGAGTGTAATCTCATAAAATATAAAATTGAGAGGGCAGCCTAACATGTTGACATACATAACACAAGGTTCAGTGAGTGAGGTATATAAAATAAGCTGTCACACAGACACAAAAGAGTGGCTTCCCACAGACAAAGCCTAATCCTCTGATAAGATTAGGATTATTGTTTGTCTGAAGCGATCCCTAAACGCACTAAACAAAATTATACAAAGGTTGTTTGGTTATTGCTGGTAGATCAGTGTCCCTAGATACCCTTTTCTGTATGCAAGTACATGGGGGTAGTTAGTTAGTTAGAGGGGGGTTATTTGCTTTACCTGTGTTGCCCCAGTGGCCCTGAAGAGCTGACCCTGCAGCTGAGGAATGTGTTTCTTAGCTTCCTGGATGTCTTTCAGTAGTTTGGGGGAGGGGTTCCTGCTGTACTCCTCCTTCATGGCCTGTACAGCAGGAGGTGTGAAATCAAAACAAGGAATCAGCATTAGTTGTATCCTGTTATTTGTATACAATCAGGCAAGTAAAACATGTCATATGTTGACTCTGGTATGAAGCGTGGGGTGTCTCAAAATCGCTGCATGAAAAACAGCAGTCTTGTCAAGTGCACACATAGTACCAGCCTCCTATCCTAAGTGATATTCTATTTAAAGATGAATTAGAGCTGATCCTTTCATTTCCAATACAGAAAATAACACAATCCTTAACAGGGTTTAGATACAATGCCAACATCTACCGAGGAAAACAGTGTTACAATAGAGAGAAGACAGTAAGTGGAAGTGATGTGTGTTCTGCTAACCTGCAGCTCCTGCTGCTCTCTTGAGAGCATCTTTTGCAAGATGTCAACCTTCTGGTTGCAGATACTGCTATTCTCATCCTGTGGTGAAAAAACGAAAAGGGCAGTTGAAAAAGCATAGGGAGGAGCTGTGCATGAGACCACAGGTGAGAAGCATTCAAGTAAATATTAGATAATAATAGTATCAGTAATTCACATACATTTAACAAATATTGAAGCATACACATTTCTAAGAAAGGACGAGATATAGCCACCACCTCCTTCACATTTAGAAGGAGGAGAAAGACATAGATAACCCAGGTGGAAATCCCCTGGATGATGAGGAATGAGGATGAAGAAGGAATGCAAGGAATAGGAGCCAAGAGGGCAACAGAAGTAACTGATCTGGTCTTTAGTACCCATGGTGGTTGAGTGGAGGAGAGGCGGTCCTGAGGACTGTAGGGGCGTTCTGTTGCTGGGGAGTTTGGAGAGGAAATACTAACGCCCAACATTTCAGACTCTGCTTCAGACAAAGGGATCTGGGCGAGCCCTGGAGGACGCCCCAACACTGTGAGGGCCACATAGGACCCCGCTAGAAAGGAAAAATCGCAGCAAAATGTCAGTTTTAATTGAAGGTTCATCATTAAAATGTGGCTTTTGCTTGAGCACAGACAGAGGAACTCACATTTGATAAGCTTCACCACCTCAATGTGATTAGAATGTGTAACAAGGGTCCCGTTAACCTGGAAGACAACAATGGTACTATGATGAGACTATGATAAAAACAGATACCAAGTCCAAAACATCCCATTATAGGCCCAGCTTTACAATTTTACATCTCATTCTCAGACACAGCATAAAGAGAGTAGGAATACTGACTGACCAGAAGGTGGCAGCCTACAGCCTCTTTATTGGCCTTGGACAAGAAAACAATGACGAGAGCAGTTTAAAGACATGGAGGCAGATGAGCACAATACCTTGATGATCCTGTCTCCTGTCTGAACACCTGCCCGCATTGCAGCCCCATCTGACAAACACAGAGGAAAAGAGCGTTAAAGCAAGAGAAGAGGTGATGATAGAAATGGAACAAATGGAAGAATGAAAAGGATGGCGGGAAAACACGAAAGAAATACAGCTTCATGGTGCAATTGTTGATATTTCAGCACAATGAATACAACATACAGCCTTGACAGACCGGATGTTGCAAAGTGACTATTTGAGTGCTATTTTGAAAGACCATAACAGTGGTTACATTACGAGAAGGACCTGTTTCACTGCTCCACCCCAAACAAAGGGATTTAGGCACGAGACAGGTTATTTATTATGAGATCCACTTCTGACTCTATAGTCGGCAGCATACAGCTGAAGTATTTATATACTTATGATGTGCATTTTTGAGTCTTCAATTGTGTATTAGTATAGAAATATTAACTTGTGTCGCTGAACTAAGGACATACCGTTGTCTGATCAGTTGGGCTAAAAATAGAGGGACAGGAATGACTGATAACTTGTGACTATATGATTTGTCAGTAAATTATTAGAATTTCAGAATTTCAGAGCAACAAAAAGTTTTACCACAGCAGGCTGATGAGCAAAAGCTTAATTAGACTTAATTTAAGGAAAACCTGCAACAAGATACTACTCAGTCTCAGTTCACAATAAAATAAAAAATAAGTTGTATAAATTATTCAGATGAAACTAAGTAGACTGCTCTTTGTGTTGAGTCAGTAACAAAAGCACAAATGGGGAGCCATACATGGATAGTTAAACGCTGCCAAGCACTAATGACAGTGCACAAAACTCCTTGATCAGTTCCTTCCTCTTCTATCTCTCTCCACTACTGTACAGAGCGTGTAATGTTTTCTGTGACGTGATAACAGCTCACATCATCCTCTGCAGACAGTGAAAGACTGCAGGGGACCACATCAGTATCCAGAAGCTGCAGCTACTATGAAACTACTGAGGAGGAAACACACAGTCAATGGCTCCACATCTCTAAGTAAGTGCAAGAGTGGTGGTGGTTACCCAATTACCCCTCATATCTGTGAGCTCAGAGCAAACTACCATGACAGTTTGATGTCAGTGCATGAAAAAGGAGCCAACATCTCTATTACAATTGCTGAGACCAGAAGTCTTTCTCTTCTTCTGTGTAAGTTTGAGACTCCACTTTACCTTCTTTGACAAGCTGCACAAACACTGGGTTGTCACCACTGACAGTGAGCCCAAAGCCATTTTCATCTTTCTGGATGATCACACATCGCTGGACCAGACCTGCAAGTGAAACAGACATGACATAGAGACATAACAGTGTCTTTAAAAAGGACCAGGAAGCCACTAAAGGAAATGTACTTAACTGACAGAAGCCAGTGCATCAACTACAAACTTTCTGAAAAATAAAACTAAACCATATCCTAAATTGTTAAGCAGATATTTCAAATAAGTTGAAACATGAATACATTTTGCGGTTGATGAAGTGTATGTTGCTTTTTACACTTGATTTTTTGAGTGAGTCCTGGTATGTGTGGGGCAATTGGGTTTTGCCAAAGGATAAGGGAATGGTAGGATGATGGGATGGATAGGTTCACAGATTTCAAAGTCTATCAAGTATCAAAGTATCTTAAAACAATACTCACATAACTGCATGTACATTATAAATGATTGATCTCTGTATTCACTACATACTGACCATGAAAGAAGGGATATCTTTGCAGGCAGCATGGACAAGAGGAACAATTACAGTGACCAATAATGCCTTCAATGTACAGTACATATGGGCATGTGGGTTGTTTTAAGAAAAATGTGAAACTATTCTTTAACATAGCACATCTCCAGGATAACATGATAACATCCTATAATCTAGGCATATACAGTAAAGAAAGTGTTTTACTACCTACTACCTCATTTGGTGACAAGACAACAAAAAATAATAATAAATCCTCTTGTAAATGTAAATACTTTTTATAGTCCTTCTGATGTTTGAAACAGATCTGACACCCCAGACGCATTTGGTTGTAGTCTCACAGGCCAGAAGGAGGAATGTTACTTTTCAGGTTTTTGTATGCAGCGTTTCATTAGCAAGAAGAGATTAGAGCTTATCTAATGTCTGGCTGACACTGACTAGACTGACAGGACAGTACACACTAAAGAAAACACAATGCAAAGAATGCATAATGCTCAAATAGAGAAAAAAATGTCATCTCATGTTATCATGAGAAGTGAGTTGATTTTCCAATACTAACAAGCTTTCTGAAAACATCTCTATAGAGCAGATTTTATAAGTAACCCCAACTGAGTGAGGTGACCCGTGAACGGGTTTCTTGTTGTGTCTGAGATTTCCTGGTCAGTACAGCATCAACCAGAGAGGAGAGTCAATCGATAAGGGCAGTGGTGGGGTGGGGGTTGTAGAGTAGAAGGAACAGGAGCTAATACATGGACAGAGGTTAGGGGAGGGGCATGGGTTAGGTCAAGCTGATGGAGCAGGGGGGAGGGAAATGGGGAAAGGGCAGGGGTGTCAAGGAAATAGATGAAGCCATATGGTTTAAAGAGCTGGTGTGAATTTGCCTCTAGATGTTCATCTTTTGCCTGCGCTCTATGCTTGACAGTATTTTAGAGATCTTTGGTTGGTTTTTACAAACCCTGAGGAGTGGGAGTGCTGACATGATCACTGATCAGGTTAATCCATCTAAGCTAATGTATTATTCAGAGGTTTAACTGAGCCGTAATCGGCACCCTTTGCTGAAACACAAGAAAATGTACTCTACAGAATAAACTGACCTTTAATACTGACAGCGTACCTTTAGCCACACAATCACAAAAAGAAGGAACCTAAGTCATTAGAATACCACATATAAAGGTCAGACTACTTTTCTTAAATCTAAAAGTCTGAGTAATCAGATGCTGCTCTGTGATGAAGGCTTTTCATTAGTGAATTTCTTCCATTTTAAATTGGTGCAAGACCAGACACAATGGAGATTACTGATTCAAACAGAAAGTACACATCTATACTTTGTTGAATTTGATAGTAGTGGATAATCTTCATAAACTGTGTCCTAGACAGAGACTGGACATCAGCATAAACTGGCATTTCTGACAGCTGCCTTGAGAATTTGTTTTGTCAATTCACTGCATGTGAGGTCAGGCACCCACTGGAAGTCAGTTTATTGGAAATCTTAAATTACTTGACAATTTCTATCTCCTTCTAAAGACAGAAATGCTGTCTCCGTCTAAAGAAATTGTGAAAAGGTGTCCTGATGACGTAAGAAGCAAGAGAGAGCAGTGCAACAGGGTTATGACGACACTCTCACACCACAGGGCCAATGAGGCTCCATAATGACCCTGCTAACATGTGGATTTTGAAAACACGTCACTAAACCCTTTGTTCAGTGCTTGGCTTTACTCTAAGTGAAAGTAAGTCCTTGTAAGCATGTAAATATTATCTTTTGTGTGAGCTTAATTTCTAAATCACATTTAGATGATCACTTAACTGAAAATTTACATCAATATTAGGACCTGTCTCAAGTGTGGGATTATGGTTTAATGTAAACTGTGTAACTGCATCCTCGTAATCCAAAACTCATCTTTTAAGTAGTACACAGCTGCTAAGGCCTTCAACAATGAATTCCAATGGTGACCATTATTCACTGTGGAAAAAGTTACTAAAAATGGGTTGAGATGCAAGTGGTGTATTTAGCTCTAGCCTAGAACTTTCCTTAAGTGGTTTTCTTTTGAAATTATTAAAAGCCAAATATCTCACAACCTGGCAAAGTAATCACTGAGCCAGTTGTTCTGATCAACAACAAGTACACAGACCAAAAACCCGGTGATTGGAAACAGGAAGGTCGAATACACATAGCCATGGGAAAGTATGCTTCCTGCTGGCTTCAGCAACGTCATCTAATATAAATTGTGTATTGATTTTTCTTAAGCATGAATTTAACCGTTATGTTTGCAAAGCAGGTAAAATTGAGTCTGCGCCCAACTCAGAGGGCCATTCCTCTGACCATGCAGTCAAATATTCTAATGATTAAAAATAAATAAAATAAATGAAACTCTTTTGTCATCACTCTGCTTAAAACAAACATCTAGTGGCAACTTCACACCAGGATCTGCAGGATGTATAGATGCAGCTGTCACACCAGCCATTCCAGCAGGAGCATCTTACCACAGGACTCAGGCTTCCCCTCTGCTAGCACACTGCTGCTGCCACTCTTCTGCACCACCAGAGCTTCTGCTCACAGCCCCCACCACGCAGACCACAGCGCAGACAGCGCAGACAGCACAGCAGCACACACACACACACACACACACACACACACACACACACACACAAAACAAGAACCAACACAAGGAAAGGAAACACAAAACAGGAAAGAGAAAATCATGAGGGAGAAACAATCATGGGAGAAGAAAAATTAAATGAACAAATAGGTAGTTTAATAAAACATAATGGTTTGGATAGGCAGGAGTGCAGTCACTAAAAAAACTGGCTTGGTCTTTGTTGAAAGAACTCTTTTTAAAATACCTCCACTCCTATAGGTGTCACTCTACCAATTCATTGTGACTTTAATGACAGGGGGCCCATTTTCTGAGCCTTCATATTAGGACTCCTGTATCCTCAAATTGCAATCAATTATAGTACGATGAAGCACGGCTGCTGACATTGCAATTATACTCAATGCACACCAGAAGGTGGTTTTACAAGTTGTGGCAAAGGAGCTGATGATAAAAATAAATCCAAAACAAAGTTACAGGAGGAACAGGTCTTGGTCCAATAAATCGAAATAAGTAGCCTTTTTGTCCAGTATACTTTAAGCCTTTAAAGATAATACATAACGTATTTACTGCACATATTATTAAACATGTGAATCTCATGAGCCAGTGTTAACATCCATTACCAGAGTGTCTGACTACTCCTGCCCATCCCTAATAAACCCAAACTACTTTGAAATTATGACAGAAAAGGAGCAACTAGAAGAACATCTGGGAAAAGATTGTTAAAGAGTTCATGCAACTTGCAGATAACTAAAAGGGATGAACAGAAATATAGACTAACGACATGCAGGCAAAGGGTCAATTCAAATATGAATTATGTCGAGAAACAATAATCTAAGGATGACCTAAAGATGTAGGTTTCAATTAAATAAAGAATAATTTGCTTGTCTGTGGCAACTTCAATCACTGCATCATTCCAAATATGGACCAAACCATCAGAGAAATACATGGAAAAAGATTTTAGTGTGGCACTATACACAGACAGGCAACAAAGTGCATGTCTTGTGTAACCACTGAGAGAACACATCGTGTCTATGTTTTGTTGCATCATACAGAGATAAGCCATAACCATGTGGTCAGAGGATTTTCGGTTTTATTTTGAATACAGAGGCTTCAGCCATATCTCAAATCATACTGCCCCAATTGCTGACAAATACCACAGGGAGTGTCACCATATCAAACTAGTCTGTTTCTGAAGCCTAACAATCTCACCCTGCAATAAACTTGAAACTGCAGTGCATAACAGGCTTAGTGGCTTTTGTGCCCTTCAAGTACACATTGAGACCACCCAACCACTTTGAGCAGTCAAAACCCACAGTGCACTGATTAATGTAAAACTACAAGAACCTTGTGGACATTAAACATGCAGCTGCAGAGTCCTATAACCAAACCTTTGTGCGCTTATCAGCTTAAAACATGTAACACAACATAAGCTTCTGCCAAACTGTTGGTATAATGCAGTGTAATAAAGACATATTATACTGTCCATTAGCTGAATTAACTCAAAAAGAGAGACAATTCCAACTCTTGTTCAAAATAAGTTGTTAGGCTCCAGTGATAAGACCCAAACAATTATCTCAGATCAGACCACACAAGTAAAACAAAAGTTAAGTTTTCAAAGAGAGCACAAAGCATAGAGCAAGATACACACACCACCTTTCACCATCCCAGCATGCCTTGTGCATCGAGCAAACCATCACAATTGTTTTATGAGACTGTGTTTCTGTGTGTGTGTGTGTGTGTGTGTGTGTGTGTGTGTATGTGTGTATGTGTGTGTGTGTGTGTGTGTGTGTGTGTTAGAGGGAGAGAGAGAAAAAAGGGTGAGAGCGACAGACAGAAAAGTACAAGGCAGTCAGATAAAGTGATGCATACAGAGATAGAGGGACAGGATGGGGAAAAAAGTATGTAAGAGTATGTGACAGAGAATAAAAGAAAGAGAGTGAATAAGAAAAACAGAACAGGCGTATGAGAACGAAACCAAAAGTGGGAAGCTACCTGTGGGGTCAAATTCATTGGAGGGAAGTGAGGTTTTGTCACTTTTGGGTTTCTTGTCCGGGGGGTGGTCTCTACTGAGAATGCTGCTGGTTCTGGAGAAAGAGGGACACCCATGAGAAACAGGTAATCCCACCAAAAAACAAGTGGCTAAACAGTGCAAAACGTTGGCAGTTATCCAGTATGTGCTGTCACATACAACACTTTGGTCTTTTTTAAGTAGCATTTTTTACAGGCAGTGTCATTGTGTCTTTCTGTACTACTTCCCTGTATATGCACAAGCTACGGGCAAGTGAAGGCTAAGGAGAAGTTACACTAGCACACAGAACCAACAATTGTTCACTTCAGCATTGAGAATAATGTGGCAAGAGGACCTCCTCATGCTGAGAGTGTCTACTGTATAATGTGGTAGCCAGAGAGGATGTGGAGCCGCTCTGCTGAGCGCCCAGGGAGCAAGGCCAGAGAAAGGACGCTCCTCAGAGGAGGTGCTACAAGGCCAGACTCCGACTTGAACCTCGGGAGGCTATGTATGGCTGCCTCTGCCTATACTGGCCCCAACTGTGAAAGGCCACTGTTCTGTTCACAGTGAAAGGCAGTGATGGGCCGCCCTTAGAAGAGGGACCCCTTTGTCCCTCACTCTGTGTGTGTACATGGGTTTGGGGGGGGGGGGGGGGGGTATGTTTGGTCCAAATTCTGTGAAGACTTCTGTGTTGCAGCATACGAGGGCTAGTAAAAGCTGCCTCATTTCCCTCATCTGGAGCTCTGTGCATGTAAACCATTGGTGTGCATGTGGCCACAGTGTTACCTACCCATAAGCATGCATATATCTTTGCAATATAATATGAGATAATAAAGATTCTTACCTGTTTGCTTTCTTGGGAAACCTGCAAAATAAAACAGAATGACCATCAGTATCTCACAGAAATGACCTGGCAGACTCTTAATGTAACAAAGTCAACAAAAGCTGAGCTGTTTATGGCTGTATGGAGGCTGAAAAACAAGATGCCAAGCTGACGGCTTCTACTGAGACCCATATAGCAGTAAACATGATAATCCTGATCAAACATCAGAGTTCTTCAGCTGCAGATTAAAGCCTTTTCCAGGTCAAATGTCGTCTGGCTCTCTGATCTCAGCTGTGTGTAAATGTGTGTGTGTGCGCTGTGATTTAGTTCCTCACAGACATCACGACCTGACTGTAATAATCATATCCGAATCGCATCCATGGCCTGTTTCCTTCTAGGCAGCTTGCCCTGAGACTGATTACTGCCACCTGAGACTGATTCCTACCACAGTGTGATGAAATAATTTAGGGATGCTGTCAGCACCATGTTGGAAAAGGTGATGTTTTCCAGGAAGTTAGAGATTTGTCTACTGACTTACTGTTTGGCAGTCTTAGACTAAGGAGATACTGCACTGTTAATTCTCACAGTAGGTGTTTGATTTCATCTTTAGGATACAGCCTTATGGACATAAAAGGCAGCTCAGAGTGACATCTTCATAGACAAAAAGTTCAAATCAATTCTACAAAGAGTGCAAATTGGCATCTGTGGGAGTAGGCGTCTAACAAAACCTGACTATTCTTATACAAGAACCAACTCCAGTACTCCATGAAGGATAAAGACATAAGTCACATGTTAAAATGGGCAAAATCCCCTTTCGTGTTCTAGGTTCCCTGTAAGGCATTGGGGAACCCCAAGATAATCTATTCCAAAGCTATTTAAAAGGAAATATTAATCACATATTTTATCTGTAATACACTTCCCACAGACAGAAAAATCTCCTGAGCACCCATGAAGTTTGTGCCAATTATCTGTGTGGCCCCTCAGCCCCTCGACATGAGCTGCGGGGCATAGCTCATTTTCTGACAGAGGGGGCCATGTTTTGCCATTCTTCTTCACGTAGTAAGAAAAACCACTTCAACTGGGTTAAAAGTTATATTGTTGCATAGTTACCATAAAGCCTAAATTTAGATTCAGTTTTTTATTGTGATGAAGTGGAAAGCTTGGAAAAGATTGATGTCCAAGCTAGGAAATAACCCCATGAAAACCAATACCTTTTTATACTTTATTGTCAAGCCCGCATCTCTTTATTCAGGACATCTTTGCTAGGCGGGACACCAGTTCATTTCCAGTAAGGTTTGACACTGAAAACACTCAAAATAAGCCTCCATGCAGTATGCTTTGTAAAATGCTTTAAAAACTTTGGTAAAATCTAAATGCACAATGTAGTTTACTACAAAACAGTAATATGAATAACTACACATTTCATAACACTAGTCTTCCGTAATACGGAGGTCTCATGGCTAACTAGCCCACATTAACTCTCTTTCTCCTGGCGACAGTGTGTCCCATTCAGAGCCATGCAGGGGCAGCTGAATGGCCCGTTTATGAAAATGCCTCAAACTGTAATAAGTTCCAGAGCCTCCAGCAGAAAAAAAACTAGCTTTAAGTAGCCCACTCCCTAAGAAACCTCTGAATTGGAGAGATGGAAAAGTCAGCACATAAAAACACATACACACACACACACACACACACACTGAACTGGGACAAGCGTACGTACAAGCACAGGGATGGCAAATGTGAGTAGGCAGATGTTGTTTTTGGTTGATTATACAGGAACAAATGAAAACGTGACCGGCAAACCAAGTTTTAAGGGGCTGGATGATGCATCAGGCTGTCTGTAATGTCTATGCTGAACTGGAATTATGAATCATGCTTTCAGAAATAATGCTGCACCCCTACCAAATGTTTCAATAGTGTTTTGTACATGTTAAAACAGTTGAAAGAGAAGTGAAAAGGAATTTTGTTTGAATTATATCTACATCCCAAATAAAACCATGGGACCATGAAATGAGCTGCCTGAGACACATTTAATGGCTTAGGAGAGGTCATGAAGAGAGATCGCAGCACGGGACAGAAACAAGGGAACAGAGAGAAAAACAACATTACTGAGACTGAAGGGTGTACGAAAGTGAAAAGCCAGGATTAAGAAATTATTTTGCATACAAATACATGTACTTAAAGTGATAGGGCTTGCTGTTGTGTGAGGTCCAAGGATATCAAACACAGTATGAGTTTCAGCATTATAATAAAAATACTGTGACATTTCTTAAATAAAAAGGTAGCAATTCTAAATGGCAAACCAAAAATATCCTGTCCTGAAACTGCCAGGCCTCTGGTAGAAGTTGGTGAAAACATACAAACATACCACTCAAGGGCCTGACCGTATAAGTTCCCTTGTTGCCCCTGGCAACCAAATTACGTTAACATAAAAGAAAAGGATAAAATAAAAACTCTCTCTCAAAGGACAGCTTTCCGCCTGGGTGGATGAGAGTACTGCTGTCATATTGATTTTGATGATTTTGATGACCCACCAGCATCACAGTGTAACTACACAACACAGCAGTACTGATTGTGAGACGGTCAAACCTGTATGAAAAAGATGCAGAAACTTCATCACAACTTAGGAGGCAAAGAAAAGTAGAGAGAGAGGGTCACTGCAGGCCAGAACTGTTGAATGTAAACTTTGCCTGGCAATCAGTTATGTGATATGAAAGCTTTTTAAAGCAATATATGAAACTGAACAGAACTCCAAAGAAGCCAAGGGATTCAAAAACTGCATAGTAATTACAGACATATTGGATCAACAAAGAACTGTCAAAACTACGCAATCAAAACAAAATTAACTGACAAACAATATAGTTCGATATATAGTTTGTATACAGGGAGCTGCTACCTGACGTAATCCATCTTTGTAGCGATAGTTGTAACATTTAATTAAACTGTGTCCCTATACACAGTAGAGTATGTATTGTCCTCATAATTACACACACACACACACACACAATGTTTTACTATTACATTTAGTTATTCAACAATAAGTCTCCACTGACAAACCTCCTCTCTGTTGTGCTCTCTCTACCCAATCAAATCGAATGCCTCCTCAGAGCTACAGCGAGGGTAGTCTGAGACAGAAATGGTAACAGCTATTTTGAAATGACGAAGTGAAATAAAAAAAAAAAGGAGTTACTTTCAATGTGGAAGCAAAAGTGTCCTTTAGTTGAAAAATGAGAAATGTACAAATAAGGCACCGACAAGTACCACAAACTCAGTCCCTACAACAAGACTCTGCAGCACCTAGTCCTGTATGTTAGCAAAGCAGCAAACTGACAACTAAAGTCATCATGCCTGATTTATGTAGTGGCAATACAAATAAACGGAAAGAGTTACAAGCCTCATGAATCCCTGTTCTGTTTTGCCTTCTCCTCTGTTACAAGTGCAAAAAATACACACTTATAGTCGGCTTGTAAAAGTTGACATGTTAAGTCATGCTGATAATTCAAAAAGAATAGAGCACAATTACTACATCCATTGTGTTTCCATGTTTACATTGCTTTGCACTGTCCTGCCCTTCTGAATTTCATGGCAAACATAGAGATTGGAAAGAAACACATTGCAAAGTTAAAACATGTTGATTATAAATAAATACTAAAGAGTGTGAAAACTTTCAACATATTACTTTAGATTAAACGTGATTAATAATTTTTGTCGTCTTAAACTCTAAAATACATATTAATGTTCTGAAAAGAAAAGTTATTTTTCATTTGTGATAGGCCAGTAAACATGTAATAGGAGCAAGTAAAAGACCTGTTGGCCTCACCCTGACGTGTCAGTTTTTATTCTGATGCATTTAACTTCGTTACTTGAGCAATACATGTTAAAGACAGCATGCACTCTCAACCCTAACCCCAGATTTACTGTCCAAAATAAGTAACTGTCATAGTTATGCGGGCAGTTAAATAGCTTAACAGGCTCCATTATTTTACCTTAGCTCTGGCTTGTCGCTGAGGTTTGTAATAAGTCATACATGCCTCCATAGCAGAATACTATATTTCTGAAAAGGACATGTTTGTTACAATAGCCCTGTATCTTGATGGATACAGGCTACAGTCACTGCAAAGCTGAATGGTCATTTTAAAAAAGTCTCACTATCAGGGCAACGTTTCTCTTGAGTTTTCACTGAAAAGTATCACAGACACACAGTCATAGCTCACATAACTTCACAGTATATCTCTAGTGAACTACCACAATGGCTCCACATGAGTGGTGAATTCTCTGTTCAGTAGACAACAGTGGTTTATTGTTCTGTGTCCTAATGATACTTTAAACGCTCTACTATACACTCAACTCACTCACAACAATAAATGACTTATACGATAAATGAGGAAATAATAGAGCTATTAGTTGATTGATTGACTAAGGGATTGACCGAAAATTAATCAATCAAAATAGTTGGTGATTAATGTTCTGTGTAATCATTTTAATTTTTAAGCAAAAATGCCAAAAGATATTTGATTCCAGCTTCTCAATTGTGAATGTGTGCTACTGCTCTCAGAAAGTAGACACTTATATTGTGAGATACAATGTGAACAGTAGTGGTAATAAAATTTAACCTCCCCAAGCATGTGATTTAATCATTAATACCACTCTGCAAGGTAGTATTTATAGGCCTAAATGACTGAGTCAAGCTAGATTAATAAACAGTCTATTGAAGCTTTGCCCTGCTGTAGCACTTTAAAAAATGTTTTCTTGGTAATACATAAAAAACCAAAACAAACCTGGACATTGTAAATCTTTCTACTAGTGTAACACTAACAATTGCAGCTGCTCTACTAGTGTGGATTCAAGTCACCCATTTTTAGACTAGAGATGATATGTAGATTTGAGAAACTAGACTCTAAACCTACAGAATAATAATTTTTCCTCAGCTCATTCAATTCCTGAGATCCAGCTAAAAAAAAGTCTTCAAGTCTGAGCTAGGACCTCTTTCTGGACGGGGCCGTTAAATTTGCAGGGAGTGAGAAAGGGAGAAAGAAGGCAGAGTCAGAAAAGGGTGGGATGGGAGGGAGGGGCAGCACTGGAGCGGGCCTGGGCTTGAATGCTCCATTGAGGTTTGGTGTTTTGATGGAAAACTGTGGCAGACCTAGGCCAACTGCAGCAACAGTGGCAGCAAGAGAGGCTGGGACCAGACCAGACCATGGAGAGAGAGAAAAAGTAGAGAAGGAGGGAGGGACAAACAGCCCTGAAGGAGCAGGACTCTGACACACAGCCATTTCTGTGAAAGGATCTCCCACACTGAAGAGGAAGGAAAACAGTGAACAATAAGGAACTAGTACAACTCATGCAAGATTCAGAGGAAGCACTTCAAGTTATTCTCAGTTCCTCTTAGCGTCAGTAAAAGCAGATATAAACAGATTAATAAAGTTTAACTTTGTGTTTAATTATAAGCATTTCATTCAATGTTTAAAACAAGCCAACACAAAAACAGAAACGTCAAACTAATCATGAGAATAAGAGTTAGGAGGAAGGATACAGCCGAGGTACCCAAGTTACAAAACAAAGTAGGTGGACACTTGATAAAGTAAGCTTGACCCTGACCTTTTCCTGTCAGACAATGCTGCTGTTGTAACTTGTGCTATATGGAGTTGCTGCAGTAATCTGGAGTCTGCTACCAGAAGCAGAGCAACACAGCCCACAGCACAGGTGTTGTTGGGGCTGGGAGAGGTGGGGCCTGTCTAAAACTGGGAGAGGATTGGACAGTTTTGGGAGTTGCCTGCAGGCTGCGGAGATCTGACTGAAGTGTGTTCCATTCCATACAACATAACCTGGTTTACACACTGCAAAACATCCTCAGACGTTAGATTAGACCGGAAAACTTGGTACAACTAGAGTGTAACAGTGTGACAGCACAATGTCCTCAGCTGTTTTTTTGTGCCGAGTCATGCCACTAGGCTTGCCAAGTACCGTATGGAACTGGCAATATGTCCTTTCCAGCCAGCCAGCCATTCATGCCACCTCTTTAAAACTGCTCTGTGATTCTATCTCAATGGTGTAATGATACAGTCTCTTGAACGGCCTGATTCATGCCTGCAGCCTGCCAAGGGGAGAGAACACACACACACACACTGCTTGTTATCTAATCTATATACCTGAGTCACACAATGTGGGTGCACACACAAATACACAGCCAGCATGACGTCACTGCTTTCCACTCCCTGCCACTGAGAAAGAAGTAGTCTACACCCACACAGTGATACTACGTCTTCAAACCACTTCTGTATTACAATTTGGTCTAATACACTGATGTCACTCAACATGTGACCATAGCAGTGTACCACTGATGTATATTGAAGTATTGATTTAAAGATAGAGAGCATTAAGTGAGTGTATGAGACAGACAGAGAAAGGGAGAGAGGTGTGCTGTGTGTTAGAGAGACAAGAGCAATAGTTCTGGAGCTCAAGCTACAGCCTCAGGGGGAAAACAGTGCCCTTTCTGCCCCAATAAACCTCATCAGGATTCCTGACATGAGGGCCGGGGGATAGACATTTCTTCACGCTATGCTGTCTGCTGTCCTCTAGAACTGGGGAAGGAAAAGAGGTGGTTCAAGGTGCTACACTGTTCACACTGCTGCTGATCGAGAGCCTTGCAACAAAACCTGAGAACTTTTCTAATCCATGTGTAACTTCTTTGAACTGAGTAAATTACTTAAGTATTACAGGACAAGAGTGTCCTATTGATCAATTTAGCTGTTAACTTTAGCACTACACTAAAGGGTATGTTTAAGTGTCTTCCAGGGATGACAGACTTTGTGTATGATTTGGTATCTTGCAATGATCTGAAAGATTTATTAATGGCAGACCTATAAAAGACATTTAAGCTGATGCAACCTGTAGTAAAAGCACACCTCATTCTCTCCAAAGCTATAAAATGTTCCATCTATTAGTCATTACTTACTAAAAAAAACTAGCTTGGTGAATCCAAGATGATACTGAGTGATTCATCACTAAGGGAAATATTAGGACAAGAATATCTTAACCAAAGATTCTTATAGCACTTTCTCTTCCTCAATTTTCTTCTTCCTATCCTGGCTTTCTGCTATCAAAGCGATCTGAAGTAAATCAGATCCTGTGCTCTGACACTGGTTCTTGTAGAGAAACAGTAGGTGTGTGTTAGTCTGTCTAGTCACCCCTGAATCAGCAGAAACAGGCAGTGTAAGATTAATCACAGAGCAGCAGCAGGTTGCTGCTCTCTCTCTCTCTACACTACAGCCTCTCCTGACACAAAGAGGTAACATTCAATTAGAGCATCCCCATTCTGAGACCTAGTGAAGCAGAGTCTCAACAAGCCACATAAATCACATCCAATCAACTACAGCAGAGATGCTGCTTTTTAATGTGAACCATCTATTTCCTCGTATATCAGGCGATTGAGCAGACATACATGTGCACTTCAACAAAACGAAAAATCGTGTATTGTGCGTATTTACATAAGCAATGTAGCGTGAAATAAATTTAAATAGCAAGAAATCTAAGATTGGGGCCACTGTGCAGTCTGCAGAATATCATGGCTTCACAAGTGCCACAGTTAGCCTAAAGGCACTAGCCTAGTTCATTGCTACAAAACCCTTACATGGACATGTGAGGACATGACACTTGGGCATGACAGCTCTCTACCATTGTCCCCTTTTTCTCTATTGTAGTGATCGTGTCTTTTGTGAAGTGAAAGTAATGTTTGGGCCCTGAAGCTTTCTTGGCTAACAGGGAAGGATTGTAGAGGGTGTCCACAAGCATCAACATCATAGAGCTGGGTGATAGACCCCCAACTCCCCCAGCACTCAAGAGCCCCAGTTAATGCCCACAATCCATTCCAACATCACTACCCCTGGGGCATCACCCATTTCTTTTCCTATCTGCCATCGCCCTCCCTTTTTACATTTCTTTCCTTTCGGCCAAGCTTGACTTGACTAAGATAACTAAAGACAAACTATTAATACCCTCAAACACACAAAGGACCCGGGCTAAACCACAGAATAAGCTAACCATTTCCACCTGTCCACTTTTCATTTGTACTTGGCTAATTGGTGAAGGCAAGTTTGATGCAACAGTAAATAAAATACTCCAGACCTTAAGGCATAATAAAAATGTGGTCATGATGGGAGAAAAGGACTGATTGGAGGAAAGAATGGAATAAAAGATGGATGCGATTGAGAGTGTGTGTGTGAAAAAGAGTGAAATGGGACCTGGCAAGAATGAATGAGTATGGTGAGAGTTGGTGTGTGCCTGCCAAAGTGACATCCAGGTGTGATCAGAGTCTTCCTAAGGTCCTCATTTACATTCTATAAAGAAACAAAACCAAGAATTGTACCAGTCATTCGGCGTTGACTTTCAGTAGTTATTAGGTTTGAACTTAAAAATGGAGCTCAGGTTTACTCACAACCATAGGGAAAACGCTTAAATACTGCAGCAGTTGTGCTGCATAGAGAATATAAAGTTGCCCATCTTCACCAAAATATGACTATGTCATCAATAACAATTTCCAAAGCGTTAAATGTGTTAAATGCATCACTGACAAATGTAATTGCAGCCGTAGAATAACTCCAGGGTGGCACAAGGTGAATTCACAACATAGTAAGATAAAATACGGGCCTTTACTGGCCTAATTCACATTACTAAGAAGATGGGGTAAATGTGTCAGGTCTGACCTAAGACAGAACACAGGATGATTATGATTATTATAAAGGAGTCCAAGTACCAGTGTTATGGATCAACTAGTTTCCCTTTTAACTCGTGACTTAGGCTATGCCCGAATGCGTAAGTGGGTGGTTGTAGTGATGGCAGAAAAAAAAAGTTCCAGTTCGCCATCAAACTGACAACTATGCGCTAACATTTTACCCATTGAGAAGAAAGTACTAGGAACACCTTTCAGTATAGCGCAGCGCCATCACAAACCACAACCATGGAATTGAATCAACACCTCTCTGACACAATCTGAACCAATTATCAATATGATTCTCTTTCTAAAGATAGGATTTATCTCAGAGCTGCTGTGTTACACAAGTGTTCCTCTTTGGTATTTTCGTATACCACCATACGGTAAAGAAGATCTGCTTAGGGTGGCATTTGTTTTACGGATGAGGTGTTCGGTAAAGGTTTTCTTCTGGGTAAAATGTATTGTTTGACTACAGAGGCTCTTGATTATTTAAATTAAAACATATCTAAGCAGCAAATATATTAAATTATAGTTTTTACTCTCTAATTTTACTCTTTACTGTTAAATTGAGATACCACCTCCAATTTTAAAATAATAATTTTAAATAATCAAAATGCATTGGCTGGCAATGACCTGGTGATATTTCGGCTGACAAGAGCTTGCTGTGACAAAGATTTGAATGAAAAAGAAGGGCCTACATAACTATGGTGAAGGTATGTTTAGAAATTATTCAGAGGATTTTGTCTCTGCTTTTGACTTGAATTTAAGGGAGAAAAAGTGAATTCCTTCACAATCTTGAAACATCACTGCCTTTGGGGAAAATCACTCTCTTTCCATAGCCGTGGGATAGGGCAGATTATAAAGTATTAAGAATCTCTAGGCAATGAACTATGGCTGCAACGGAGGTTTTTTTTTGCAACATGCAAATGTTTTATCTTATGCTTTCAGTTGCAGGAAACATATTGAGTGCTGCATGCTGAGCCTGTGCCTTTGCACTTCTGATCAAAGCTTTAAATGACTTCTGGACACTCATTTTAATGCACAGTTCAGAGCAGCTGACACAGCTTCCCTAGTATCAGTGCTGACTAGATGGAGTAGAAGCATACTGCGTTATCAGGGAGAGATGCCAAATACAGGAGACACATACAAGCAGGCCGAGCTGTCAGAACTACTCATGAAAACATTTATCATGGGGAAACAAATTCCACTGCAGTGAAAATAATATCAACTCCAGTGCTGTGTTATTATCAGTTGGTGTTCACATAATTATTTTATTAGTCAGTTTATATTAGGGTTGGGCGACTGGACGAGTCTATCGTCCATTTTGTCATTCTATTTAGCTAATTTAATAGTCTGCCTCCTTGAGAATTCAACTTGGTAAATAATTAACCTGTAAAGCGAAATTCAAAGTGTGCGCGAATAGCAACTGGCAGTTGCAGTTGGGCCATGTTATGCACGTTCTTGTCTTTCACAAAACATGGCAGTGACTAAATGACAATTAAATATTTGAGATCTAGACCAACTGTGTGTGCAGTTGTGCACCCTGATCATGTAATAGCATAGTTATGTTATTGCAAGCGGAGGCGTCCTTCATCCGACGCCATCGGACTCCTTTTCAAATGGCGTCGGAGAGCTGTTCAGCCTGTCTTAACAGCTTATTGCTTGCAAAGATCTCAAGGTGATTTACTTTGTTTAACTGAAGAAGAGTAGCCTATAGGCCGTAATGTTTCAGTAAAATTAGATTGCCACATGTAAGACCACGGATGGATAACGTGAAGGCAAATTTACTCAAACAGAATAAGTGGGGACCCCCTGCGCGCTGGTTGCAGATTTTCATGTGTTGCTTTTCTCTGTTTCATTTTATTGTATATTGAATACTCTTAGGTTTTTAGGCTGTCGGCCGAACAAAACAAACTGAAGATGTCACCTTTTTTGTGATGGGCATTTTGGCAATATAATTGTCAGTATATTGACTAAATGAGTAATCACCCAACCAATCACATAATCAACAATTACGTTAGAATCAGTGATAATGAATCAATCGATGACAAACTTGTTAGGTGCAACTCTATTACCATTAACTAGTCACAGACATAACTTAACACTTTTCCTCCAGCAGGGTAACCTCCAACCAGACTCCCTGAATGTACCTGACTACACTGACGGACCTGGAGAGGAGCGTACAGCAGACAGCCAGCTTGCTCCCACTGAAAGCTATTGTTTACTATTAGTGATGTCACCAGCACCACTTCCCGGGAGGGCCTCAGGAGGGGGGATAGGGGGGTGGGAAAAACGTGGAGATCAGCAGAACTCTATGACAAAGAGCTAACAGCACACTAAACTGACCCATCGGCTGGCGGCCCATCCCCAATAGATGTTGGATGCACACTCCCACCATAGTCAACAGAGCGAAAACAAAATGCATAACACCACACATAGAGGGAGAGAAAGCAGGGGCAGGGAAATACAGACGTACTTAAGGAGAGCGGGAGAGACAGACAACAGCATTAATCAATAAAGTCATTATCATCAACCACTGTGGAAAACATCCTCAAAAACTGCTGCGGTCTAAATAATAATAGAGATCTCAGGCCAACTCTAATTTTTGTGCAACAGAGGTACAGAGCTAGTTGCATGCATGGTCTACAGACTGCTGTCACACTGCTTTGCGTTTTTTTTTGTTTTGCATTAACAAAACGGCCTGCATCTTGTTCCACTGGTAGAGTAACAATTAGGACACAGACCTTATGAAACCAACACAAACAAATAAACAAACCCACATACTTTGACTACAGGGGAGGTGAATAGACAAATTTGTGTAGCGCTGTGTCAAGCCTTCACATGCGGCAGTAAATCTGAGATGTGATGGTCAGTTTAGTCAATAGTGCCATGCACAGTGTTGTATACTTTTTATAGTATTTTATACTATAAAAAAAAAAATACACACACAATAAACAGCACTACAATAGCAGTTTGTGCCAGCCACTGGGGCCATCATAGCAGTGGGGGAGGGGGTCATGTAAAATGGGGTTGGGCTTTAGCCCCTAGCTCATGCCCTAGCCATGAGGATATTTCAGATCCCAACCTGTGCAATGAAGCTTCCTTGTGCTCTGAATCTACCGACCACATTCCTCTGTATTGGCCTGCTCTCCATGCAGGTATGTGGGATTCAGGTGGGAAGTTCTTGACGTAATGCAACAGATTCACTTCTCTGTTTCACTGCCAGAGTGCATCACAGTGAGAAAAGAAACCTCTCTATTCTCCAGATACAAAAAACATAGGGGAATTCATTCTTGCAATGATGCAATAACATAATATTGACAATTTATATCAGAGTGGATTAGGATGGTATAGCCCAATCCTTCTCTTACCATTTAGTGTGTTCCTCAGGCCATTACACATGATTTAGCCCACTGGTCTTAACAACAGCGTCCGATCTTTATGTTCAAGTTGACAGATGCCTTTAGATAAGGTGATTACTTGACAGAGCTAAGGTTTTGTCTAAATCCAGAGATAGTTTTAATAGGTATAGGAGAAGGTTAGCTTTAAAGGATTAGAGGTAATAGTGATGTTGAAAGGTGTACAGGGATCAGAGACGACTGGTCCCTGGCACACAAACAGAGGCAGGCCTTCTCACTCCTTGGACAAGTAGTACTTTACGGTCTGCACAGAACTGCATTACCCATGCTGAGATCAGCAGAGTTTCCATCAGGATCTGATGTCCTTCCTTAGTAATTAGATTGTATAACACAGTTATTACTGAGCACATCACCACAAAGAAGTGCTTTCCGCGGAGCATGTAACACATATTTTCACCCAACTGTGGGTTGTGTTTCAGATTAATATCATCATAACCAAATCAATAAACTTTAACAAAACGTTATGTTTTATTGCTCTAAACACTCGATCTGTGCATGTGCAGTGCAGACAGTGCATCAATAGAAATGAGAGATTGTTGTATACTGTACCTGTCAGTGAAGCTGGACTGTGTGTCACTCATTGGGCTTCCGGTTCTAGATTTGCAGCAAATTATATCCTATTAACATTTTCCAGAGTGTGATGAGGCGATTTCCTGGCGCGTCCTTCTCTGGCATTCGTGTTTAGTAGGCAAGGATTTTGAGAATGGTGTTGAGAATAAATTAATTGTAGGACACTGTTGGGCTGTTGCGTGGCACGTCCAAACACTAGAGGAAACAAAAACACTGCCTATACGCTATCTCTTAACCAATACTCCTTGTCAAAATGTAATAGCAGGAAGGGATCTACAGTGCAGACCTCAAAAATTAATCGGGGCCTCTGTCGTATTAGCTGTACAGTCAGATGATATCCTCCTCCGACAGTAAAGAATATTTTGGCAACAACAATAAATATACTGCGCCAGCTGGCACAAGTTGTCGTGCATGTATGAACTCCTTGTATGAATCCGTTGCATTCACATCCCAGTTTTCCGCCGATATGAAATGTGTAAACAATCTGTATTCCAATGTAACAGACACCTTGGCCCAGCGATGTAGTCCGTCTGCCACCACCCCTGCTCGGCTGAATGGCCTCGGTTCCTAAATGATCTTTGAAGATGCTGGAAATTCCTCCAGTCCCATTTGGTATTCCCTGCTCCCAGAAATGCCTGTCTGTGGCTGTGGGGACGTCTCTCCCGTGACCATGAGAATCGCTCAATACCGAGTTTAAGCGACCCGTGTTACACACTAGCAAAACAACCGCAGCTAATGTTTTACCGGTGTAAGACGTCGGATTCAAAAACAAAATTGGTTAGATAGTCGATTTAAAAAAACACATTTGTTATTGAAAATCTTTTCTCACGGCAAGCTGGCTGCTGAATCTCGCCAGCTACCAGCTAACAAAACAGACGAGCTCTTTCAGCAAAAAAAACTTTGCTTCGTATGCTCTTGTTTCGAGTGCAAACTAAGCAAACTCCCGTTCACAACAATGAGCCGGCCAACGACTGAAAAATATATATACAACACGGCATGAATGTTGACTGGCTTGCGATGTGTCTCCGTGTTATGTCCTTCAAAAAGTCTCCTTGAGGAAAGAAAATCCAGTGAAGTCGGTTAGCACAGCGCGACGTTCCTTGACTCCATGTTTCCAGAATTCAGTCGTTTCTCGGCAGAATTCCCGTGGATGAGAGCAGGCTAGCTATGTGGCCAGCTAACGGGACAGAAAGTAACACCAGTCCTCTGTAAACAACGACGAAAAACCACTGAGGCGATTAAAACTTTTAGCGAACACTAAACGCCGTTTTTTCCCGACGCAAGCCGTTATTTGTACAAGAATACAACTTGCGGAAAGGTACCACAAAAATCCCACTTTCTGCCGCTAGCAACGCCCTAGCCAGCTAGCTGTTGGAGTCCACTAGCGCTTCCACTAACCACTTCCGCCGGGAGATGGGAAAACTCATTTTGTTTCAGCATAATAAAAATGCAAAATAACACGAAAATAACAACAACTATACCACTAGCCTACTGCTACTACTACTAGTATTAGTAAGATAATATTCATTTTTATAGTGTCCAATGTAAAGGGTATGAATAAAAAGAGTCTGACATTTACATGGTATATATCAGACCTACAACGATTAGTCGATTTATAAGTCAATTGATCGACAAAACAGTTATCAGCTTTTGTTGACATTTTAAAGACCAAACGAGAAAGTAATAGGCAGATTAATCGATGATGAAAATAATTGTTAGTTGCAGCCCTAACATAGGCCTGCATAGTTGTATGTTAGACTATTAGTGAATTATGAATTATTAGAGAAATTAAAATAATCATTAGCTACAGCCTTGCATAGAAAGATATTGCTGGATTGTTTGCTTTTCCATGGCAGGGAAACCAGTAGGAGGCACTTTCCTTTAGGTGGTTGATTAACTTGATGATTATGTTTGTATGCTGTATGGTTATTTCATGGTTTTCGTGGCTCTCTGCCTGTCTGTGGTTGGTCTGGGACTTGGAGAACACTCATTATGTTCATTATTTACAGCTTACAGTCCAGTCTTTTGTTCAGCATCCACAAAAAGACACTCCTTTTCTGATGAAACTTCCCTAACTCATCTGTAGAGAAATCTTGAAAGACATGAGTCAAGACATGAGACACAAGTATGTGTGTGTGTGTCTGTGAGTGATAGAGTGTAAGAGACAGAAAATGCAAAAGATACATAAGTCTATCTGGAGGCTTTCATTCATGTCTTTGTTTTTGTTTAGTTTAAAATTCATCTGCAAACTACAGCAGAGTCCATGTAGATAACATTTCAAGACCGAGATCCATATTCAGAGCAATCTATGCAAAGCAATTAATCAATATTCATTGACTTAAGTTTTTTAATTACTGTACATGTGCGTTTTTGTAATTTAACCAAAATGAGAAAAGAAAATGCACTTAAGATCACAACGTCACGTTTTTCTACATGTACATATGTGCAATTATTCTTCTTTACTTTCTCTCGATCTATTTTGTTTGTCACATATTTAGCATACCAAATGTATTAAGTAATACACTGTATATGATTATATTTATTGAGTTGTGCATTGTTGTCCTATTTCATTATTTACGTCTCTGGCAGCTGACAACATACTGTACAATACTACAATACAAATACACTGGGTATTACATACAGTATCATACACCATATTAAATTATTTAAAACTGTTGAATTAAAAAAGGACAACTACAAAAACTAAAACTATCCACTTTTGTTTAACTAATAGTTTAATGTGTCACACCAAATGACTGTCCTAATGTTTCCTCACTGATCATTCATATATAGTTGATATGACACCACCATGTGGACAGTTTAGGTAACTTCAGTCTCATTCCAATAACAGATACAAGTATCTGTGGCATTTAATGATGCAAATGCAGCTTGGCCTTTAGTTTTATTGACATTTTGTTGTTTAAAATGTATTAAAAAGCATACAAACAATCTATCATATCTTTATTTCACTTCACAAAGAGATTACAAAGGCAAATCATGAAATCCCAAACTGAAAATGGTCCTTCATTACTCCTACACTTATGTTGGAGGGTTTACAGTACATCACAAGACAAAAACCAAACAAAAAATTAGGAAAAGTACATTCAGATAACTAAGGCACACACCAGTTAGATTTTTTTACTCTCTTGGATATAATGGTGATGCTCACATGTATCTTAACAGTGGCAGCCAGGTAAACAGTCCTTGTATGAGAGCAGCACATCAACTTTCAATTAAAAAGAAATAGGAAAATAAAGGGATGCCAGGTGTTTTAGTGCATTACTGCAGGAATACATTTGCACTACAACAACAAACAAGATATGGCCATAATTATAAGAACACTGACATAAAGTCTGAGCACAAAGATGAAAGCTGGTAGTTTGCTAACTTCAAATCCAGTCATAGAGTGGACTAAATCATAATAATCTCTACACGTAACAAGTCACCTGCTTTCTTCCCGTGATGCACTTGTGTGTTCTGTTGGGACAATATGATTGAAATCAATATCACATCATAAAGATTAATATTTTTCTGACAATTATGATCACATTATGGCAAATGTAGGCAAAATATTAACAAAATTAGACAAAACTCTATTACTATACATCTATACTTTTTTTGTATGTTAGTATGTTTTGAATTTGAATTTTTGAACCCAATATGATATCAACTCATTATGATTTTACTGAAAGTTGATAAATGATAACTATTGCCCAGCCCTAGTTGTGTATGTGTCACTGACTTGTGTAAAGACTAAATGTAGAACTTTTAGTGGCTAGAAACAAAAGATGCTCCTGCGTCATCCTGTCCCAAGTCAGAGCCTACCTGGTTGGTCCTGACAGTAGCATGTGGTTGTCCTCAAAGATTAAGACAAACAGAGTGTTGAGCATGTACATCTCAAAAAAGCTTAACTGATGCAGAGGTCGGACAAAAGATCAGCACACTGCACAGCACACTGACAGCTCACAGTAAATTTAACTGAATTGTCAAGTCTAGCCTGTCAAGATTTCTGTGAGACTGAAACATGACTCTATTAAATTAAATGAATTGGGAGCTATGAGAACAGAGTGCAGATCTTTCGACATGCAGGTCTATATTCACACAGTTGGCGAAATGAGACACTTCAAATAAGTTAAAATACCATATAAAGTACAAATTCTGACAACATATCACCAAACATTTGAAGATTTTTATAGTTTACATAAATAATCAAATAGCATCACGAGTGTAGAGCCATGTAATTGGGAGGTTCCTCTCCATGTGCATGTGGGGAAGTGAAATAAATGTTTTTTGGGCAGGGTCTGGAATAGGATTTCAGACAGCAGACAAAAGCTTAGAAGAATTACTATGAACTACATTAAACAAAGTGATCACACACATTTCTCTGGAATTCACTCCAACTTTCCGGTATGACTTCATCTCCCTGAGTACACCTTTCACATCTGCTCAAAGTTTCACGTACGGCAAAAAAAAAACAACAACCCAGGATTACAAGGAAACCAATCCAAACTTTTTGATATGACTAAAAATGTTTCACAAGGACCACAGGCATTCCATGTAAACAGTTTCCTTCCCAACACTGAGCTTTCCTTTGGAGCAACACCACCACCACCACCACCACATATGACTAGGCCACAGTTCACTGCAACTGAAAGCAACATCTGTTCATGTGTTTATAGAAAGTGCTTTGGTTTTCAGTGACATAAACTACATCTGTGTTGTTTGTTAACTGCACATTTTACACAATAATCTGACGTGTTCATCTGCAGGTGTTGGAAGTTACACATAGATGGCACAGGATATTTCTAAAAAAGTATGTCTTTGAAATATCCCTTTGTAAATTTCAGTTTAACATACAAAAAGTTGATTTTCTTTGTACTTTTCCTTTGCGAGTCCAAAGTGAAAAACATAGACATAAAGTGAAAATTGATTTCCTTTAGAGAAGCACGATCAGTCCTTCTTCTTCCCCTCACAGCCATTAGCTGCCACTGTCTCTTGTTGGTCTCTCTGCTGTTTGTGCCAGCTCTTGCTCTTCCTAATGGCAAATCGAACAATGTCCACCATAAACACCCAGGACAGAGCGTACATGGCCACTCCCCCACACTTGATAAAGAATCTGGGTCTTGGGGAGATCAGCTCACAGTACAGCATTGTGCCTCCCACAAAGATTCGCATCACCACAAACAGCAGCACAAACAGGACGTCCACAACGTTCCCCAGCAGCGTCCTGTAATGTCCCGTCTGTTTGAGGAACCAGCGTGCCTGCAGAAGGGGGTTAGTTATTTCACTGCCAAAGAGTACCGCGCAGCCCTCGATGCCAGACTCCCCCAACCACAGGGTCAATAGGATTCCCAGGATGCTCATGGTGTGGTGGGCCAGCATAACGGGTCCCTCTGTGCGGAAGTATACACACCAGGCCATATCAAAAATAAAGTAGCCCAGGCTCAGCACCATGGCACTCATCTGCAGAGGAGTGTTCTTGGTACCTGGCATCCACAAACAGCAACAGAGAGTTCTTAGTTTTAAATACAAGCTAAAACAATCACAGAGATAAAACACAGTTATTACTGTGACAGGAGCATATCATTGTGTAATATCAACATGTAGAAACAAACTTCTGATTAAGAACTTGCGCAAATGATTTTTCACTTCTGAAGGGTTTATTCTCACTTCAAAATTGTACCAGCTGGTAGTTAGAATAATACTGTGCACTGTTTCAACATTAATTTTCAACAACATGCTAAGCAATGTATTGCTGAATGATTAGTCAATCAAGACTAAATTATTTGTTAAGTCATTTAAGTCATTTTTCAAGCTAAAATGCCAAATATCACCTTGTTCCAGCACTGCAGTTGTGATGATGTATTGCTTTTTCTTTGTTGCTTGTTCTTTGTGAGTTAACTGTATATCTTTGGATTTTGACAACATTGAGCAACTAACCAATTAATCAAGAAAATAATTGAAAATGAAAATAATTTGTTAGTTGCAGCCCTAAAGCAATGTTTCCATATTTACATGACATTGTTACTGAAGTAGCATGAAAGACTGAAGCCTCAGTCTGTTTACTTAATATCTTTGTATCATTGCGACAGCCCTCATTGTTTTGTGATCATTTGAATCCACAAAGGGTAAGAACCCTACCTGGATGAGTGAAAGGCCAGGGTCCATCCACGTAGCCGATGTATGCCGTGACGCAGACTGCCAGGATGCCGTGTACCAGGGTGACAAGGCGACAGTTCCACTCGTAGCTCCTGGACCCGTTAACATTACACAAGACGAAGTAGAGAGAGGCCCAACAGGACAGGCACAGGAGCGCACAAACCACAAGCAGTGCCATCTTCTCTTCTACAGACAAAAACAAGCAAGAAAAACAGTTAAAACCAACTTACAGTTTCTTTCAAAAACTTGCCTGTCAGCAGTCATTAAGCCAACTTTGAATCACATTACACAGAAAGAGAAAAATGCACAGAGACACATCTTGGTCTGTAATATCTCTTACAGTAGAAAGAGACAGCATTACCGTCCAAAGACTTGGACTGTGCAATCCTTTGTAAATGACCAACAATTAGCCTTTGCTTGAACTATAATAGCACTATAGTTGGCCGGCTGAGGGTCTGGTGGGGTGAGGGGGACGTCTCTTCTTCGGCTGTGACGTTTGTACTAGGAGGTGAGACCATGCAGATGCACAGGCCCACACTCACTGGACTGGAACAAGATGTACACTTGAGTCTCAAAGACTTCAAGCTAGTTTCAAAACTAGATGAGAGGTTACTGGGTGCTGGGCCTAAGACAGTTCTCATGAGAGAGAAAGATTCTTTCAGACGTGATCTTTCAAAACACTAAAAATCAATCCAAAATGTTTTGGTGTTGGTGTCTTGGTTGTGATGCACAGCAAAATAAACAGCTGCAGGGATACAACTCAAATTGGGTGCCTTTTCAAAATAAGGTGTAAACTACAAATCCAAAGATTTACTATCATACATCAAGAAGATTTTCACATTGGAGAGGCTTGAAACTGTGAATGTTTAGAACTTTGCTTGAACAAATTATTAATCAAAATAGTTGATCTGTTGATCGACTAATCAATGTATTGATTCACCTGTGATGTTAAACCGCTGCAATGGATAGGTGAGATACTAGTCCTGTTTTGAATAAGAGAATATATGGTGGTTAAGTTTGGTTTGGTTTTATTCTGTCATAAACAACCTACAAAAGACACAGATCCAAATTCAACATAAGATCTGTACGTGCAAAGTCAAAAAATATGAAAAGAAATATAACTAAAATTACTGAAAAACTATGAATAGCATTTAACACAAACAAGGTATTATGCATACAATTGAAGCTAACAACAAGTGGCTGGACCACTCAGGTTGGGTACATTTCCAAAATACACATACAACAGATATATTTTAGATTTTATGTTTTTCTTTAAAACTCTGGTGTTGCTATCCTGGGCCAGGAGACTCCTGTTAAAGAGATGTTTTAACCTTTCCTGGTTAATAAAGTTATTTATAAACAAGTATTTTTTAGGTTTCTGAGATGCACAAAACGGCAGGTGTAGCTACATATATAACGCTTTAATTACGTTCCCATGGAAACCTGTAAGAGGAACACCGGAAAAGCAGTTGGCAACTAGCTGGATTCATGTTAGCGTTCATGTTTATTCTCTTACTAAACTACGTTAACGAGTTCCTAGTTCATAAACTGAAAGGGCAAAGAGGGCCAGAGTTTATCCCTCATTTAAGAAGATGCCCTCACACCGGCTAACTACCAAGTTAGCGGGCTCAGATAGCAAACTAACCGGTAGCAAGCTAAAGGGCTAACAAAGCGTTTTTTCCTATGGGATTGTGACGCCTTCACAAACGCAGTAAAATTAATCGTTACCTTAATGGTGCACATGTGGCTGTCTCTTCGCTTACATCCTGGGTGTTTTGTGTCCTGTGAAGATATGTTTCTGGAGGAGACAGTAAAATGTGTGTTTGCAGACACAGTGGCTGCTGTTTGTTGTCCTTTACGTGAGCTCCGCCGGTGGAAACAACAGCCTCCCTCAGCATCCCTTCATTTCCCTTCCACCTTATTATTCGCTGACCATGCAAATGTAGAAACTAGCTAGTAGAACTGTGCCCTGGTTGTATTAACCCATACTATACCGTAGTTATACAGAGATTACTGCAGGTTTATCAAATATTTAACAGAAGAAGCATGACTCCATCCTTCTTGATGTCTTCCCAAAGCGATGGGAGATTGCCTCATAGTTTTTTGAAGAGTGGCGACACCTTGTGGCCAATAGCAGGAATTACAAACACGTTTTCCTCCAGCAGGGGGACAAAATGGAAGAAAAACATAGTAATAATACTACTAATATTCTAACATGTGTAACAAGGGGCTGCACAGTAGTTTTATACTTGCAGAGAACATCTTACCTGCGTGACCTGGGTTGAAACTCTAGTGGGAAACCCTGCCGAAATGTCCACAAGCAAGGCTTTCAGTCCAAGCCCTTCAGCTGTACCTGTGCTTGACATAGGATTGGATATTAGGGGGGCAGCCTGGGACCTTTGTCAAATGTTACTCCTTCTCTTGCTTTTTCCTTATTTCCTGTCAGCTCTCAACTGTATAGTGTACAATAAAAGAATAAAATGTCCCCCAAATACTTGCAATTATTAAAAGAATTACTTACAATTGTATATGCAGTGCAAAGAAAGACTTTATTGAAACAATTCATGTAAAACACAACTCTTAAATGGTTCATTACCTAATTGCTTCATTTTCTCCTTATGGCAACTTTTTACAGCATATTCAAAACTCTTTCATAGAAAAAATATGTTTACAAACTTAATCTACAATTACATAGCAAAGATATCAGAGGAAATGTTAAGGCACTTGATCACCAGAAAAGGCCACCAATAGAAATGTTTCACTCATTTGGTTCTTTAGTTAGCCGGACATACCAACACACAAAACACAAAATTAACATCTGATATGGCAGTAAAGACTGAAATGAAGATGGAGGTAAGACAAACCAAAATTATACTTCAACCTGCTGCTTTAATGAACAGACACACAAAATTAAATTTGGTCCCACAAGTTCAAGAAGTGCTCCTTGAATTACGCATGTAAATGGTACTGTAAGGGGTATAAGATGCATAAATTATAAACATTTAACTGCTGACATGAACACACAAAACACCAGAAACCAAAAACCAGAAATCTAGCATTGGGATACAACAGGAAACATAAGAAACTGAAACACTGTTTAACCAGAAGATGGCAGTATAGATAATTAAAAAGGCTACACTGCAGTTTTAGTGAACCCTAACATGGAAAAACACCATACTGAAGAGCCTGTTTCTTGAAGTTGAAACGTTACACCCTTCTTTTGACAGTATTTCCTTTGACTTTGGTTTATTTGAGACTTTTAAACAAACTGTGACTGTGATTGGTGAGCATGAAGTGTCCCCCCCAAGGGAAATGATGGGGCAAAACAGAACTAAAACGGTCCTATTAAATAAGATAATATGCCTGTTTATCCACACTCTCTGTACAACCCGGCAACAAAGTAGCATGACGTATGAATGAGCTTAGAAACTACAGAAACAAAACCTAAGAGGTTAAAATACTCTGAAATGTGTTTGAATTCTTCTTGTGACTGAAGATTTGTGGTTTAGACTTGTGACTTTAAGAGCTTGTTTAATACAAAAAAGGAAAGAAAACTGATGAGGTTATTTTTAACAAAAAGATACAAAAATAGTCCTCCATAATTTCACTTTGCAACCAAAATAAATAAAGCCAGCATTTGAGCCAGCTTACATTGTTGTAAACAGGCGTTTCGCTGGCTATAAACTGTTTTTCACAGAGCTCTAAAAGAACAATACATCCACCATCCAAAATTTCCTTCAATAGAATGGAAGATTATTTTTGTATGATTAGAGTGGGAATCCATTGTTCCTCTGCTGGTGTTTAATTGACTAGAAATGCACTGTCCAGCTTTGTGCATACTGTAGCTTGTTTGAGAGGTTATTGTTGTTGGCATCTGTCATCTGCTCCAATATTTTCTCCCAATAAAAAAAAAAGGCACAAAAGTGACAGCTTCTTGGCAAAGTCACATTATAGCTGACAACGATATGTCATTTTCCCAGAAAAGGCTGAAAGTTAGTGGGTCCTCATACAATGACGCTGCATCTCTCCTTTTAAAGGTTTTGGTCTCATTTGGAACCTGAATTCATTTCTTGAAACATCTGGATCTCACCGCTCCCCACCTGAGACAGCTTCACTTAACATCATATAAACTGAGGTCCAGTGTTACTGTGTTTACTTTGAATAGCATGGGTGGAGAAGCATTGGCTTGGCTGGGGGAAAAAAAAAGTATTTCTCTTTTCTTAACCATCCAGAACAAAATGCTAGGTCTCCTCGTCCCATAGGCAGAGCTGTTTTTGGGGAACATAGTACGTGAAATGGTAGCCCTTGCTGCAGCTTTTTATGCCACACTTGTAGTTTGAGCCTTTGCCCGTGGTGTCCCGGCTGCGGCAGTACTTCAGCAGACATGGGTACCACTCCAGACGCAGGCTGTATGTGCAGAGACAGGGCTGCCACAAGTCCTTAGTAGAGTGACAGGCCTGGAAGCTGGGCGCCTCTGTTGTTTGGGGCAGGACCTCAAATATGGAGCCATCCACTCCTATAACACAGACAGGAGAGGGACTTTATTATCAGAGCTTGTGCTATTGAAAACAAAAGCAAGTTATCACGTTGTTGTGTGAATCATTCTCTTTCTGCTTTCACTCAATTAAATACTGTATTGAACTGGAGAGGGTGAACAAAGTGGCTGAAACGAGGGGAGATGCTGCAGTAAAAGAGGAGCTTTGTTATGCAAAGGAGATGCTACTGTGATTCCCTCCGCTGATAATGGTGCGGAGTGCTTGGTGAACCATGACCATCAACATTGTTTCCTCTATAACAGTGCTGTCAGTGGACAATAGTGCTGTCATATGGATTCTCCTCAGCCTGGATAATTTGGACTTCATTACTATAAAGATATTGGATCCCACTGCAAAAAGGCCTTTAAACATAAATAGAAATAATGACATGTTCTCAATCTAGGTAAGTGAGAGGATTGCACGATAATGTCACACGATATTTTTCAAGGTAAAAAATGAAGTATTTATCAGGAATCTAAAGAGATAAAGGGGAAGGTAAACATAGATAGCAGGAACAGTAATAGAGCCTTATCAACAAGAAGCCGGAGATAATACTTGGAATAATATTACAAACTTGAAGTGGACAGAGGTGTTTAGGAGATAGAAACAGGGAAGATAGAGAGTGTTGGGGAGATAAAAAGTGTCAGTACAGAGATAGAGTGTATGGAGAAAAGAAAGAGATAGGAGAAGGACAGACATTTGGCTCAAACCACCAACAGAACTCAATGACAAACAAAGATAAGACGACCACTGACCTTTGTCCAGCCAGTGTTTGACATCGGCCTCCCTGGTGTAGATGGCCTCCTGGGCCTCGCTGCACATGTTGTGAATGTGGGAGCTGAGCTGTGAGGCCCGACTTAGATTAACCGCTGCGCTCATCGTCAGCTGCTCCAGTCCTCTCCGCTCCTCTGCCAAGCGAATGGCCTGAGGATTTTTCTGAGCAGACAACACAAATGATCACTTTTCTCAGATGCTGTGAGCAATAGAAACGTTTAATTTTTCGGATCTGAAAATGTTACGTAATGCGATACACCATATAAATGCTGCTTGGCGCCTTGATCTGTCGTGTCATACCTGTCTGAGACGGGCCATTGACTCGCTGGGGATGATCTCATTGCGGCTGAGGCGAGAGATGAAGCACAGGGCCTGGTACTGGTTCTGCCCTCGTTCCAGCTCGCCCAGGATCAGTGCTCGGAATATCTTCACATCCTGCAAGACACAAGGGATGAGAGATGAACGGATAAACAGACGATCCCCAGAAGACATTGAAGTGGTGCATGAGGCAAGGTTATAATAACTTGCCGTTTATGTTCGTACAGATTAGAACAAATATTCTTTCCATTTCGGTACTTGATGTAGTACTTTTCCAGACACTCAAAGTAATTCAATATGTGGAGTTCAAAGATGTTCAAACAACTGTCTGCTTAAAGTAAAGAGGGGTTTATGTTCACTACACCCATAGAGCCTCATCTGACACTTTGTTGATACTTTTTATTGTCTGTAGGCCTGCGCAATGTTGCTCCAGTCATGCTCTGGTTATTTGTACTGTCAAATTAAAGCTTTGGGCCTGTTTCATGACAACTTATCCTCACATGCCGTAAAAGTCAGGAACATTTTAACACGCTGTTTTATGTGGAACTGTAGAAGTAGGAAAATGGTGATAGTGGAGAATTCACAAAAAAAACTTGTTGCTGTTGGCAAGTGTGTGAGAGATCTGGCGCCAAACGCAAGGCCATAAAGAGTTCTGTGAGAGGGCATGCAAAGCATGATGGGAAGCTCCAGCAGCAGGGAAAGCAGAGCAGCAGACCTGTCTTCCTATTCATCAGATAACCCCCTCCCCACCCGGCTTCAGCTTCAAGACAGACACACACAGTCCCAAACACCCCTCCTCCGCTTTTCACACACCCGTCTGAAGCAAACAGGCTGCAGAGGAGTAGCAGTGTCAAGGCTTTCACTCCCTGGGACAGATAAACAGTCCAGAGATAACCCCATTGAGTTCCCCTTAAGCTCTTTGGTCCCACTTCCTGGATGCAAAAGTGTACACACTGGCAGGAAAGCAATGCAACCTGCCTTAGAAGTGTTTACGCTGTGTAGTTCTTTATAGACTACTTTGAATGATCACTGGTTCCTCACTTTAAGAACCACTTTTGTCTGTGAAAAGAGTTTCTGGCAGGCGTACAATACAAGCATGGGAATTACACAAGACAATCATGCGATACTATTTGACCTTTGGAAAGCAAATTACTGAGCAAATATTGATTCACAGGCTTTATGTGAAATTAACCTCATGTTTATCCCTCACATGTCTCCATGAGCCGCTCAGTGTTGTATGGAAACATGGACTCAAAGGACTGTCGAAACACAGAAAATCAAAATCAACCTCAGATGTTCCATTACTGTGATAATAACACAGTACTGTTTTATTGTTTTTTTTGTTTTTTTTTTACAAAAAGAACAAAGTCTGAGTGATTAAAGAGAATGTCAAGGCGAGAGGAGGCACGAATTTATCACACTGAACAGAGTGAGATGTAAGGAAGAGGGAGTACAATGCCGACAGAGAGACGGGCAAGAGTGCCATTTCCCCTCAAGTGTCGGGAGACGCAGAGACCACGACTTGAAGACCTCCCATATTGCAGACACATGGTGCTACGCTGGGACACTGTGTGTGTACATGTGTTGGCAGAGAGAGAGCGAGAGAGAGAGAGAGAGAGAGAGAGAGAGAGAGAGAGAGAGAGAGAGAGAGAGAGAGAGAGAGAGAGAGAGGGGGGGGGGGGGGGGGGGGGAGGCATTCGTGTCAGCCACAGATTTGCCCCAGGGCTCTCTGGGTAATTACAGAGAAGAAGCAGGGCAGCTCCACCAACTCTGCTTCTTTGGAACTTACTCAATGGTAAAGTGTAGACGCTGAGATCTCCTCCTCCTCTTCCTCTTGTGTCATTATCTGTCCAGATTAATGATTGTCTACTTCTACTGCCCTGCATTTGGATTGAGGCCAAAAAGGGCAAAGGGAGAGTAGCATTGCTTACTGCAGCAATGTCTTCTGTTGACATCATCTGCACACAGTAGAAAATCTTGGGGGAATAGCTTGACATGCTTGGAAATGCACTTATTTGCTTTCTTGTGGAGAGTTAGATGAGAAAATGGATACCACTCTCGTGTATGCTAAATATGAAGCTACAACCAGCAGTCGATTAGCAAAGCTTAGCATTAAGATTGGAAACAGGGGGAAACAGCTGGCCTGGCTCTGTCCGAAGAAATCAAACAATTAATTTAATCATACCGGTAGCACTGAATAAAAAGACACTATAAAAGTAGAGATTTTTTTAAATTAAGTTTAATCGTGGCCTTTAAATGGCAATAACAAACCAGTGGTGCTATCTTAGTGGTTTGGGGTGCTGCTGAGATAATAATCAGCATGGCTTCTAAAAGCAAAAGGAGTAATAACAATGACATCATCTCCACATCTCCATCCAGACAGAAGCTGTTGGATTCAACTGTTTGTTTGGACAAGACTAGACTCCCTTCTGCCTGCCTGCAGCCAGCACTGGCACATGCACACTCTTACTCGTTTGTGCAGACAAAGTATGATAAAAGAAAATGCAGCGAAAGAATGAAATGTGCAGTGGTATGATTAAAGGAGGTCTTACACCTGTTGTTCTGATGACAGGCAGTATTCACACACCAGGAGAGAGGCAGCACTGAGCTGATCAAACAACAGCTACCTCTTTTAAAATCTGCCAAGTGTGTAGGTGGTGTTCTTTTTAAGTTAGGGAATTATGCAAACTGCTGATGGGGGAAGATACTGGTACAGTCTGACTTTGACAGAAGATCAGACAAATATGATGGAGGCAAGTGTCAAGCTCCTGTGGGATAGCAATAGGGGGTAGCATACGGTTTCCTGTTGTGGCAGAACCTGCTTCATCAAGTCAACTGCTGCTCAAACATCCCAGATTACAAAACAGTAGACAAAGTTCATGCTGGGGCTATATCTGAATAGAAAAACACTGATTCGAGTGTAGGACATCACAGTCAACTGGGCCTGCTAGAGCATGAAAATGAAGAGTAAGGCCACTCTATTTCACAACTGCTCCTTAAAGGAGTGAGGCCTATATCAGGAAAATGAGTCACCCCCTAAAAGTGCATTTCCACAGACCTACAGAAAATGAAAGGTTTGCAGACCAACATTTAGAGAAAATCAGCAGGTATGGACATTAAGAATTAAAAGAGTGGCATTTCCCCATCTTGAAAACGACGGGTAATACCATAATCAAAGGACAGAGTAGCCTTGAGTTTTTCCCGGCCAGAGCAGTGTAAATGTCAGCATGGCTATAAATAATCCACAGAGTACAGATTCCTAAGCATTGCTCCCTGACACCCTGAACTTAGTCCATTTGCAGACAAACTACCACTGGCCAGCAGCCAAACACAAGTCTGTATTCATGCAACCTGACTAGTGGGTCATACTAAGACCTGGGGAGGCTGTTTCATTGGTGGTTACCTTTGGTGGGCCAGGTTATTTAAGAGGTGCACAAAAGCCGATTCAGACCCTCAAAGGGTGCCATTTACAGTGAACATTCTCCGTCACTGTAGTTGTAACCCAGCTAGCCAAATACATTCTCTTCACAGATATATATACGGTGAAAATGAGAGCTGTGTGAAGCCCTAAACCGAAAGAAAAATACGGTTATTTTCCATGGGGGTTCTGTAGCTAAGAGCAGTTGAACTCACTACTGCAAGACCATACTAACTGTGCCAACTCACACTTGCATGCATGGATGGACATGCAAACACACACACAAATGCAGGCACACACAGACACACACAAACACAAACAGTGTGTCAGTGGCTATCCCCTGTGGTTGAGGTTCTTCCTGTTTTCCAATCCCCTCTAAGACCCTGTCTGTTGATAAGGCTGATGGCTGGCTGGGGAGGACTGCTGGTCAGCCACGCTCTGATGACTCATTTGGGATCGCTGTGGTGTCTGTGTGGGTATTTGAGTTTGTCTGAAATTATTTTTTCAATCAAGCCATTAGAGAAGGAACCAGAAAGTTTCCACAGCCCAGTCAACAGCTACTGAGCTTGCAGAGAAGCACAAATCTACAGATCTAATAAAAAAAAAAGCTCACAGTTTCAGCACCATACAGGCTTCCAGTTCATCCCTTTTGGCCTGTATTTGTAGAAACATAAGTGATGACATGCTGTATTTACTTTTAGGATTCCCCCAACCTACCGAAATGGCTCCGACTCCCCTTAAAAGACAACATATGGATTTACCGTGCTTGGTGATGGGGAGGATATTTGCCTTGTTGCATGAGGGGAGCCCAGTCAAAAAGCACAGGTGTAGGCAGGGATTAAAGATCACGTTGGGAGACAGAGGGAGAGAGGGTGAGACAGACTCACACAGACAAAAGGAGCGGGAGAAAAGCCGCTGTGCTGAGAAATGCTTGAGTTGAAACTAATTACATAGGCTCCAAAGGCAGGAATGCGGAGTCACATTTGGGGCTGGTCACACCTGGCTGTCCAAAGAGCGAACCAATGGACAATATAAACACTGGAGGCCATGGAAAGAAAGGTGTTCCCCTTGGCTGTTCTCCTGACAACAATGGAAGGTAAGTTACTTTTCCAACTGCTGGAAAGTTAATATTTAAGAGGTACACATGAACTCATAAATGTAGCCACACAAATTCCACCAACAGCCTCCAATTTAATCTTTAAAAGTACTCAAACCTGTGCAAAATGTGTGCAGGCCACAATGAGGGAACTATTCATTCACACAGAATCTGGATACAATTATCTAGACACCCAAACTGTTTATGGAGACAGGAAATGAGTAGGAGACAAACAGTGGGTGCTAACAGGGAAGGAAATGAGGCAGATAGATAAGGCATAAACAATAGAGATGGCTACAGTCCCATTCAGCTTCTGACTGTTGTCCCTCCGCTTTCATATCCTGTTGCAGGGGACACACAAACAACTATTTAATGACAAAGCATTTAAAAATAATGGTATAATTTAAACTATATATCATTAGTAATGTTTATAAAGGCAGATATTTGAATAATGGTGTCTTTTTTCTTATATGCAAATATCCTTAAACAACCCGAATTTAAAACACCAAAATTAAATTCTTATATTTTATATAACAGTTTTTTTAACAGTTTGAATATAAGCAGTGTGTCATCTCAGTTAAAAAAAAGGTTTCTAGACGCCATTTATTTTTGCTTTTATGAATCTTGATGCTAGTTTCTACAGTAGTTTTTTTTAAAAACTGTTATTTTCATCTTCCATCCTCTTTTTCAGAACTTTGACAATAGAAACTGTGTTTTATGGCTGGAAACGTGACACAAGAGCAGTTTATTTGACAAGAAAAAGGGGTGATGTAATACCTCCACAGGTGTGTACCCTTATAACTTCAGCACTAGAGCTGACTGAACTGTCACAAAGGTCATAGTGAAGTCAAACTAAATGAGTTTGAAACTAAGCAGGCCCAGCTAGCAAACAGGACACAGCCATGAATCTGACAAAAGGACATTTCAGGACAGAAGCTTTGGCAGAGTAAACCCTTTGTTAGCTTTTTTCTTGCCAACTGCAATCTTAAAACCTCTGAGGTAGTTAGAAATGATCACAACTATGCAGAGTGCAAGCCACAACTACTGTCGCGTTGTCCTTCAAAGGCTGTTACACACCCTGCAGTCCACTGTCCCTGATCATTGGAAAAATGTGGATGATAGCTGTCTCTCTCTGCTATGTCTTCTCTATTCGGTGGGAATGGGAAGCTTTTTCTTTATCAGCAGCATTACAGACGAACATCTGGTCTGCTGGTGGGAGGAGGATAGAGAATAAAGACATCAACAGGGGCAGAGAGGCCACGAGAGGCCAAAGGGGGCCCATGTGGGGCCTTGAAGGGCCACAACAAGGCCACAGAGGAAGCTATTTTCCTGGGATTCAGAGTCAGCGGGGAACAAAGGGTGGCTCGGAGAAAGACTTAAGTGTATGGGTTCATCTTTGAAAAGGGCCACTGCCTGCGCACACTGTGTAAATGTAATCTGTGCTAGTTGTTTCCCTGCAGAGCAACATAACAGGGCCTTAATGTAATCACATTCCAAGTAACATGTCGAAAAAGTAATGATGAAAACTTTCTAGACAACTGAGAGTGGTGCAGTTCCCCTAAATCACACATCTTGTTTTGCTTTGCAGTAGCTTATCTGCGGAGTTTATCTCTCCCACATGGAAAGGAGCAATAGCATGAAAAGGGAAACTGAGCAGGAGTAGAGGTCTTCTAAGGTACCGCTCAACGTAAACAAAAGCTTGAATATCAGAGCATTCACTGGGGTTAAGGAAGAAAAACTGTCTATTTCTGGTTGATTTCAACTCATTTTATCACACGGATGATGACTCGTCATGGCCTTTCACAATAGCACAGAGGAAAACTCACATTGTCTGATGCAACAACATTTCCGGGAACAGGTGACACTTACCTGTAAAAAGAAAAAAAAAAAAAACTCTTTACAAGTTTGTGCAAGTGACAAAGTGGGATGGTGTTTCAGGGTTGAGTGAGAGGCAAGGTGTGGCGGCCAAAAGAAAAAAAGAAGAAAAACAAAACAGCAAGGCATAAAATGTGGTGACGTACAGTACAAAACAACCGGCAGTTGCTTCATTTGGCAAAGATCGGCATTTCCCACAACCAAAAAAAAGAAGAACAAAATGGATTGCCAGCAAGCCTCCCACACAGAGAAGAGAGTTAACAGCTAATAAAGGCCACAGTCCAAATCCATTAGAGAAATGTTAATGGGCGATACAGTATGTGGCTGTGAGAGAAGTAGGAATGGGCTTCTGCCAAAATGGATCACAGATACTATAATGTATATCCCAAAGAGAGGGCACAAAACCTGCCTCCCCACCCCCGACTCTCATTCTGTTTTTGGCATAGCACACGAGGGTGTGTGAAGACTCTCCAATTCATTCTTACAGTAAGCTTACTGTTGGGCGTATTCATAAAGCCTCTGTGCTTTGAAGACAATCAGAATATACACTAGAGTGAACTGACCTGAGGGCAAAGCTGCCCCTGGCTGAAACACGATCCGGTTTATAAAGGCCGAAATGAAACGACACTCTATAAAGCAGCCAACTCATTCTCACCACGGTGCCATTGTTTACAAGATCCAGACCCATTTAACATGATCGTGTGAGTGAGTGAGTGTCAAGTGGCCTCCAACATCTGTAGCTCCCTTAACTCATCAGCACAGCGAGGGGTCAATCATGACACTCTATCATGATCTACGCTGATTTGAAACTTTCCAGCCCAGAAAAATGCTCTCCAAAGTGGTTCACTTGAAATGGTTTGATGTTGTATTATGGGTGGCGATAATGAAGCTTACTGAAAACTTCAGTCTTGACTTATAAAGCTAATGACTTAAGGGGCTTATGCATCCCCAAGAAGCAACGTTTAAGCCACTATTTTGGCATTTCTGTGAGGACAGCAGACTGTTCTGATCTGAAAACACTAGTGTGGGTGGAAGTCTTTCCAAATTTAAACATCCTTTTCAAATTATTCTGCATTAGCGTGGCCAAATGTTTATTGGCATATTTTTCTCTAAATAAATCACAACTGATTAAAAAAAATGTCCTCTCAAATGTTTTATTATAGAGCCAAGGTGCCTGTAACTATAGATGTACAAGGATGTGCACCATTGCATCCCAGAAATGAAACCTTCTTCGAGTGCTAACTCAGCCGAGGGGCCTGTGAAGTCACTCACATTCCTGCATTGATCAAACCCACTGGTTGGACAAGAAAGAGAGACACGCGGAGTACAAACTGATTAGCTTCTCTGACAAAGTTTCTACATCTGGAAAGACCCAAAAACAGCCTCTCAAATATGTGAGACATTTCCCTCGGATTAAACTCCAAGACATGGTTTATGTTCAACTCAAGGTCTGAGGCTGTGTTGGACCATAAATTGTTGCAGTGGTTGCTGAAGGAAAAAAAAAAAAGAAGCACCGCTGTATTCGAATCGGCAACTCACAAATGATTTAAGAGGAATTGTCAATTCAAGGCTACAACAGCACAACAGGTCTGACTCGTATTGCAAAATTATACAATGTCATCAGGATGTTACTGAACTGCAGACAGATTACTGCAATTTTACATCATTTAGAGTAGATTCACATGTAAATACTTCACTGTGATACCAGACAGGAATGATATTTTTAACATAACGTCCCTCTACTGAGCAAGTTAAGCAACCTACAAATTAAATCACAGAATAAACACTGGATGATCAACTTCCTCCCATGATGTCTGTATTTTATAAAAAAACGATACTTCATAGACGATGTTATCTACATGTTTAGATTTACACAGAGGTGTCATGAGCAAGCTAAACCACATCATCTTTTCCATATGTCCACATGCCTCCGGAGCAAACGCAACCCTTCTGAAATCACAGCACGGCTGATTCTCACAGTGATTCATTGCTTGGACAAGGTTGACTAAACTTCCTTCTCACATCCAGCAGACCACTCCGCCAGCGTCTAATGGCTATAACATTTACCATCTCATCTTTGCCACGTATTCACAGAGCAGAAAAGAGCGAGTTCTTTTGAAATTGTCCTATTTATAGCAAAGATCTGATCCTTCGTGGATGAATCAAATTTTCTAATTGGGCAGAAAAAATCCTCAGATTAAAGAGAAATGCTTGTTTGACCAATTACATTCACTCAATGATGAGTAACAGGAATAATTCTTCCAAAGAGTGCTTTAACCTGTACTGTGGCCATGCACCTTTGGCTGTGTTGTTCATTATAAATCTCCAGTGTTTAACATCCCTGTAAAAACACTCTTCTTCCCACACGCGTTCATCTGGACTGTATATTCATGGCAGCTGCAAGTGACAGCTCATCCAACTTTCCATAAATCTTGGAGATACTGCACAAGAGCTGAATGAAAACCACATGCAGGAGAAATGAGGAGAGAGCTGGAAGAAGTGAGCAAGAGACAGAGAGGGGGACAGAGGGAGAAAGAGACACAGAAAGAGGGGAGGAGGAGGGGAGGGGGGTCATGGAGGCCGACCTACAACTGGAGCAGATAAATCAGGCAGCGGAAAAGTAAAGTGATCTAAGAGGTTCTATTGGCTTTATTCAAATAAACAAAACCATATGTGCATGTGTGTGTGTGCATGAAGGGACGCAGCAACGCGGGGCGCCCGCACAACCGAGCGAAGTCTCCCTGCTCACAGATCAGTGTATGTCTCTTTATATTGGTTTGTCACCAGTGATTGGGGGTGACGGCCTCTTCTCTTTCAACTCTAAATTAGCTGTTTTGGTTAGTGAACCAGACGTGCAGATCAAAAAGGTCAGACATGCCCACTTAATCCTGGTAAATCTCCCCCTTCACATCTCGCCAGCCTGTCAGCTTCTGTGTGACAGCAACCATCACAGACACATGCCTTTGCTCTGTGCGCCTCTCTGAGTCCACCCCCCCCCCCGCCATCCCAACTTAATGCACAGCAGTTGCAGTTTTCCTTCCAGGACTGACATTAATGTGTCTCTGAGTAGTCATTGTCAAATGTGAAACAGTGTCATCTTTCCAAAAAAAATCATGGATGGAGTGCCGGTCAGGGAGGGACACTTGATCTGCTCGTCTACTTTTAGAAGAATGCTAAATATGGCAGCTCATGATCAATCGGCTGTGCAGGGGCTTTAAAGCCACTAGGATGTGGACATCCACATCTAAGGAGCAGCAGCTGTCTTGACCTCTGTTAAACCCCCGCTGAGATGGAAAAAGATGAGTGGAACTACATTTCCTACTTAACTTTATGTGCGCGTTACAGTGTCTGCTCCAGGGGATTTCAGCTTTTGGGATGTTTTTCTTTGAAGCCTCTGACTTGTGAGCCTAGAGGCGACCACTCAGATTGACCTAGGAGGACATTGTGGTTACTTGATTTCATCCTTGGTGGGATGTAGATTTGGGGCGGATCTCATGAGATAAGCCAAAACTGAAAAAGTGGTAAAAATGTATCAAGGAATAGGACATGTACTCCGATCTGTCACACCTTGTTTTGGGGCTATAGACCTCGCTCCTACAGGGACATGGCTTGGAGTTGTTAGAGCAGGAGTTTCTGGTCATGTGAAACATACACACGCCCTTGTTTACTCAAATGTTGTCCTGGGAGCCTCAATTAGATGAAATTATTAATTGATTTAAATTAAATCAGTGGTTGCCAAAGTAAAGGCTGGGGACCACTAACAGTCCCTGAGAGATCTGCAGGAGGTCTCACAGTAACACAAGGAATAGGGTCATACTGGATTTAATTGGACTAAATTTAAAGATGACCAAGAAAGGCTTTTAACTTAAATTTTAACTTTGATTAAATACACTATTTAAGACCCAATTAATGGTTTCACTTAGTGGAGACCACTCAAGGAGCACTGATGGGGCCCAGCCTTCATTTTGGGACCCAAGAAGTGGGCTCAGTCGCAACAAGTTCTGGTTCAGTTATGCAGTAATTTGAGACTTTCTAAGAGCATCTTCTAACTCTAATATCACCAGGGTGTCAGGCGGGGTGGGGAGAGACGTCCCCTCAAGGCTCAACATCGTTCAGTTTCGGAGGTAAACAGGACCACCTCTCACCTGTTTGAAGTCCGCCACAAAAGTGATGAGTGTCCCGTCTCCCTGCTTGAATTCGAGCGATATCGTGTCTCTCTCGCTGTCCGCCTCCAACACCTCCTCGGTCACCAGTCCGTCAGAGAGCCGGACCCGGACCCGCAGCTCCGAGCCGAGTCCCACAGCGACGACCAGCACCAGGGCGCAGAGACGGGTCAGTATCCGAACTGAAGCCGCAGAGACGCAACTCGCAAACATCCCCAAAAGACGCAAAACTGAAGCCGACAGAGGAAAAAAACCGAGGCGAAATCCGAAGATCTGCGTTCATATCCCCTAACTGGTTTCTTGGATTTTGCGTAAAGTCTTTTCCTTCATATTCAAAGTTTAGTTGTAGTTTAGTCCCATACGGTCCCAGTGTGCGCCAGCACTTTCCAGAATTACAAGCACGGTCATGGAAATCAGACGACAACCCCCTCACTAAAATCTCTGCTTCTCACTCCTGGCAGCCTAGTTCACTTCCATTGAAAGTCTCTCGCTCCGGCGTTGTTGATAAGATCATGCGCATTTCAGTTTCGCCCCGCGCTACAGCCAGCAGTCCGATGATCGCACGTTGCTTCTCATTCTGCTTTGTGTTGATACTCCCGTCTTCTCTCTCTCTCTCTCTCTCTCTCTCTCTCTCTCTGTCACTCCGTCACTTCCTATCCGTCGGTATCCCACTGCTCGCCTGGCCTCCAAACTTTCTGTTGTGTGTGAGTGTGAGTGAGTGAGTGCAGTGATGGTAGTAAACTCTTAAAGCCATACCACCCTCTGGAAACTCTGCCCATCCCCCTAAAGGCCTCATGTGATCCTCCTGCACTCCAGCAAGAAGGCTGAACTAATAACACCCCCCCACCACCCCCAACAATTTTAACAAAGGTGTTGTTAGGATTTGTAAATCATAGCTTTGTGGATTTAGGGATAAATAAATGACTGGGCATAATGTAACCTGCAGATGGTGGTGATCAAAAAGAAAGGGTTAGGGTACACACACATAACTTTGGAAATCATTTAGACCATTAAAGATTTTTATCTTACAGTAGATATACGTTTACAACATATATGATATGATAAATACAATCAATTTATGTCATACATTTGTTGAACTATGTCATCTGATGATTGGATACATTCTTTTAATACATCTTCTTGGCATATCAAACATTATTGTGGCTTATGTGCATCACATATGTGTGAAATTGAGACTATTACTGTGAAAATCAACACTACAGTCTACCGCCTACAGCCTAATGAGGGAAGATGTAGGATATTCCATTAATTAAAACTCCTACAGGCTAATAACCAGTTTTAAGAACAAAAGTTGTAAAAACAAATTTAAGATAAAGAACAATTACATTTTTTGTGAGCGCACTTTCTTTTGTTTTTCAGTTGTTTATCTAATATAATCTCTCTGACTTACTTTTTATTTATGAACTCGGTTGCGATACCACCTGAAATAAATCCATCAGGTAATTATTACCCTTGATGACAACATATGGTTGATTCACAGGTTCCAGCTAAAAGGAAAAAACACAGTAACTCCTTTATTCTCCTGACGTATGTTATATAATTTTATGATGTCCTCAAGGGAGAGCTGAGGTGAGGGCTGCCAAACAGGGAAGAGCTGCCTATCTGAAGGAAGATCTCAGAGCCACATTAAATGGTAGATTACCACTGTGTGTTGTCTGTGTGTTGCAAAAGGGAGGGTGACATCCCTCCATATACCACCTGAGCAGTTGTGTTATCTCTATCGCCTGACGCACTGAATTCTGGGTGGGCCGAGCCCCAGGCTGGTGACCCCCAAATGTGGCAGGACTTGAGTGCTGCTGAGACCAAGAGGTGGTCGCTCCAGTGAAGGGGAAAACAAACAGAGAGGCTATAAAGCAGAGCAAACATTGTTAGCTGGGCCTGGCAAACCAAACTGGGCCCAGGACCCTGATAGACTGGAGGTCAGGCAAACACACCCCTTTGTGATGGAGGTTAGATCTGAAGTATTCTCAGGCTTCATCTTAGTTAGAGCGCTGAAATAGCTGCAGACTGAAGTTTGGGCCAAGAAAAGGTGATGGGATGTGATTCTCCAAAGTCAACAATTTAATACCTCCTACACTGTCAGCAAACATGTAAATCTAACTCCACAGTTCAATCTTATAATCAGGAGCAACAACTCTTTTGAAGCTTCGCTCAAAATCATGTGCTTGCTTGTTGCACTTGCTTCACTTTACACACACGTACACACACACGCGCAGCAGTCCAAAGTGCAGGCTGTTGGCCTGCAGTGACTCAGGACAGATAGCAAAGACAGACACAAGCTACAGTGTACAGAGGGTGTTTATGATTAACTGGCAATTGCGTTTTCCTGCAGTAATTACGGACGTGTATGGTTAACCACGTCAGTGTCTTACCTCACGGGACTTTTATAAAACCAAAGTGGGCCAAAGAAGAGAAAAACCTGTTTAGTGAGTGTTGAGAGGAGGAGAAAGTGAAAATCATACAAACACCCTGAGGATCATGTCGTCAGCTTTACACTTACTCATCATTAAGTGATGATAGAACATCATTTAAATGTAATCCTATTCCTTTCACTGTTCACTTGATTTCCCTATGTGCCGTCTTCATCCCAATTTTGCAATGCTCATATGTACTGGAATATTCTCTAACCCTAACGCAGAGAAGCTGTTTGCATTCCTAAAGGCAAAAACCTGTGAAACAGACACCACCTCTGTCTTGTCTGGTCAGTCTTCTGTGGACTTTCTATGTGTTTGCCTTTTCAGTCTTAACAACACAGCTGCAGAAGTTTCCTTATCTGAACACACGTAATCTTGACATCCTCCTGCACCAACTTACGTTGTTGAAGGTGATGCGTTGACTCCTTAAAAAAAGCAATGAACTGAAAGTGTAGATAAAGACTTATATGTATTTTATGTCTGTTTTATCCATTTAGATTGTCTTACAGAGGACAACAATTGTGGCTCCATCTCTGTAAAACATCAGCCTACTCTAATAATTAATCAAAATAAACACAGTCAAGAATGCCATCCGATTATGTAATATTCAAGGAGGCAAACCATGTGGAATTAGAAAGCAGCATTAAATTAGAATATTCATGAAAAACAACAATGTTGGATAAAATATTTAACTCATACCACTGGGTGACACGTTTGTAAAATAGCCCTCGACTGCTGCAAACACACACATGCACTTCCACTTTTACTGTTTGAAATGTGAAGTGTTTCTTTGATGGGGGACAACTGTGCTTATTTGTGAGGTATTCAGCTTTGACTACAGCCCGGGCGCTAATACTGCATTCCAGTCGTGTGTGTGTTTATGTGTGTGCATGTGCGTGGACTTGCACAAAGGTGGCTTAGAACAGTTGCGTTGGACAGGGGATTTGTGCCACCCAGATGGAGCTTTTCACAAAAACAGCAATTTTTGCCAGTGAACTTAACAAAAAGCCTGACTCTTCTGCATCTCATCAGGCTTGTCGTGTTTTAAATAAATGATTAAGAGCATGTTCCCCAACTGGAGCACGTTGCTTTCATAGAAGGGATTGAAAACTCCAGATACAGAAAGACAATATTTGTATTGTGGGTTGATCGCCATCACATGCAGCCAAGCAGTAATACCCCTAATACTCCCTGAAAAGGCGTAATATTTTCCTCCATAATGGTTTGCTTGAACAAAGTATTCAGAGGTAATCAGAAAGCCTCCAAAACCAACAAGCAGATGCTGTTTCACCTCTGTAGCACTGCAGAACGAGGACAGCCAGTGGGGGAGAGCCAAGCTCTGTGGTTGATCTAGTTGATCCCTCCTCCAGACAGATGCCAGAAGTGTTTGTGTGTGTATGTGTGTGTGTGTGTGTGTGTGTGTGTGCTCTTTGAGAATGTGTACATTATTTACATTAGGATTTCGGGAGCTGAAATCAAGCTGCTCTCCAGTCCTCTGATGATATTTTCATATCTTTGCTCCCCTTCTTTTCTTCCCTCTAACTGCTTTGCCTACAGTGTGTTGGGGGGTGAGCTCCCTGCAGCAGGCTGACCGAGGAGATATATCCCCTTACACATGAGGGGCTCTGGGGCCACAGTAACCCTTTTGGAGCACAGGCTCGCATGGAGGAAAAGAGAGTAGGGAAGAGAACAGTTGCTGCTGAAAACTTAGTGTGCTTTACATTAAGTTTAAGAAGAGCATAAAGATAATCCTAACAGTAACAATAGTATTATTATTACAAAGGATGCACGTTATTGAAACAAAACAGAAAAAGGAAATGTTTTAAGACTGCTTTTACAAGAAATAAGAGAGTGGCAGTGGTGGAATGTAACTAAGAGCTTTTTCTCCAGTACTGTACTTAAGTACAAACTGGAGGTACTTGTACTACAACTAAAAACTAAAGGTGACTGTACATTAGACTTTAAAGCGCCCTGAGATCAGGTTGGCTGAATCGATGCCCCATTTAAAATGCTGCTTTTAATTCATGATTCTTTTATTTTTGTCTTTACTTATTAATTTATTTTTTGTCTGTTTGTTTTATTCATTTGATTGTTTTTACATTCACATTTGTAATTGTAATACTTACTTTGCTAACTGACACTTTGTCTCTTTTTTCCCATGTCTTTCATTGCTTTGCTCTGTTTTATGTATGTACAGCACTTTGTAACTCTGTGCTATATAAATAAAGTTATTATTATTATTATTATTATTACTTCATACTTTTACTCCACTACATTTCAGAGGTAAATATTGAACTTTTTACTCCACCATAATTACTTAACGGGTTTGGTTACTAGTTACTTTACAGATTAAGATTTTACATATAACAAATATGATGCACTGTTACAGATTAAACTCACCAACAGTACTATGGAGAAAATAGTTAACACTAGCTCCACCTCGACCAACTAAATGCTACTTACACCTTAATGCAGTATAAATAATAGCCCTATAATATATACTATTGTAACACTCACTCACTATTTTTCTGCATTATGAGCACTTTTACTTTTACATTTTAAGGAATTTTGCTTGTAATGGTATATTTACATTGCCAGTTTTACTGAAGTAAGGCCTTTGAATACTTCCTCCATCACTGGAGACTGGGAACATGTCATGTCCTATTCCAGCACCGAGGATAAAAAAAACAGACTGAAATTGAAGAGAAGAGAGTTGCCAGCAAGTTAATTTGTTTTATTGGTTGATCATCATGTTACATAATCTCAAGTACACAAATGTTTGGGTGCTGTTTAGTGATTCTACATCATTTAGTTTTACTCACTGCGAGAGTGGCATCCAGATGTTCCCGTGTCATCACTAGCAGGGGCACAGTTCAAAGGAAAAACATGGTGAAATAACATAATAATAACAATTATAACAATAATATAACAATAATAAATAAGAGGAGGGATCATTTAACCCCTGCCGCTCCAAGAAAAGCATCACACCCCCACAAATGGCTCCCCATCCCACACAATTGCTTATATTACAAAAGAATTCCATGGAAATTCCCATAAAGTTAATGACAGAGACAGAGAGAGAGAGAGTAGGAGATACAGAAGGGAAAAAAAGGTCTTTTGAATTGTAAAAATAAATAAACATGTTTGGGCTCATAGCTCGGAGCATTACACCCCACAGTGAGAATCTTTCCTGGCAGCGTCCCAGCAGGAGATGAAAGACAATCCCACTTTAAACACATGTGTAGGAACGTATCATTTATCTTTCCCCATTATGGGAGGTCAAAGCTGTTATGATCTAATCGCTGAGGTGGAGCTACCTCTCTTTTTCTTTCTAGAAAATTCATGTACAAATACTTTGAGCATCTACCGTGTGCATGCATGGTAATTATAGAACACAAGAAGCCCGTTTCATGCTTCATGTGTGTACACATCTGGCAAACTTTAATGTCCTTTTTACAAACATGAATATATCCATCTTTAAGACCCCTTAATGGAAATTAAAGCTATAGCCTGAGTGTGTTGTTGGTGGGGAAATGTGGAGCTTCAAGGTAGATGATACTTGGCCAAGAATCTCCAGCAAACTCTTCATCAGATGGTGTTGATTAAAGTCTTGGTTCTGAGGAAGCACATGACTCAAAAACATCTGTTCAGGATACAGGGAAGATCTCCTCGGTATTTAATTAATCAAACTCTTGGCCGGCTGGGGTTAAAGTAGAAATGATTCTCAGTGGGGGGCATTTAATAAGGTTGCTGAGAGTCATTCAGAGGTGAATCACTAAACACAGTTTCCCTAGCAATTAAACCTCCTTTTATATACAAGACAGTATGTGTACAGTATGTTCACTGTATGTATGCCCCTGAAACACGAACCAATGTTACCTTACATACAATGTTTAGGTCCTGTCATATATGTTCTGTCAAGTAAGAAATTACTTAAAAAAACAGTGTGTCAACCATTGAACTCAATAGAGCTCTAGTAAAATTCAAAATGGTGGATAACCCTTTAGATTATGGCCCGCAACATACAGCATAACTTTTAATAATTTGCAGTGTCGTTTCTTGTATTGAGGGTGTACCAGTACAGTACGTACTGATACAAAGTTACAAAGAATTTGTACTGTTAACTAACTAGTATCTATTCTGTTGTCACAGGTTACAACCTTGAGTGATCCCACCATTGTCCAGAAGTGGAGGGGGACATCCAACACAATTATCATGCAAATATCACACAAATACTGAGCCAGTATCACTTACTTGCTCAAGGCCTTGTCCACAAAAGGTAGAGCATCGTTTCCCTGCATGCAATAAGTTCATATTTTCAAGATTAGTTGATAGTGTTTGTTTATTCCAACCTCCCGGTGAAGCTCCTTGCTCTCAGGTGAGAAGGAGTGCCTTCATGTGTATTGAAGGAGCCACATGGCTGTCTACAACCTCCACAGGGCATCAGTGGACAGGTTAGCAATGAAAACGACCTCTGTTCAGGGGAATTGGTTCTTCCAAATTGGGGAGAAGAAAGGGCAAAACGTTACAGAAAGAGGCAGCCAGTTTGAGCTGCTAACCAGCAGAATTACAGTTACAACGTGGGCTGTGAGTGACACTGAGTCTTTTGTGAACAACAGTGCAAAGGGAATTCTGACTGCCAACATGACACAACATGGGCTTGAAACTGTCCAACATAAACTGAGAGAAAACTAATGCCAACAGAAACGAGAGCATTTGACTGCTGAGTAAGTGTTTACTAAGGTAGTTCCCCTCAGTTCTCACTGCACTCATAGCGTTGCTGTCGGTCACAGCATGCAGTTGCATCCAGCGAAGAAGCTCTAAAAACCAAGTTCACGCTACCTGCCTTGCACCACATGGCAGACAGACAAAGTTAGCAACAAGCTGGTGAACATAGTGGAGCATTTAGCAGCCAGATAATCCCTGCAGTAGAGGGTGGAGAACAAAACAGAGCTAAATGGAAAGTCAGTATGAACTTACGTTCGTCAAATGGCCAGAAAGATGACTCCAAATGAATGCTATTGTTGCTCATATCTGCTGGATGTATAAGCAACTGTTTGCTAACAAGTTTGCCATATCAGCGTGAAAGGTGATAATATGTCAGTGTTATATTTACAGTTTGTTTTTGCTGCCCCCAAGTGGCCAAAAAATGAGTTATTGCAAGTTTAAGTAAAGTTCATCTTCCAGGTTTGTGTTGTTGTGCCCATTAAAAAAGGATTGACCACCAGTACAGTTATTTCCAAAGCGAGAATTGTACCCTGTGCCTTTCAATAAGGAGAGTATATTTGGGAACAATATCAAAGAGCAGTTTTCACTGCTTTTATAAAAATGGAAAGCTCAAAAAATCATCTTTTTAATAATGATTTAAACCTCCAGCCCCATGCTATTACACACACTGGATTACTGGTGGACTTTCTTTGTAACCATACTCCATATGTCCATCTGTCATTAGGCCTGCTATTCATACAGATAAGAGGCCAGTGTAATTGCCATGTGGCCCAGAAGTCACGGCACGGCTGCTGATGTTCTGCCAGCACACAATCAAGATGCCTGCTCCAGATTATCACGCTGTAAACAAACTGGTGCGGGCCTCTCCCTCAGAAAACTGTCAGACCTCTTTCATGCGCTGGGATTAGCATTTCCAACTGTCAGCTGCCAGACTCGGCTTCTCTCTTGACGTAGTAAATGTGTCTGAAACAAAAGAGTCAGATGAATAAAAATACAAATCCTAGCCAATCAGCGCTCCGTGAGAGTATTAAATGATCAACATAATTGTGATTATTTACAATATTTTTACCTCCTTGATCTGATGTTGCTGTTGAATCCACATCTTTCATTTCTGGTCCTCTGGTGCTCTGTTTGACTGGGGGAACTATTAATTTAACTGCCCCCCCCACGCCCCCCCAGAGAAACAGCAAACCAGTAAAATGTCTGTTTTGGGAAGGCTGTAAATTGTAAATGAGGGGAAACATTAAGGCCTTTATGACAGTGACGCTTTTGTTTTCATGTGTGCAGCGTTTGATTAAACTAAAGAAACACAACACTGTAAATAGCAAATGTAAAATAATTGCTCCTGTTTCAAGACATACAAAATGTTACAATCACAGGGACTGTAACTGTAATATTTTGAGGTATTTTGTTGTACAGCGTTAAAGTCTAAGAAAATATGTCCCAAAGTTTCACAATGGCCTTGACAGCTTGTGGAAAACAAATATCTTTCTATTTCCCAATTTTTGTTGTTTGCCTGCTTCTAGTATTTGCCTCTCACCAGTTAGCTGCAATCTGTTCTTATTTCCCTACAAACAAAATAAATAAGCATGCAATATATATCTAAACTAATTCATTGCAACACCACCTCAGACAGAAAGTTATAGAAAATTATAGGTTGATAAAAATTAGGATATTTTATGTCTATTTTGTTGACAGAGCATGAATAACCTTTGCAACCATGAATTGTAACACATAAAGGTCAGCTTCTTACATAACACTGACCAAAAACAACACATTTCAGAGAAAACACAGACAAATTGAACATGCGGGCTTAGATAGCAGAAGTAACTAACGTAGGGGTCCGGCCTGCATGAGGCTGCTGAGAAAGCCAAGGATACAAACTAAACGATGCTGGTATTCAGGAAATGGATACTTGAGCTGAGATAGTCTCTATGTGCGCAGCTCTTTGGAAATCAGATCGTTCAATATTTACTTAAGCCAATGTTGTCTTTGATAGCTAAACACTGCAGGGACCTGCATGGAGTGGTGGTGATATGTGATATTATGATGGATGACGATAGTCGCTGAGTAAACTGGTCATGACACATCTTGGGAAAGCAGACCACTGCAATACAAAATACATTGTATAAAGAAATGTCTTCAGTCAGATGAAAGGTACTCATTTGTTCACTGTTAGCGCTGTATGAGCATGATGAGCTTCACGAGCATGTCCCCATGTTGTTTGTAGCTTGTGTTTCACCAGCACATGCACAACGAGGGACAGGAAGGTGATGTCATACACTGTCTGATGCATGATGAAGAGCGGTGGTTGCCGTCATGTGTCATAATGAAAGCAATGTACCAGTGACAGTACAAGAAGAAGTCAGCCATTGGGAAAAAAAAGTTCAAAACATTAAAAAGCCACCTCATAAAAAGTTTTTATGAGGTAGGAAATGCATTCAACATATTCTTTTACCTGAAGGATGAGCACAGTGTGTTCAGGTGAGAAATGCTGATTGTAAACAATATTTATTTACAATGGAAATCCCACATCTTTAAAGAATGAGACCAATTCCGTCATACAAACCTAAACTTACATATTGAAAATATTTTGAAATACTGTATTATGGCGTAGCAGTGAATTGACTATTTTTCAAAAGTGTAGTGAGCTTTCCATGTCTCCCCTAAATGAGACATATTCTGCTGATAGCACTTCATGGAAACATTAAGTTTAAGACCTGTTTTATCAGTTTGTAGCGCAGGTGTCTCAGAGCCCTGTGGCAGAGTGAGTGAGGTCTTCCTACCTTGTAAAAAAGTAGCTGTTAACCCAACTTGTGAGTTTTCTGATTGGCTTATTCTTATAACTAGACCAAAAACATCGACAAGGATATTTTAAGTAAGAGGGGAGATAAAGAGACAGTTATTTGCAGAGTGTCTGCCACAGTGGATGTTTTTTTCTAAGAGAGAAAGAAGAGAAAAACAATTTTGTTTTGGTGCCCAGATTTACACCATCTGACACTGCTCTTTGTTCGCTGACACAAAAATGCAGGACCAGAATTTAGGGTTAACTCTGGCTTCTGACCTTTGACTTCTTGCCATTCTTGTCAGGGATGTAACTGTCTTCAGTAAATCTAGCAGTCCAGCGCTCCAACAAGGAACTGGGCATTCTTGAATGTGGGAGTCAAGGGGAATGAGACATCCCATCATGATTTAACTGCCTCTCCCACAAACATGGCTTTGTCAGCATGTGCGTGTTTGCTCACATGAAACAGGTCTGGGCTTCGCTGTTGTCTGGTCAGCGAGAGAAAAGCCTGTGTGGCTGACTCATTCCCCTGACCAACGCCACAGTGTAATCTGTGGTCTGACTGAAGATAAACGAGAGTCGCATGTGTTTACATTGACTTGGCAGAGAATCCTACAGCTTACGCATTCAGATTACTGTAAAAACTGCCAGACAAGCTGGAAGTGCATAATGAAGAACAGATTAATGGACAGTAAGGTAATAAAACCGCTAGGTAGTACTAAACTCAGAATTTATTCCTCGCCATGTGTTTTGCATTTTACTCAGTTTCCCATGAAACTAGGCCATGGATCATCCACGGCTTCCTGCTGCAAGACTGCAATTTTGGAAACACCCCCCCCAGCATACACACACACACACACTGTGCTCTTTTACCTTAACCCCTGGCAGATCGCATGCTGTGAGGAATTCTCCACAGTTGCGTTGTGACCTGGGAAAGTATTGAGTAAGAAAAGGAGAAAAAAATGGGATGAAAGGAGGAAATAGAAAATGACATTTTCCTTAGTGATAGCCAAAAGTCTTTACTACACCTGTAAATCCATCTCTTTTAATGATAACTTTGCAGAACACACTTGAAGGTAAAAGAGCTTTTCAAAGATGGTTCCAAGATGCCTTTTGAATGATAGAACAAACAAGAGAAAGAGTTTGCATTTAGCATTATCCATTTCTATTCCCATTAAGATGTGACTGCCTTTACTGTGGTCAAGTCGAAACAGGCTCATTGCACATTCACAGGGCAATAACACTGCAGACACACAGACAGTGGAGGCTTTTTCTTTCCTCTTTGTGCTGCTTTGCAAAAGGAATATTTTATCAGTTTTGATCAACATTCCTGTATACGTCTTTCTCACAAGCTTTTTAACTGATAAGCTGCGATAAATCTAGATAGACAGACTTAAGTTGGATCACATTACTTTTTGGTTTCTCAAAGTATTTTAAACTTTCTCCTGGCTCAGAATCAGGATTTGTTGGACCACCAGTGCAGATCTGTGATCCATGTTTTGGAGATCAGTAAAAGCTGTGGGTGGTAGCTGCACAGTTGTGAATGAACGTGCATCTCTGCAAATGACAGGCAGTAATAAGGGTGCATGGATTTGCAAAAGACTGTCAGTATTAATAATTCATTAAATCAAACAAACACCATGCAACTCTAACAAATAATGAAAATTAAAGCCACCATGTGTAGGATTGTAACATTCCTAACTTTGTCAACCCCAAGTGGTAGGGTCAAATACAGACCCAAATGGATCTGACCTGGGAGTCTCCCAACATTATGGAAGTGCAATACTAAATCACTGGAGTACCCAGCAGATCTTTAAGGAACATCAAAGAACTGCTACGAGCTTCCTTGGCAGATGGTTTGCAGCCATTAGATCTTAAGTCTTCACGTATTCGTATCGGTGATCGACCATGTGAATAGATGACAACGGCCTTCTGAACCTACTAGTAGGTGTTGCTGGCCCCTTCTAACCCATGTCTATGATGCCCATTCAATCGAGTGATAACATTCGAAACGGGTGGCCATTATGTCTCCTATAAGCCAATGAAAGTGACAGTATAATGTCAATGTGTGGCACTAGCAACTGGCTCGTCTGATAGCAACAAAATGTGAGGATGATCAAATTTCACTGTAAAAGTGCCACACCTTCCTTTGCATGCTAAGGTCCAATATCATGCAAGCCCAGTGAAAGACACAATTAACACTTGCTCATTTAACCACCATCAAGGTGCTTTTGTAATAGATACAGTATTCACTTTCACATCAACAAACAGGCCCATTGAAGTATTGTGGCAGTATAACATGACGTGACACCCAGCCTCAAGGCGAAGGGAACGACTGCAGGGTTTCAGATATCAGTTACTTTAATTAGCGTCGCGCTCATGAAGACATCTGACAGTCTCGGCTGGGTGGATGCTCAACCTGAGCGATTCGTCTTTTGATGTATGAACTGAAATGTGAAGAGATGTTGAGCGCTGGAGGCACTCAAAAGAAACACTCCACCATGCTGTCACTCACTTACAGAGAAGATAGAATTAAGCATGTTAACAAACCTTCTGCATTTAGTTCTCATTAACAAGCAAGGCAGTAAGATATGACAAAAGCAGTTGTGTTAGTGAGCAGTTGTCACTAAGAAACTCCTTTTATTTATGAGTTGCAGTGCTTCAATCACTGCCCATGCAGCAGAGTGCTGCGCAGTAGCCTTCAACGATAAGACAGCATGTTGTTTAATCAGAGCATTCCTGCAGGTTAATGTCAATACGCTCTGTCACGCTATGTGGAGAAGGAGACGGGTAATTACTCTAATTATTCTTTCAAACAACACTTGCACTCAAAAATGTTTACTCACTTTCTCTCATCTCAACTGCAACATGCGGTCCACTGTTTTTATTTTTTATTGCTTTGAGAAGATCATCTTACAAGAAGGATTGCAGTAGCATGCACACATAATATCAGATCAATCAAAAAGAACCCATCAGACCATGAACATGTGAATACACAGTGAGATTCATCAGATGAAAGCTACAGACTTGAGGAGTGAAACTGAAGTTTATTAATTCTCCCTCTTGATTTTGGAATGCACAAACAAACCTAAACAAAAAGATGCAATAGAGCCTTTGGTGATTCATACTGTGCGTTACTCTGTATTATTAATATGATTTCATCAGAGCTTTGTAGGTGTTATTCGGTGAGTGTGTGTGTGAGGCCAACAGCTGAGGTGATAAATCGCTCTGGAGTAATTGGCAACATATTGCAAAAAGAAAACACAGTAATAAAAACACTGTGGAGTAGCTGGAGGAAAACCACTCAGATCTGATATGACTCAAAGGGAAGCTGTAGAATGAGAAAGGGGTGTGGTGCGTTCTGAGATAAGTGGCACCTTTGGGTGGTACACAACTGGATAACTAGTCATATTTCAACACGTCTTCTAGCCCTCAAGTCTAAAATGTGGCAATAAAATCTCATTCAGAATGATGGCAAGTATAGCTGGAATATCTGCACAACAATTCATGATGTAAAGATCAAGCAGCCTCAAACATGGGGTCAAGTCAAACATCGGTCTGTTGTCAAAGTTTGACTGTTATGTGAAACAACAGAAATCATTTTCAGGCATACGGAGGTACAAACACATCTTCCATTGACATGAAGTGTTAACTTGTTTAAAATCATTTTCATGTTTTTAGTGTTCGACAGTAGGTGGGAACAATTATCAAGATTTTCAATTAGGTTGACTTAGTGCTTACTTTTACATAAAAAGATGATTTTATTAGCTGAATCCTATAGTCGTAAGGTGTGTTTTGATCTCTGTGCATTGACAGTATGTGTCAGTAATCAACAGTGATGTGACAAAACAATCCCAACTCTGGGTTCATTTACCAGACTTTTATGGATCTTTGGTATCACATGATCTTCACCAGCGACTATAATTCACTTAGTTGCAATGGAAATGGATCTGTTGATGAGCGAGCTCAGTAGCTGTTATGAGCATTTCAAAACGGATGAAAAGTCCTGAAAGTGCAATGGATGAAATCATAACAGCCACTGAGCTGGCATGGAAACAGAACCATCTCCATAGCAACTGAGCAAACTCCATCTGCTGATGAAGATAATGTGTAACAAGTCATGTGGAGATATACAAAGCACTAATGATGGGTTAATTTATGTCCATTAGTTGTATTAGCATATATATATATATTATAATTATTATGACAACATATGTAATAATATAATAATAACAACAGATATTTTCATTATTATTGAATGTTATTGAAGTCCACATTCAGCAGGTCAGTTTTCATTTTCCATATTTTCCCACTTTAAATTATCCAAGTGTGTTTGTAACTTTTCTCTCAGAAACCTTGGTCAACATTTGTTTTTTTAAATCTGTTCTATTACATTAAGTGACTGGAGTTGAGTCACTGTGGAAACATAGATAGAAGACACTCTTAAATGTGTGTTGTCTGACGTTTATACATAAAGACTCACAGGGTGCGACAGATGACCAGACATACAAAGCACAGTTTTACATGTATTGTGAGATATGAAAACTTTTTTCACAGGACAAATTGTGTAACACCCCGGATAACATATGCCCCTATATGGTATTTATGGTTTAATCAAGTGCTCGCTGCGTGTGAACAAAAAAGTAACGGTGCAAAGCTGCATTATTCATTGGAAAACACTCAATATCAATCAAAAATGTGTTGCTACAGTGAGGTGAAAACAACCCAATTTGGTGCATTTTATTTTTCTACTGGAAAGAAATGATCATTTACTGTTTGTGGGAAATATTTTCCTGAACCTTTGGTCCACGAGGCCTATTCTGCAGCCATTGTATATTCAAAATAAAAGGTTTTAAGTGATGTTATGTATTTGGAGAAACTGGTCCTTCAAACTCTTGAGGCACTATGAAATTAAAAATGTAGGGAGAACAACATGAAGCCCATAAATATACAGAGAGGTCACCAAGTCCCTCTCTGTTACATCCAGCGCAAAAGTCTAAGTCAAAGTTCAAGATATGCCACCTTGACGCCTAAGTTTAGGTCAGTATGTAGCCAAGTAGTCTCTTTTCTCTCCCTCCTGATCCATCTGTCACCCTCAGAACGCAGCGCAGAACGTCTTCACTGAGGCCTCAGTCGAGTTTTTTAAAGTCTTTCCGTAATTTGATCACAAAAGAAGACCCCTGCAATAAAATAAGATCTTGGATTAGGCAGAGAGAAACAGTAGGATGTTAAAGAGGAAAGCTCAAACTAAGACTAACTCACTGACTGAGAGCTGTGCCTAAATCAGCACAAACCATGCCTGACCGCCAAACATTTGGGTGGTTATCGTCCACCACAGATAAAGGCTGTTGGACTGAAGTTGCCGTGAGAGCTGTGAGTGAGAATTGGCTTCTGTATGTGGGAAGTCAAAACTTACTCAAGAGTCCAGTGGCAACTTCATTCTATTTCTGGGTAAAAGTTCAATGTAAAATGACGGAGAAGAGGTTACAGTTTAAATTCATGTGCAGAAAATGTTGTATCTTGTCGTGGTAAAATAAAAATGGTAACATGGTGTTTGAGAGGAAAACAAATGAGCGACAATTTCACCACTTTGTTTTCAGCCGTGACAACAGCAAAAGTCATATTCTGGCATGATTTTGTATAAAACAAAAAGCGCTCAAATGTCAAAACTCTAAATATTTTTACTTGATTTTGTCTCTATATTAACTGTAACAATGTTCTGGCCTTTCTTCCTTTTGAATTTCTTTGTTTCTTTCTTCCTGTTTTCTTTGCAGGCTGTTTCACTTCTATTCAGCCGAGACCCTCACACTTGCCAAGAATTCCTCACGCTGAACCAATTTAGCTTGAGCAGACTGAACGGGATTACCCCGTTGGTTTTCCTTTTTGTGAGAAAAATTGATATGAACTCCTTGGTGTTAGAACTTAAAAGGCGAATCCAAAGTGATGAAAGTGCTGCACATTCATAAAGGTCTGGCTTTTGTAAATAGAGTTCAGTACAGAGGAGAGTTGCTGTGGAGAGAGAGAGGCAGAGACAGAGTTCACTCATGACACTAACACTAATCACTAAAGCACAACCAAGGAGTCAGTTGCTTTTACTTACACAGATACCACTGCACTCACTCACTGCAGAGCTTACTTCTTCTTCCCGCCTAATGACATATTTTCAGTTTTTTTCTTCTGTGCCTCATTGAACAAAAGACACACCTTTATGTTAGCAAGTGGTTGGATGGGTGTGTGTATGCATGTGTGCCCATGTATGTGTGTGTGTGACCCCACCCATGTGAAACAAATTGCATTACTGATAATTTGTAGTGTTTGGTAGCTCCAGGTGGAAAGCTTAAATTACACTGTGCAGATTGACTTGCATTTGCTCTCTAGATGCCTCCTTCTCACAACAACAACCTGTATCACTGCTGCTGTTTTAACCCCTTACACTCTGATTCAAGGCTAAACTGGCAGTGTGCTCCAAACTAAATTTTATTTAATATGTCCACACAGGCACAGCGACATCAAGTGTCACTTTTGCTCAAACTGGTCACATTCCCAGTCTTTTTCACTGCATCCCCTGAGGTCACAATTTGAACTTGTCACTGTATGATTGTATGACAAAAAATAACAATAATATTCTGATATTGAGATAATTGTGATCTACGATTATAATTGTGATTCTACGGAAGCTGAGAACGGCTAATAACAAAGCTAATTTTTTCGTGATAATGGATTAATTGATCTTGTAGCCTTCTCTTGAAATGAAATGACAGAAACTGATCTGAATGTTATCTCCAACAGAAAGACACAATGCAATTTCTGCCTGATTAACATTATAAGTAGTCTAATAAAAGGAAACAACCTTTTGTTTTCTCGGGTAACAGGTTGATTATCTCGTTATCTCGAGATAACAAAGTAATTAACTTGTGATCTCGACATGACTTGACAAAATGATTGCAAGGATGGACTTCTCGGCTTCCGTAAATATCTCTACAACCAAAAAGTAAGAATTTTATTTAAAACTTATTTCTTATGTTGTTTATTACGACATGTTTACTATTTCTTGGCTAGGACCAGTAACTTCCTGGAGTCTCTGCTGGTGGCTTTAGGAGTCTAAGGACAGAGGGCGTCACATGCTGTACAGATTGTAAAGGGTTTGAGTCACATTTGTGATTTGTAATTTTGGGCTATGTAAATAAAGTTGACTTGATTCGACCTGCCTGCAACTAGTCAATGCCAAGAAATAATCTGGCACATAGCCCATCCTTTTTACATGTTGGTTTTAGGTTAGCTGTTTCCCCCTGTTTCCAGTTTTTGTGCTAAGCTAAGCTAACCAGCGGCTGGCTGTAGTCTTATATGTAACAGACAGATATGAGAGTGGCATCGATACTCTCACCTAACTCTCAGCAAAGTTCAACTCTCCCTAGTGCTACAAACTATTGACAGCTTTAAATGTCCAGACAATTACAGTAACAGCCACAGAAGCTGGCTGGTAAAGTGTAAGTGAAAGTGAAAGTGTATGTAGAGTATGCATGTGTGAACATTGGGATGGCATGTGTCTATGTGAACATAAACTGGTGGTATGTTACAGAGTGTCAGGTGACTAGAAACAGGTGATTTAGTCTGTCATCTTTTGAAAATAGTTTAACAGGGTTTAACATAACAATGTTTGGTTCTGAACAAAGCTTGACTGATAGATAGATAGATAGATAGATAGATAGATAGATAGAATAGAATAGAATAGGTTCTACCTCTGTCATGGCATCATCAATCTGTTTCAACTCCTCATAGTGGTCACGAGAGTCTCTCAAAGGTTGAACCATGATCTCCTCAATCTGAGGGAACAGCTGCTGGACACCACAGTAAGATCATTAACTGTTAATCAGTGTGTGTATTTGTAAAGGGACACATCTGTACACACATTGCCCTACCTTCATGACCGTCTCAAACATTGGGATGAGGACAAACTTGATGAATCCGATCTGAGCGGTGGGCTTGGTGACTTTATCTCTGTCCATGAAGGGAGCCACGGGGAGACCCTCAGACTTCTCCCTGTCGCTCTGGGAAGCACACAAGTGGAAGTATTGTCAATTGATGTAGTGAACTTAAGTTATCATGAGTAGCTAGTGCTCACAGTGCGCTTTTTCCTTCATCTGAGTTGACATGATAGATTTAGATAATGGATTTCCGAGTGATGCGAAAGCTTTGGTTGAGGTCACCTGCATGAAGTACTCCTCCAATAGGCAGTCCACCCATGGCTCGGCTACCTCAGTTGGCCTCACTTCGTTGGAAATATCACAGCACTTGATCAAAACCATCTTCAGCTGGAAACACAAACACACGCACATGTACAAACATCCACGCAACACCCACCCCCCCGGACACAAAAACACAGAATAAAGAAGCCTATTCATCATCAACACACACAACCATGTCGAAGACCATCTACTGTGTTGATGTGACTGCTTTCCCAATTACGCTAATACAATCCATTCGGCTTCTGCAGATTACAGCACACTCAACAGATAAAGGTCTGCTTGTGTTGAGGTCACATCTTGCATGTACAGTACGGTAAACAGCTGATGTCAGGTGGAGATGCAACGTGATCTAGTAAGGCATAATGAATACATACACATGTCACATGCTCCTCGTTGGTGAAGTCAAAGTTGTCCACTTTTTGTTTAAAGGAATCCAGTATCTCCCCGTGTCTGGCCATGTCGGTGGCCAGAATGAGGGTGATAATTGCCTGGAAATATAAGAGCGAAACAGCTTGAGATGTTTGCTGACATTTAAGTCCTAAGATTAAAAAATCGTCTTCAGTTTGATACGTAAATATGTGACAAGACTGTATAGGATTAAGATAAAACTCAGCATGCTTGCCATAAATAGACTAGTGCGAGTTTCACTGTCACATCTCACCTGTCGGATCTGTTTGAATGCCTCAGGGTCCACATTTGCAAAAATGTTGCACTCAGGAAGAGAAATGATCTGGAAGGCTACAGCACAGTGATGGTTCTCCAGCGGAGATATATCGTTGTAGCGCACTGCCAGCTCTGTGCGGGCATTGATTTGGTACCTGATGGATGGATGACACAGGTGAATGGATGGACTGGCAGTATATTCCCATGAAGCTTCCCTGATAAGAGAGGTCCATGTCTGCTCGAAACTTCAAAAACAACATGATGATCTGAATCGGCGTGTTTTCATACCTGAACTCTCTCCGAGCTGAACTACTTTCACAGTTCATTGACAACAGTGGTGTGTTGAGGATGTCAAAACATACTGGGGTCAATGGGCATCTGCATTGCTCTACATGTCAACACCCCTACAGACAGAATAGTGAGTCTTACGTGTTGTTGTAGCCAGGGTGGTCCAGGTCATGACACACTGCAGCTGTCATTAGGATTCCCATATCTGTGAGAGTCAGCTTCTCCTGGACAACAGTGTAAATGAAAGGTGTTACTACAAATGTTCAGTCTTGACATTTTTTAGTTGGCATCCTTAAACATATCTTGTAAGAAATGGTGGGTTTTTGCGACAGACATTATTTTGTAAAGATGCATGTTAAATGGTTGATAATTCACTTGAATAATACCCTTGACATGCATGAACACACACATACCCACAAACACACGCCATACCTGTAGGTTGCAGAGGTGAATCATGCCGTACATCATCTGACTAACGCAGAAGCAGTGACGAAAGTTGTGGAAAGGGTTGTTACGGTAGTTCTCCTGAATTGCCAGCTGGAAGGCAGAGAATTATTCATTAAGTGACTGATGGCAGAATCTTAAATCAAGTATTTCCGGCCTTTGATAAGTATTGTGTAATCTATGTCAGAGCGCTGATGCTACTCTCAATTAAAGGCATGTTTGAAATCTGCACCATGTGCTTTGCAGTGTACAGTATATCCTCATGTTCAGATGTCCTTTAACTTTACCAGCCAGCGTTTGAGTGTGATGGGGTTCATGTTGAATTCCTTCACCAGTCCCAAGTCATGGTACATATACTCCAAACAACTTAGCATCTGCAGCCACAAAGGAAGAGAAAAGACATTCAGACATCAGTCACTTGGATAACATGGAATAGCTAACTGAGTTATGGAGAGGCAATATCAACAAACCTCATTGTGTTCCCAGTGCCAGACATCGAATGTTGGCTTCTTGAGCGCCTCAACAGTCTCCTGAGACAGTGTGTACTGTGTATGCCAAATAAACAAGGCCATCAGAACTCCAAAAGATGCTGCAGAGGTCCAGAGAGTTAGCCTTGTCTAATAGTAATGAAGATATTAGCCCCAGTGGACATACCTTTGGGTAATTGGGGACATCTCGTCTAGGAGTGACCTTCTTCCCATCGTCTGAGAAGTTGTACTTGCATGGACAGTTTACTCTGAATTTAAAAGGAAAGAAGTCCAAAAAGATTATAGGTTTATTTGACATCAATTTTACATGATTTGGTTTCTGTTGATATCTGGTGTCTAATGTCTAACTTTATTCTTCATTTCACCTGCCACCACCTCTTGAAGTCATCTCATCCCGTAGCTTCTTCAGATCATTTTTACACTTCTCAATCTCCACCACCTTCAAGCCCTCCACTGAAACAAGATGACAGGAAGTATCACGGTTTGGCTTCAAGTTGTATTGCATCAGAAAGGGATTTTCTAAGGGGACTATTTCTGTTTGAACTACGTGCAGTAAAATGTACCACTTACGTTCCACTCTCTTCTCCAGCATTGCTAGCCTGTTGGTGACCTCAGTCTTCAACTCGTTGATGCGAAAGGCTCTGAGAGGAAAGTGAATGACAAGAATGACATTTATTTCACATGGTTCATTGGTCATAATGACAAAATGTAACTGGAATGGGGCCTACAAAATAAGTGACAAAGGTGAAAGAACCTGTTGTCTGATTTAATCTCTAACCTCTATGGGTTGTAGCATGTATGATCATTGAAAACCACTGGTGTCAGGTATGTGTGTGAGGTATGTGTGAGGGTGGGGAAGGGCAGGCCTCAGCCATAACATAACATAAACAACTGAGGCGGTACCTGCTGAACTGCTCAGCCACCTGGGACAACACGTTCTGAAACATGTCCTCCTTCTCTGCAGACATAAACACACTCCTGATAAATCAGTGTGAACAGCAACGTGGTTTTCAAGCTCATTACATTCACAGCAGTACAGTGAAGGATAATAAAGATTCTGATTGACAGTTTACCTCCAAGTTGACCAGTAGACAGAGGGACAACTTTGTACAAGGAGCTGTGAGGAAGTCAAAAGGGCAGTTATTATTCCTATTTCTTGACATCAGCAATGTCTTTATATTGACAGAAGAATGTCACCCCAAGGTTAATTTAGTAGCTGTTGAGTAGATATGGTTGAAGGCTCTGGAGCAGCTACTAAAAGAACCTTGGCGTAAGATTGTTTTGTCAGCTACAATTTCAAAGGTAACAAATAAAATCTCAATCACAATTTGTAAAAAAAGAAAAAAAAAGAAGGAAAAAAAAGCCTGTGAAATGTAATTATTCGATTTTTATACAAATACAATATCATAGTGTTGGTATCTTACTTTGGAGAGTTGGTGGGCATGGTGGGATCTATGGAGACCAGGGCACCTTCTGGGTCCACCATCATGATGGCAGTGTTCCTGCAAGGGAGAGGACGAGAGGAAAAGTGTGAAAAGTAGAAATACACTCATTAGTTTTACACTATTTCTCAAACTATAAAGTCTTTTGAGAATTTAGATATTTGGACTATTTTGTTAAATATCATATTAGAGTTAAACAGAAATTATCTACAACAAAAACAATGGTTTTGGGTGCCCTGTAGCTCACCTGGTAGAGCAGGTGTCCCTTTTACAAAGGGATTTGATTCCAGCCCAGGGCCCTTTGCTGCATGTCACCCCCTCTCTCTCTATCTCCCACCTTTCTTCTCTATCACTATCAATTAAAGGCAAAATGCCCCAAAAAATAATCTTGAGAAATATTTGTTGTCGTATTGTTTCATGTAACTATAGAATATATTATCTCCTATATTATAAAGTAGAGTCAGAAAGACTTTGGCTTGCTGAAAGAAAGAGGGAAGAGAGCCAACTGTCTATAAAAAGTTTATTTTCCTCAATAAAAGCAGAACAGAACTAAAGTCAGATGACGACTTCTTCTTGCTTTTCTCATTTCTCATTATCTGCTTTGATGTGCATGGCTAATGCAGCCTGTCTGTCTGATTATTACGTGCAAGTGTTTGTTGTATGTCATTGGCTGCTGTACTGCATGATAACCTTGCTGCGTTGTATGATACTTTTGCGCAGCTTTATGTGATACTTTTTAATTGTTAAGAGCAGTTTTCAGTTATGCCCAGAGACACAAATGGGAAGTGATAAAGTGAATAAATAAAAAAAGCAAACAAATGGAGAAACAAAACAATACACCTGGGAATGTTAGATGAGGAACACAGAAGCTCCTTGATGTCACACGGGCTGCAGTGCCGACTGAACACCACCTGTGATGTAAACACACTTCTTTTATTGGTTTCTTAATCCACATTTAATTTAATTCATACACATATGATGGAAATGATGGCAGGAGGCTGCGGATTTACATTGAATGAATTGGTAATTGGGAATATGGTCACACAGAAGTGGTAGTATTAATTATTATCATGTCACATGTTTGTGAGAAAACCTCTTCTGTGGCCCTCAGATCCAACACAGAGCAATCTGTGTCTACATGGTTTCCAAAGGCACACCTGCACACAAACAGCTGCTCTGGTTTTGATATAAGGCCTCAGTGTTCTGACAGCGTAGGACAGCGTGTCAAATTTCATGTGTTCTTTAGACAACCGAGCCACATGGGAATGTAAAGTAAGGGTCGGTTCGCTTTTATGGTTGAATACGGTCAAGTCAGCAGAGAGGCCGATGAGAGAATGAAAAGGACAGCTGGAGTTCATGGAGCTTGTGAAGATAGCAACATTATCCACGCCTGTCATGCAATCAGCCAAGCCACAATCCTGAGTACAGTACATGTATAGAGAGTACTGCGTGGGTGCATATACCGCGTGCAAAAACTGTGATCTTACATCTTGAGGTGAGCAGGTGTAGCAGACATACATTCAGCCTCAGGCCGAGGGCTCGGGGCTCTTGAACAGACATGTGTCATCGCCAGCTCTCTACTTGAAGCACTCTACATCACCAGATCAGTGTTGCATTTATCTGCACCTCAGTATGTTTGGAACGCTGAAACATGAAACCCAAGCCTTGAACCATTTGTCACGACTGTTTAAAATGATCACTGAGCTGTTGCTCTGCTGCTGTTATGATTAAAAAGCTGAAAGAAGTCAGTGTTATTCACATTTTGTCTTTCCTGTATCACCACTGATTAATAGCTTAATTTCTGCTTCTGGAAACTTAAGCGTGAGGAAAGAAATAGATGTAAATTCACATTTTCGCTCATATGCAGCAGAACTGTAAGGCAGCAGAAATGATTGCTGGTGTGTAAGCTGTTAGCAGCAGGTGTTTGGTTCTGTCAGTAACACCTGTAAGCCAAACTGCACTGCATCACCTTCTAATTATAGCTCCTCCTCAGGTGAGGTTAGTCTGCTGGGGATACCTTCCAAGTGCCAAGAAGGTGAATTAAAAAATGGAATTATTTAATTGCCATAGTTAAAGTTTATTAAGGTTGGTTTTATAATTAAACCCATCATTAAACCTTAATGTCTTAAAATGAAAGCAATCAATACGAATTTTAATTTACTGGATGAGCCCGAACTGTGATGATTTTAAACATATTTTCAAATGTTTGTGATGCCAAAACGACTTAATTGATTTTGTCTACAGTTAGATACCTAATCCACAATTTTCTTATACTGGAGATACAATTTTGCAACAACCTTTAACATTTTTTGAGCCATTGAAAATATTAAATCTGTATGTGCTTCCGTTTATTGCCAATCATATTTACAGTATATGGCACAGTTTGCTGGCAAAAAAATAAAAAAAGCTTAATGTTTATTCACAGTACATTTCTAATAAATCGGGGACACTGAACAGATTTTTACAATGTAAATGGTAAAAAAGATCCACTGGAATTGGACCCACCTTTTGCACTTTCCCATCCACATCCAGGTAAATGGTTTTGGGGGCATATGAGGAGGAGCTGGAGCCCATGTTGACCTCCCTCTCCTCTCTTTCACACCCGCAGAGATTCTGGCTCGGAGCCCTGATCCGCAAACCTGAAGAGCTGACAACAAGGGTCTTTTCACAAGGAGCCACTACAGAAACAAAAAAGGGGAGAACACACACTCAGTACATTCATGCAGATACAGCTGAGTTTAGACTAATGCCTGATAAAAGCAATGAATCATGACACAAGGAGAGAATAAAACATCAGCATCAGGTGAGCATGCTCAGTTTAACTGTCAACAAGTGTGAAATTACATCATTTTCAAGTTTTTGCTGTTGCCAATCTCAAGTTAAAAAGAAGAAAAGAACTGATAAAAACATCAAGAAATACAAATACAAAACATTACCATGGTAAATGTAAATGTGTAAAACATGATAACTAAACTGGCCATTTTCATGTGTTATTTTCCATAATATACAGCCAGTTTCCACAATGCTATTGGATGGTAAAACACTCACTTTCAATAAATCAGAAAACATAATTATACACAGATAGTACAGTTAAAAAAAATCAAATTAATTGACGAAAAGCAAAAGCCGATCTGTTAAACTCACGGTGTCAGCAATGCCGCTTCCCCTGTGGAGACTGGAGATCCCAGGTGCTGAGGATGCAGCTGACTCACATGCAGACACGCTCAAATACAACCGCACATACGCAAAGGGAGAGCTAGAGGTGAAGAGAGAGAGAGAGAGAGAGAGAGAGAGAGAGAGAGAGAGAGAGAGAGAGGATGTGAGTGATGGAGAAGGTGAGGAAGGGTATGTGTGAGGGAGCCGGAGGGGCTTGGAGTACTATGAATATAACTGGCACTCTCACTGGTTGCTGGGGGACTGTTACTATGGAGGAAAAAAGAAAAGACAACCCTAATGTCTTGAGTGGTGCAGGTCTTTCACCTGTGCAAATGTCTTGTCTGCATAGTCTGATTCACTGTATATCACAGGGATAAAAAACACATTGCTTTATCAAATACTGAACATAAATTGTTTACTACACAGACACACATACCTGATTGCAATTATTATTAGCCTAAAGGGCATGCAGTGCTCTTCCGAAACACTGATTAGAGCACTCAACGGTGCATGGAAAATTATATCTTATCTGGGGGACTCCACTTCTAACCAAGGGGGGCCCTAATTTCAAGTGTGGCTTTGTACTTTCTGTCAGCCACTGAGCTGTACAAGTGCTGCATTTGTATGTACATATGTGTGTTATGTTCATTTGATATGCATTTGTGTTTTTTTTTCTATTTTCAATGTGTGTGTGTGTGTGTGTGTGTGTGTGTGTGTGTGTGTGTTTGTGTGTGTGTGTGTGTGTGTGTGTTACCCTCCCCGGTCCACTCATCCACTTCATTGTTGAGAACAGGTCTAGCAGATGGTTTGGTCAGATGAGTTCAGTAGAGCACTTGAGAACATTTCAAAGTGCATTTTATTTTTAGCAACAATTTACAACTGATCAAGTGGAGGATAAAATAATTATATAGCAAAATAAACTGGTAACATTTTGTAAAATACTTCAGACCATGTAAAACATTTGCTAAAGGTCAGGCTTGTGTTGATGCATTTAATTTCACATCATGTTTACTGTTATTGCCCAAAATCTCAAATATACACATACAGTGTTGTTTATCTTTAGACCCTCAATTTGGATGAGGAAAACTTTAATATATATATAAAATATATGTTAAGGAGAAAAAAGGGAGAAACAGCGGAGTGACCCCTCTTCCACAACAGCAGTGGTGGAAGTCAAAGTACCAAAACATTTATATAAAAATACTCCACTGCAAGTAAAAGACCTGCATTCAAAATCCTACTTAAATAGAGTGCATTAGTATTCTCAAAATGTATTTCAAGTATCAGAAGAAAAAGTACTTGTTATGCAGAACTGTCCTGTCCTGTAACTGATATATTACTATTTATTACAATAATTAATCTGTAATATGGATGCATCACTGTGTAAGAAGCATGTAGTGGAGTTTAAGTATAAAGTAGCCTAAAATTGAAATACTCAGGTACAACTAACTTGAAATTGTACTTCAGTACAGAAATGCAGTAAATGTGATGTTGCAACAGACATGCAATACGTGTAGACAGTAGTAGCAACAGTAGCTTTGTAATGTGGACAAACAGAATGACAATATTAAGTAAATTGAGCACATAACATATAATATTCAGTAAATATTAAGAGTTATATTGTGGGTCAGAGAAGATGTCAAGCAACTTCCACTTGCCACCAAGAGCTGGTAGGATTCTATTCTCTATTTCTTTTGTCCATTGACCTAAATAAAGACCAAAGTCAGTGCTCTGCAACGAGACTACCTGTTATGGACTACTGCAGGTCCTGGCCTAGACACAAAAAAAGGTTGGATAAAAGCCCTCCAACAATAAAGTCACCCTCGTCTACTGGGAATTTCACATCAACAGGCTGGTGTGAACAAGGACATTAGTGAGAAGACTCGACCAGGCAGGAGGAGGAGGTAATTAATTAGAGATGGAGAGCATCATACATCACCTCAGTTCCACTCACAAGACACCTACTCCCCACACACACACACACACACACACACACACACACGAACTGCATGCGCACAAATGTGATCTGCTCCCCAGAGTCTAATTAGTGCCTTTGCTTCCAAGCTCCTCTGCCACGCTGGAGGAGAGGTGGAGCACGATGGGACAGACTGTGTGACCAATAAAAGTGTGTTATCAAAATAGATTAAAAGCAATTTCCAAGCCCAAAAAGAATGGCCCACTTTCATTATCGAAGGACATTTAATTTTCCACTTACTGTAAGCCACAAGTGATTATGCACATGTTGGTGTGCCTGCTCGTCTGTGTTCATGATGCTGTATGTGTATTCATGAGTCTGTGTGCCAAGGAATAAATTGTGTCTCAAATAGAACAAAGACCGCAAAGCCCAGATCAAAACAGGCGGATCTGATTTGCTTATGTAACCGCAAGACTCATCACACCTTCAGTAATGGAAGATACATTTCAGGATAAAAGCAATAAATGAAATAATGCAGATTTTCATGACAAAAGACGTCCAGCTGGACGTCTGAAGGGAGAACACATTATCCTGATAATAGTGATGGACCGGGCCACTTTGTGTGAGTGTGTGTGTGTGTGTGTGTGTGTGTGTGTGTGTGTGTGAGTGTGTCACAAGCTTTTACAACTGAATACAGTTCAGCACATCCTTTAGTCTTTAATCTTTTAGGTCTTTTTATTCCATGCTTCCTCTCAGTGTGCGTCAGTAGGATAAAAAAGGAAACAGTATACTGATGATAAAAACTCCATACCAATAAATTATTACTCTTATACAAGGATATACAAGGATTGCCATATATTGTAAAGCCATTTGTTCTGTCCATTGTCCATAATCAAGAAGAGTCTATTTATGGAAAATCAACTGTAGTCTAAATTATTGCATGGACATTATTAAAATCAGAAAATATAAACTGATCAACCACATCAACATTGACCTAAAGCCTCTTGAAGTTAATTAGCTCACAGTTTCTATATTCATTATTATTTTTAGATACAACTGTAGGTTCAAGCACAGCTTGATCCTCACTTACCTTTGAATGTCAAGAGTCAGAGGCACGTCATGAGTCAACCAGTTGCTTGTGGATACCGTCTTTAAAGCGAAAGGGCAAAACAGTTGTGACAAAATGTCAACGGCTACACTTCACATTTTAAAGAAAGTAAAAAAAAAAAACTTAAATAAAAAATGAATTTATAAGTAAATCTTTCTCTTTGGAACTCAAGTGTGCATCGAAATACAATATTTGAAGAAATGTGTGGGCGACACCTAATGGACCAGAAAGGAATTACAACCATACTGCAGACCACAGCTCCGTGGCAAGAAAAAAGTAGGTAAAGCATTTCTACTTGGTATTACTTTGCTGTATGGTCTGTGAGACACTGACAACAATGCAATAAAGTAATCAAATTTCACTAGAGCGTAATAACCTAAAATTAATGTTTTTTTTTTAGCAGGGTTGTGGTGGAGAATGTTACCAAATTAATGACAATCTACAAACTATTTGAACTGTTTTTATTTCCTTAGGTTATATGATGACCTAATGTTGAACAAGAATACACTTTGTGGTTTAATTGATTAAAAGAAAAAAATAAAATAAAAAAAACAAAACAAAACAAAACACCCGACCCAAAACTATTAACTTACATATGTACAGGTACTTATCAAAAGTTCCCAGTAATATTCATAATTCCTCAAGAAGCAAAATATATACCAGAGCTGGAAATTCTTTACTGTCTCAGCATCATATACGTGATATAGTACATGCTGGTGGACAGAATATATACTTTTTAGAGTATAGAGAAATATTTTGCATAACCACAGGGAAATAGGTGATAAATAGTGGAATATAAAGACAAAGAGTTAGCTGAAAGTGAACTCATCTCTTATCCTAGTGCATCAAATCCATGATCCTCGTAGCAGGATGCAACAAACTATACATGTACTTTACATATCACAGAATGAAAACATACATCCAGGCCGTTGTCACTGCTGTGATGGACAGTGAGTCTGATCACAAGGGTCTAGACACTCTGCCTCTACAGGCAGGTGGCTGGTTGGGATGCCCACTGGAGGACGGACTTTTCTTATCGGGCTGAAACTGCGTGGAGATGAACCGGGGGAGTGAGCAGGAGAGCGAACAGGGCGTAGGGGAGGACCTGGAAGGGGTTGTGGGAGAGGCTGTGCCAGTGGTGAGGGGCTGCGGGGGTATCTGCGTGGGGCAGACCAGATGGGCCGCTCAGTTCTGTTGGAGGCGGGCGGAAGGACTGGAGCGTAGGTAGCAGGAATGCTCATTTCTGATTGGCTGACAGCATTGCCAGAGCATTCTTCCAAACGCTCCAGAGTCTCCTGAACCAAGATGGAGATGCATGTGTTACAATCACTATCAGCTGTGGTGTTTTATCTGAGATCCTCATTTTAATGAAGCTATAATTTGTACCAAAACATCAACTGGGGCATGTTTTTATCCATGATAGCAGCATGGCTCTATGGATGGCAATGTTGGTCCGTCCACCACTATGGTCCAGACTGAAATATCAACAACAACAACCATGACATTTTGTACAGACATTCATGGTGCCCAGAGGATGAATCCTATCGTTTACCTGTAGCACTACCAGCAGGTTGACATTTGTCGTTTATAGTGAAATATCTAAACAACCATTGGGTGGATTGCCATGAAATTTGGTACAGACATTCGTGTTCCCTCTCAGGATGAATTGCAACAACTTCAATGATTGTTTAACTTTTCATTTAGCACCATCATCTGGTCAAAATGTAAATGTTTGCAAAACTTTTGTTCATGCCTAATTACTTCCAAAACTAATGACATTCTCATCTGTCACAGTTGTACTTTGTGTTCAGTGTGTGTGTTTAGCGAATGTTAGCTGGTAACATGCTAAACTAACATGGTGAACATGATGTAAATTATACCTACTAAACATCAGCATGTTAGCATAGGTGCTAGCATGGACGTATAGACTGTTAGTCTTGTGTCATTGTAAAGCTGTCAATGGCTCACATAGATGCTAAATGGAAATGTTGGAAATAAATGAGTGACTTACATCTTCATTGAGAACATAAAGAGGCATGGGACTCCTTCGACCAAGTGTAGTTGGTTTGGGAACAACATCAACTGCAAAAGATATAGTATATAATATCTATTCATATAATATTTCTTTTAGTATTGTTAGTAATGTGATATGTTTTAAAGATTAATTACGAAATAATACAAAATATAAAGGTGTTGAACACATTTTAAGATGATCTAATGTAACCGTTGCTCACCATCATGGCCATTTTCACTCTGCTCCACATATATGGGAGCTCTTTGGGGGACAGGTCGATGCTTCTTTCTACAGCAGGAAAAATAAACAGCTTAAAACACTTCCAAACCTTGCTGCTAAATGGGAGCTCATACAAGCTACAGGTCACTGTGTTTATTGCTTTTTCACCAAATGTTCAGAGTATGGTGACTCCGTCGAGCTACTTTAGATTCTGGTCACATCCTCAAGTGCAATATCAAAGCCAGTGAGAGAGAAGGGGAGAGAGAGAGGGGGAGAGAGAGGAAGAAAGAGAGAGGGAGAGAGAGAGAGAGAGAAGAGAGAGAAGAGGAGCGAGAAGAAAGAGTAGCTCTCACTTGGATGGTTTCCAACAGGCGCACACTGTCACCAGGGTGATTAGGAGGAATATGCCACCGGTGGACAGGATGATGTATAGCGAGCTCCGTCCTAAACCAGAGTGATACAGACAAGAACACAAAGAAAGAAAGAAAGAAAAGTTTGTGTCTATAAAAGCAGGGCAATGCAATTTCCCTCACTCTGAACCACTGACTTGTACCTTTGCTTCACATGTAACTTCAAAGCTTGACCTGCTTTACAGATATATTGCATGCAAAACCTCCATCAATCTATTCCTATTTTTCTCTTTGACGGTGGAAAAGTAAAGTTTTCAGGATTAGTTGTGTCTTCAAGGGAACATTTGTTAATTTGGAACATCCTTTCTTCTTTCAGACTGTAAGCTCATAAGGAAACATGGCCAGGATATGGAGCATGCAGAAAATTAGATTTTTATTGTCTTTTTCACATTGCTTGCCAAGTCTTTTGAGTATGCTGGCATGAATGAGGTGCAGTGAAGTAACACATTAGGGTAGTCACTTTGAGACTTTGTGCCATGCTGCTACGCATGCAAGAGGGAATAGAGAGCAGTTTGAGGGCCTGTAGCTGTCTCTTCATGCAGCACATCACAGTACAGCAATAATGAAGTCGGGATTACTGAGGTCCACTGAGGCAAAGCGTCCTCCCCAACTGACTTCTTTTTCGGCCCCCTCCTCATAAATAACTGTCCATTCATTGGATTAGACTGCCTCTCCCTCTCTCTCTCTCCCTCTCTCTCTCTCTCTCTCTCTCTCTCTCTCCCTCTCTCTCTCTCTCTCTCTCCCTCTCTCTCTCTCTCTCTCAGCCTGACATGTGGCTCTATACTGGCGCCCAGTAACAGCCGCTGTGGGCCAACTCTGCTGCACTCAGCCTGGATTTGCACTTGTTGTAAACAACATTGTTAGAGCGGCAGGCATGCTTGTGTATGGGGTCAGCATGAGATGATAATTGCTCCTGCTAGCTACTGAAAATGGATGGTTGTTGAACAATGAGCTAAAACATGTACAGTTTTCATAATTAGATTCTTCAAATTTATTAGACCTAGAAACCAGCACTGGAATGTACATTTACTCAAGTAATTAAGTACAATTTTGAGGTACTTTCACAATTTCTATTTTATGCTACTTTATACTTATTGTAATATTGTACTTTTCACTCCACTGTATTTATGTGACCACTATACTTACAAGTTAGTTCGCAGATTGAGACAAAACATATTATCATCTCATTAAATATGATGCATTTTTATAGATTCAACTTCCCAACCGTATGTAAAATAGTTTACATTAAATCCACCAAGCAGCTACAACATTAAAATTCTGCTTACACATTATTGCACAGGTAATAATGATCTAATATTATAATATACTGTAGAACAACACTGAACAGAGTCATTCTGCATAAGAGTACTTTCACATTTGACACCTAAAGAACATTTTGCTGATAATACCTCTGTACATTTACTTAGGTAAAATCTTGAAAGCAGAACATTTACTTGTAGTGAAGTATTTTTACACTGTGGTATTGTTACTTTTACTTAAGTAAAGGATCTGAAAACTTCTTCCATCTCTGCTAGAAACCCATCTGTTACTATACCATCACCTCTTCATCCTTAGTGTAAACTTGTATAACTTGAGATCCTACCGGTGTAACATGCCACCTACTGTAGACAGTGAGCTTGACAGGTATGCTCTTCATGCTGCTGATGGGATTCTCCAGTGTGCAGGCGTAAATGTCATCATCTGACATCAGCACGCGCAAGATGGTCAGCACCTTTTGGTCATGTGAAAGCAGCAGACGTGAGTCATTGGTCAGCACCTTGCCTCCCTTCAGCCATCCGTAGACGGGCTTTGTGCCGTTATCGTGGGAACAGTGGAGGTTAAAGTGCTCGCTGTACTCGAGGACAGACGAGGCCATCATCTGGACGTAAGGTTTGGACACAGGCACTGAGGAGGAGGACAGGACAAAGACATGAGAGGGCGGTTGACCTCTAGTTACATAAGAACAACTGATGAGTTGAATCCCATAGCTCTGGAAGTTGTTATCGTTCAGTGTGTTAAAAAGAACACCACCAACACTGTGAATCACTCTGTATCATGTTCTGACAAAACTAAACTCCAGTATTACAATTACACTGTCTAGGGCGAGATAATGTATTTTCAACCAATATTGATTTTCTTTTAGCTCATAACTCCTCTTCAGTGTCTTGCTCTGATTGCTCAGATGCTTTGAAATATGAGAGAGCGCGGCTCTTTAAAAGGAAAGTAATTCCACACACCATCCACAGTGAGCTTGATGTAGCGCTCTCCAGTGAAGGTGTCGTCCGTGATGGAGATCTCCACTTCGTACGCCCCTTCGTCTGACAGCTGCAGGTTGTGAAGCAGCAGTGACCCATTCTCAAACACCAGGATGCGGTTGCGGTACTCTGGCCTCAGGTTCCCTATTATGTCTGTTCCTATGGACTGCACGACAGTGATGGGTTTCTCTTTGTCCCTCTTTAGCTGCCACTTGATCACAGGCTTGTCGGAGCTGCTGCTGGAGTAGCTGACTGACAAGAGGGCCTCTCTGCCCACCGTGCCCCTCACCACCTGGGTTTGGCTGGTCACATTCACCCCTGACACCTCACCTGGAAAAAACGCAAAGAGACTGTGGTGAGGTCTTGGACGGAGGAACAGGTGAATACTAAGGATAGCACGGGGTTGTTTGGGGACACAGAATAAACAAAGAACAGTCTCTTCGCAGCCTTTGATGCTCTGCCAGTGAGCAGAGATCAGAGGAATCAACTATTCACACACATTGAAATAATAGAGGGCTCATGCAAAAACACACTAATTACTGCAACACTAATTACTACTATTACTACAAGAGCAGGCATAAAAATCAGAGCCGCAAAGGGGCATGGATACAATGACCCTATACAATAACAGTGCAGTACATTTAATACAAGTACATCTACACAGGCACAGTGTGAGTACAGTATTAAGGTACTTTCATATTACTTGAATATTCCTATTTGTGAGACTTACTAGTTTCCATCACTGTCAGACTGTGTATGAATATATACTTCTTGTTTCTCCATTTATTTGATTCCCGTAGCCGCTTGTTCATTTGCATCATTGGTTTTAACTATAAAACGTTAAAATGCATCTTACATGTTGATGCATCCATAATGTTATATTCTAGTACATTTCATTTAATTTCTAATTGGTGATTTTTATTCCACAGGTTATGATCACTACGTTAACAACACAATGCAAAGATGCAACAGGGCTTTAAACAGCAAATGTGTAAGCAAGACTCTGCGTAATCAAAGTATCTAATTTTGAAATCTAATTCAAAATGAATACTTGTATTCAACCTAATTGTGCAGAGGCTGCCATTGCCCACACTTTGTTGGGAGTTGAAACAGAAAATTTTTAATATTTTCCCATAATGCCAACACTGCTTTTCCAGTACTTTTCCCACCACTGCTGAAGAACTTTGTGCTACAATATGAGACACAGTTATATATTCTATATTATTCTATCCCACTGACTTTGAATAGTTTAGATTGAGTGAAAATGACTTTTCACAAACAATTTGAATGAAACAATTGATTTCATAGGTATATATTGTGTTTTCATGGATCCAACTCAAAGAAATGCACTCATTTTGAATGTAAGCAATAAAACACAATAAAATTCTTTGTTCAAGATATTTTTTCTTGGTTGCAGACTTGATGAATAGAAATTCAATGCATTTTTGCCTTAAAACAGCCATTAGTCCGTTTACTGTAAGCTACACATGCAAATATGTTGCTCTTACTCTGGCCCATGATGTCTAATCACGTCTTGATCACTAATCTGTTTCTCAGAAACGTCCCCCAGGAATTCCTCATGACCCCTAGAGTGAACAAGTAACACACTAATTTTGATTTGTGTTCCCAAATTATCCTCCACCTCCCACAGGGATATAGGGATAAGGTATTACAGTGTGAACCACATTTCATCCTTTATAGAAGACCCCTGTCTTGGAAACCAAACACAGCAAAGCTATTATGTTCGCAGCGGAGGTTCCTATAACTCAGCTGTAGCTGGACACATGGAGGTCTAAACATTGGCTTCATGCCTGTGAGGGGCATCCTACTGTTAGGCCTCAGTGATGGAAAGATCAACCTAGAAGAGAGGGAGGAGAGAGAGAGTCTGCACTGTTCACCATTCTTTGCAGTGAGGCAGTTAGCAGGGCATCGCCTCATTACCGTGGTAACCATTTGGTCCGCCTGACAGAGGTTGCCAAGGCAATAAAACAAAGGGCATGATTGTTGGAACTAGTTTCTTCCCTCGAAAAAGAGTGAGAGAGGGTTAGAGAGGGAGAGAAAGAGAGAGAGAGGGAGAGAGAAACTCTTTGTCACTGGTGAAGTTGGAGATTGACACAGGATCCAGTGATTCTACCAAAACTGGCCTGATTGGGTAAACTGGGCCCATGGTACGGTCATGAAATTAAATCACATGTTTTTTAACCAAATTCACCTCTTACTAAACTTTTGACATCACTTTACCCCTCAAATGAAGTCATCTAAAGCTTCCCACACTCAAAAAATAAAAGCAGGCCCTGCCCTATTCACCGGCTCTCTAAAAAACCTGATATCGTCACACTTAACCTACACATCCCCTTCTTACACACCTACAATGGCCATTCCAGGCTCCTTTGAGCTGGTGATGGGGGCCCAGTACAGACCCCACCACCCATGAACGAATCCATTGTGCCGCTAGCCCGAGGAACACAAGGACAAGAAAAAACATCTGCGACTAACTTAACCTGGATTAACTTCACTTCAAAAAGAGTAAGAATTTGAGTTTTGATCTGACAAAGAATTAACATAAATAAAATAACCCAAAGACTGTAAAACACTGTAAAAGGATGTTAATTGAAATGATAATGGCCCCAGTCAGGTTTCTCTTTGCTTGTTAATAATCAGTCGGAATTTCACAATTAAAGATAAATCCAGTTGTTTTGTCGTCATCTGAAAGACACCACAATCTCAGGGTGATTCTTCATCCTCTAATCTCTGGATGGCACTAACAAATGTTTGGACTTACCTGTGAAGAGAAGGAGGAGGAGGAGGCCGAAGAGCGTCAGTAGTGGAGGAATGTCTGTAAAACTGTCGCCTGTAGAGGAGGTCTTCCTCTCCACCTTCATCTTGTGTCCTGGGCAGAGTCTTTCTCCCACTTAGTGAGCATGGTTTAACCACCCTGGGCACGTCTCTGTGGCTCAACACTCTGTCTCTCCACTGCCTGCCTGCAACACTGGCCTCTGCCTGGTCACACTGAGCCCCACTCTCCTCACAGCACCCCAGTCACAACCAACAACAGCCAACTGTGTGTGTGTGTGTGTGTGTGTGTGTGTGTGAGAGAGAGAGACAGAGACATAGTGTAGATGAGCTTCTCTCTTCCACTCCACATTGCCCTTTCAGAAAGGAGCTCAAAGAAAATAGTGTTTGCTTTTTTAGGCGGGTTATTTATCTTAAAGTGTCTGTTATTTGTCAAAGATTCCTGTAAAAAGAAAATAAGAGCTGTCTTTTTTTTTTACACTCTAAGTAAACCATTAAAGATTTGATATCAATATCAAGTTGAGCTACTTTACAAGAATTCCTGCTGGGAAGAACTACTGTACTTCAGCCAAAACAGCCGCTCTAAGAGGAGCCCACTTAAAGCTCTGAAATGTCCGAGTTTGAAAAACAACTCACTTCCCCCCTCACTGGCCCACTTTTGTCACATTGTGCAAACTCCTCTCTGGACTGGAGCCTCACAATAAACTCACAATTTGTCACTTGGCAACCAACCCTGCTGCTGACCCATTCACAAAACACACAAAGCCTTGGAGCATTTTTCCACGGTACCGTTCAGGTACATGATCCCTGGTACTGTACCTGACTGAGAGCGTCATACTGATGAGCAACAAATAAAGAAAACAAAATAAAAAGAAAGTGTTTGTACCTGCTTTGTACTCTAGGTGGTGCAGAAGCTACATGAAGGCAGTGAACTGATGGACCGTTGGAGGAGGCAATGCTTTAAGAGAAGCTGCCAACAACTGTGTTGGCCATGTATTGATGTTAAAGTTGTTTGCTCATTTTCTTTTTCTCCTGTCATTTAAATATCCAATATGCATGTGAAAAAACAAATCTGTCAAAAGGTGTAAGTAAAACAAAAGGGAAACACCAGGTACTCTTCAGGAAAAAGACAGGAAGCCTGACAACAAAAAAAAACAACATCTGAGAACAAGGATTTTAGTGCTTTGGACCTTTCTCCTGTCTACCAATGAGCGTCTTGTAAGCTGGCCTGTCACTTTTTATTAAATCAGACATGAGGCCTTGTGTAAAATTGCCCATATGTTACATCAGTCATTTGACTGTGTTTTGGAGATTAAGGCATTAGCTTGTATGCATTGATGAGTCAGTTGCATTATAAGTAATCTCTCCCACTTTCTGGTAAGCAGTCTTTTGTTTAGAGCTTTTTAGAGCATTTTGTTTGACAACAAAGGGAGGTTTTATGCAGAGGAGGAAGGCATGGTTTATAGAAAGCACCAGGAATGTGGGCCCAGCTGCTGTTCACCACCACTCTCCCAGGCCTCAGACTCCCGTGTAGTCGGCCATCAAAGCCGAACCTCTCCCCTCCACCTCTGGCCTCGCTAAAAGCAGCACCTCCCTCTTCCTCTCATCTTCTAAAACACTCTAAATCAAGGGAGACTCTTTCCAGTCAATAGAGGAAGAGAGAGGGAGCACAGACACAGCACTGTGTGTGTCTCAGTCAGTTTGGGTGCATGTGCAGTGACAGAAACCATTGTCACGTTTAGCCCACAACAAAACTGATGTCATCCTGCGTGACTCAGGCATACAGATGTGACAAAGTGTGTCTTTACGATCACATCTTTATTTTTCACATCTTTGATCCATTAGTTGTATATGCAGCTGTGGCAATAAAGGCCACTCATTTACATCCCTTCATTACTGCTAAGTTGTGTAACCTACTTAGTATTAAAGATACTGCATCTTCTAAGATGGCGAGGCCAGTGGTATAACCACTGGTAAGCAGATAATTGCGCCCCCTGCTGTTTGTCCTGGCTTTTTCATCTCTAATTATCACCCAGGAGACCACAAAGATTTTTCTTTTCTCACTGACAAGCTATCCGAGAAAGAGAACAAACCAACCAAGCAGATCTTTCATATGATCTACTCCTAAGATAGTCCACATCCAGCTTAACAAGTTGTAAAAGGAAGGGACAGGGCTATTAATCTCTGCTTCAGTTTGGAAAGTTTGTATTTATGTGCTTTACATGACTCACATGAGGATCTATTAAGACCCTAACCAAAACACTTTTCACTTTTTTTTTTCTTTTTTGAAAACCTGTCTTTTCCCCTACTCTCAGAATTCAATCTACAGCACCAAGTGGGTGTTTTTCTATGTTTGGAGGTGTGCAGATTATTGATTGTTCACCCACAGTCATTAAAGAGACAGGAGAACGTGGCCATGGCACCTCTGGGACTGAGTAGGAGAAAAGAGAGAATAGGTCCATATAAAACCCATAGAGGATATTTATGAGAGCGTGGCGGAGGAGGAATGTCAGCCTGAGAAGGAAGTGCTTTGCTCTCTGGCTTTGCAAAACCACAGAGAGCAAGACTCATGATGGCTGTCCTATCTCTGCAGCTGGTGACACAGCCAGCAACCCGTGTGTGTGAGTGTGTGTGTGTGCACGACAGTGAGAATGAGTGACTTGTGTGGGATCTGTGTACTAAAGTATGGGTTGTGTTTTTCCTGTGTGAGAATGCATGTGCAGTTTGAGTTTGTGCAGAGTGCTGTATGGCTCAGATGTGTGTAGGTGGGCTGAGTGGGAGCACTGGGAGACTGAAGATGCTCTAGCCTGTTTCTCATAAAGTGAACAAGACTGCCTGGGCAAATGAAGCAAAAATTAGGTTATTCCTTCGTGAACAGTCTTATTGCAATAAAGGTGGGCCATGTATTGCAAAATACCCAACAGGTACACACATTATTCAGTGGGGTAGGTGTTTATGACAATGCACCTCTTGATAGGATGAAAACATTTTATAGCTTAATGCATCCACGCTCTGTAACTGAGTACAATGTAATTATTTAAATGGCCCTATCTAATAGCCTTTATTAATTTTGGTAAAAACTAAATTAATTTGTGGAGTGTAACTGGTAGTTGTAAATATGAGAAATGCAGTTTAATGTGATGAATTATTCATGAGCTTCCTTATACAAGAGCGCCACACAGGAGACAAAACATTGTTTCAGCTTCATGGAAAGTGCTCTCTCCAATTAGCAGCCCTGCTTATGTTGCAGTGACAAAAGAAAAATGAGCAGCTTTGGCTGCTGTAAAAAAACCCCTCAACTTTACCATTCAAGTGAAGAATAGAAATGGGAGGTGACAGCTGCCATAAAAGGTTCTGTTTGAAACAAACATACTTAACTTGAATTAATGAAGTTTAAAACAGACATTTCACCGTATATTTAAGGTGGATTTATTAGCGTAATGTCATGACTCTACAGCAAAGTTCAGCAATGTACTATTCAGTTCGTTTTAAAGCATGAAGGCTCTGCAAACTCTGACAATGGGATTTCACACACCTGATTTAACAAGTCAAACAAGTCAAACCCACTAACACAACAACAGAGCATATTGAACGAATGTCTCATAAGGTAAAGCTGTACCAAATGCATCTGGAAAACAAAAAGTGTAATTACTGCATGCTTACTGTTCTGGAAGATCAGATTTATAGAAAATGCCTGAAAAGGTGAGAAGAGAACTTACTTATCATGTGATCAAAAAGAAAACCAAGGCAATTGCAATCTGAATGAAGTAACTTAGAATAAATAGAACATACATAGCTACTTCTCTTTTGATATATTTGATGTTTTAATCATTTTTGTAAGCAAGTCAAAAAGGTAAATAATAGTCAAGATACAAGCACGTCAGAAAAAACAATGCAAAATAACAAATAATTGAAGCCACTAATTACGCAAAGTCAAATGCTGATGCATACAAGGTTTATACACAGATGGTATGAACTGATCCATCCAAAATAAGCCCTGTTTAGCATTTAGAGGACATTCATTTTCACATTCACAGATCATCATCTAAAAACTAGCACACTACCAGAAGTTTCACAAGTACATGCAGTGAGTTGCAAATTCTGGGTCAAAGACATTCGTACTGCTGGAGAAGCAGAGACGGAGTGTTAAAGTTCACAAAATTCACACAACACACCCTCAAAACTGTCGGTTCATTTTCTACTGCTAATTTTTGTTGAAAAAGAAAATGACTCCTGGGGTAAAAAGGTGTGCCTGAAAGCCAGCCCAGCCAGCTTACGCCAGCCATCTCTCGCTACCTTTCTTCCCCTCTTTCTCTTCATCCAGGTCAGGACAGGGGCGTCACTGCTCTGGCACAGATGTGTCGTCTCCCTCTACTGCCCCCGATCCTCCTGTCTCTAAAAACAGAAATAGGCAAGGCGTAGTTAAGCACTGCAGAGGCTGAAAAGAACGTTTTTCTTTATACACTCTTGTCGCCAAGGTTAAAGGCTCCAATACATAGCCACAAACTGCGAGGTTACTTGTGGGTGGATCTATTATAAAAACACACTTGAAGAAAACTTGGTATTGACTACTTAAGGATAATTCTTTTTCAAAGGAGGTGAAACTTTCCATGATGCAAATGTCTGTTTACTAAGTTTGAATGTATTTTGCAATGCTGAGTACTTGCCTGATGACCTCAAAAACCCAATTCTTTTGTGAAAACGGGGGTGTCCCCCAACGGGAGGTGCTTGTAATGCTCTGTTCCAGTCTGACAGGTCCATTAATTCTGCTTGGCCCTCTGAAGCATATACTGTACCTAATGCACCTGGAGCTATAAATACATCTCCTGCATGAGGATGCAACGCAGCCAGCAACTGGGTTAAGAAGAATCATTGACGAGAATCCCTTGTGTCAGCCGCATCCCCCCCTGCTTTTCTTATAGGGAAAGGTGAAATTTTAAGGGCTGTGAATTTAAAACCTTGTCTTATTTCTCAAAAGAAGATCTGGTTAACATGTTCTGATTTAAGTGAATGTCTGATGTAAATTTAAATATGATGTAAAGTTACATTTCATACCATTTTATACCATGATGACTTTTCTTTATGCAGCAAAAACACTTTTGGACTAATAACTGAGTTTCAAAACCATTTCCTCGTCCACAGTTGTATGAAAAAAATAGGAAAACATGTTTACCATTTTGAGAATGTAACTTGACATTTTCCAGCTAAACTGAACTCTGGCAAACATCTTTCCTCTCTAGCGATGTAACAGCACATCTACAAGCAGATTCATTTATAACCCCAAGATATAATTGGAAGATTCAATCATGTGTTGCAGGAGACGCTATGGGGTAATTAAATGAGTCAGTTATGTACTGCATTAATCACACTTGGGATAACCCATAAGGGGCTCTAATAGGTGTATTTAATTATGTATAGCTTTTAATGGTTTCTTTTCCTAGCATGTAAAATGGTAAATCAGTTCATGTTCCTACATTGTGTTTCGGCTCTGAGAAAAGGTCACAAAATGTTCCCTCTCACATCTTAAAATGGGACACCTGTAGAACCAAAGAAGACTAATGCTCAACCTACAACAAGCAGAACATCCTTAAAAACATCAAACTATGCTAACGTATTTAATTGCATGCTTGACATGTGCTTGCTCACAGTATATAGAATCTTTTTCTTTTGCTTTACCTCCAAGTCTCACAAGACTGTTTAAACTCAAATAAGAAACTTCCACTGTAACTCCATCACTTACCTTTGGTTACCTACTGTACTTACAGCTCCAGATGGGAGCCTCTGTTACAATCCTTACAGTCACTCGCCATAATGCCCTCTTTGACAGCATTATGTGACCTAGGCTTACCCCATGGTCCTACACAACTGACCTGTGTCCCCCTGGCTGCCGTTGAGCACATCCCCAGTGCTGCTCACCTCCTCCCCTTCTGCTTTGTCCTCCGGCTTCATCTTCTTACGGGTCATGTGGCCACGGAAGCCAGCCTGGATCTTGGCAGCAGCCCTGTTGGCCTCGGGGTCATCCAGGGGGATGTCCATGATGTCCTCCTCCTCCTGGGGCCGGCTGCAGTCCTCCTGCTGAGAGGATCAAAAAGTAGTAGTTTATTGCAGAAGGGTAGCATATTACATGATCATACGATGCTGTTTTTTTCCTGGAACATTGGCGAGAGAATCTAATCCTCAACAGATTGCCCCACCATATTTTGTTAACTATATAGGCCTACGCTACAACACCATCTTTTAGACAGCAAGGAATGTGTGCTTGTTGCCGAGTGGCTCACCCTCATTACATGACTTCAATGAGGCTCTCAGGAGGTCAATAACCCACATTGCCTCCTTTTTTCTCTCCCCTTCTCCTCTTGTCATATACTGTATAACACACTGCTGGAAAAAACATGTCTGAATCAGACTATTTTGTAATGAATTATCAGTCTGCTGTGTTTTTTTACCAAGGAAAAGCCATAAAACTGCACATTTCCCACACGTGGATTCCCAAACTGAGCTGCGGTCAATAAGTATAAGATTATTGATCCTTGTTCATTACACAAAATAAAACAATCTGCTTTTTCTGGTAAGAAACAAGGTTGGTGTAAAAAGACTGCTTCATGTTTGATAATCGATTTGTAACTAATTATTCTTATTTCATGTAAACTATGGTATGGTTAAAACAATTGTTAGGCTAAAAATGTATTTCAAGGAAAAAAAATAACTTCTTGCTCTGCAACCTGGGGCCGAAAAGGGTGACCCAGCGAAAATGCTGCTGTAGTCAACGCCAGCAGCTCATTCAGTGACTGAAAGTACAGCATCCAGTGTCCCAAAGGAAACATGGGGTGGGTGGAAGAGAAATTCTGGCTTGTCATGAAGTGTCAGTGGAAGAGTGCCAAGGCTGTCGACGAGTTATGTAAACACCAATTCAAATTCTGTTGCGAACACATATCGGCTACACCCCGTGCTTTGCTTATGGAAACAGACTGACATTTCACACAAAGGCAGCCCACAGAATGAGCCCACTGTCATCCCACTACCTTGGTGAAGCAGTGCATCATGTCTCCAGTGAAACCCCTCCAGTGTAGGAGTGTGACCACCCACCTGTTCAGCCAGCATTCATTAGCCTCTCTGTCTGACTGCTCACTGAGCAGCCAGAATCCAGCTCTTTTGCAGCAGCAGAGATGCAGGACTGATGCACTGGATTTTGCTGGCTACACACCTTTTCTTATTGTTTTTATTACCTCAAGGTCCTTAGACTTGATCTGACTCAAATTGATTTGAAATATTCTGATGCAAGTCTCATGTAATATTATCCACTCATGATGAATATAGCTTTAATACTGTGTAAAATAGGACTTTACGTGGTCAATTTTCTTAAAAATATACCATTTATAGAATTTTTATTCAAATGTTTAACATAATATATTTCACTCTAGTAAAACGACAAAAACAACAACACACACATGGCAGTAAGCAGTTTGAAGGCAACCAAACACTATTAAATACCATTAGTAACTAACAAACCGTATTACCCCATTAACTGTACGTGCAGCATTGACCTGCCAAACTGATCAGTGGTTAAAAATGAAAAGAAAACCTATTAAAAAAGTTAATATGAAGCTTCTACTTACATTGTGACAGTCCATGTCTTACTCAGAGATGACTTCAGTCTTTAGGTGAGCTGACCTAGTATGACTTGTATGCCTCGATTTCTATATGGACCAAGCAAAGCTCTCTTTAAATGAGTCTCCGGTTTAATACAGATGCCTCACTGGCTCTTACTAGCAATCACTGTATGTTCAGTAACACCCGCTCACGCACAGAGTGAGAGAGAGACATACAGTCAGAAAGAGAGGAAGAGATAAAGAGGGAGGGAGGGAGGGAGGGAGGAAGGGAAAGAGAGACCTCCTACAAACATGACAGCATGTGTTCCATCTTTTCAGTCTCATTAAGGCTGCTGACCTACTGTGTTCACATTACTGTTACAGACCTTTACCTCAACACGCACCGAGCACAGCCTAAAGACTTAAGAAAAGTAACCGAAATAGGCTGAATGTGTAGACTATTTCAGAGATTTGAAGTTTGAAAGTTTTGACACAAGTGAAAATGATGAACTATGCAGTCCGGATATAAATTGGGAAGTCAGTGACTACACCATGCACTGAGCATCATTAAACTTCACAAGTTGCAGTGTTACAATAATAAACTCCACAAATAAAAACAGATGACTAACATAGAAATACTATGTAAAAGCCAGATGGCCATAAAACAATAATTGCTGACTTTCAAATTCTACTAATAGTGTGAAAATAAAACAGTGTAAGCATCTTGGACTGTTTTACACTAGGAGGTGTTATAAATTTATTAGAGGCAGAGTGAGCTAACAGCCCTCTCCATCCCTCTGATCCCAGCTGGTATGGCCGCCCACACTCCTCTGCCAGCCTCAGAGACAAGACGGAGAGGGAGAGAAACAGAAAGCCTCCATTTATCTGAGTTATATCTCTGACATTAACGCTCTCCTGCTGGTTTACCAACCATTCACCAATATGTTAAGTTAGCCTCACGCCTAATTTTAAAATTTCAAAGCTGACTTGCTTTATCAATCAATTTACTTTGCTAGTTTGCAGGAATGATAACCAATGTATAATTACATTTACTGTAATCAATCATGATATAGTTAGTCTGCTCACATTAACCTAATCATTAGTGTATCTAACACGGTATTTATTCTACTAAAATGATTAGAATGTAGGAATCATTGTGGGCACAAAACATAAAGACAGAAGGCATCTGGAGATACTGCAGCTAGGTCACTGTTAGAATAGATGGCCTATATATTGTATAGTTTTGTGGTAGCTTTGTTTCAGCTGCCACAAAGCAAGAGTATACAGCACTTTCTGTACGTAAAAGTACAGAAAGTGCTGTTTTACTGTTTAATCAGTCAGTTAGAAACTGCTATTAAAGGTAGATTACTGACACAGATGGTGCATAGCAACTATCAGCATCACCATCTCCTATTAATTCCATGACGACACCAAGAGAGAGCCGGATGGTGAGGGGTTACCATGGTAACATTCTTAGTACCCCTTCCTACACTCCCTCCCTGTGTTTGGAGCCCTGTTGGTCCAGACAAATCAGACGGGGCTAACTGTGACAGCAGTAAAATGTTCAAGGCCTAATTCACAAGACAAATTGTTCAGTCTGTCTTTTATGATGACACATTACTGAATCAAGTTTCAATCTGTGGAGGCTGTGGTGGCTCCTAAGAGGAGAGTGAATCTGGCACTAACAAAGCCACAGTATTACAGTTTTATGAGCTTGCGGCAGAGAAAAGTCCTCAAACAGCATCTTGAACGCAGCCGCATATGAAAAAAGGCATAGATTATGGTGAAATGAGACTGAAACTACAAACTCTGCACATTTCAGTTAAGAAGATTTTGATTATGACCTTCATGATGACACTCAAAAGTTTATCAGAGTAACCACCATACGTCAAAATGAACAATTTTGGAGATATTTTCAATCACCTTCTGCCAGAGAGTCTGGGGGGGACTCACACTCGTCCTTGAAGGGTTTATTTATATAGGCTACCTGGGACAGGAATGGGAGCAGAGCAGACTGTAGCTCAGCGAAAGACACCTCTGTCTGAAACTGAACATACATCCTCAGCCTGCTGATGAAAGTGGAGGAGATGTGGTTGCAACAGCCTCTATTATTTTCAAATAATTCATACAAGTTATGCCCATAAATGGTCAACTATCAGGGCTGTTTTCTCATTGCAAACAATAAAATATTGTTATGGCATATAAAAATGTGAGTTACTGATATATTCAGTATACTCTGTATTAAGAAGAAGCATCAAACTTTACCTTGTCACCTCTGCTTCCTTCAGGTTCTGTGAAGTCCTTTTCAGACCCAAGTGGCCTTTCCTCTCCTTGGTGGTCAGCAGCTGGCCGATCTGCACTTTGAATGGGGCTGATGCTGCCCCCTCCACATATTGCATCACTCTTCTCTTGCATTTCCGAATCAATCTCTCCTTCTTCTACAAGTTCCTCTGCTTCTGATGTTCTCTCCTTTGATGTGACCTCGTTTTCCACCTCTGTATCCTCGGGCTGTGACTCCACAAGTGTTCTCTCACTCTCCTCGTTCTCCTCTGGAAGATGTTGTGCACTTGCCTCTAAAGTTTCACCCTCTGCCTCCGTTGCGGCAGTTGATATATTTGACTGGGTTACTTCTGAAGAATGATTTTCCGCCCCAATATCATTCATTTCGTGGTCCTCCACCTCACTGTAACCTTCTGTATGTATGTCCTCTTTGTCTCCTCCAACCATGTCTGTTGTCTCATCTTCTTTAAAGTCAGGCTCGTCGTTTGACTCTCTCTGGTGAAGTTCGCCTTCACTTCTCTTCTCGTTATCTTCACGTTTATGATCGGTTTCATCCTCTGGGTTCTCTTCGTCTGCCTCGGTGGTGGGTTGATGTGATAATCTGATGTTTTTAACACCCTCTTCCTTCTCATCATCATCGTCACTATCATTTAAATTAGAGTAATTTGTGTCCACCTTCTCCTTCAGTATATCAAATGCCTCATGCTGACTTTCCATTTCCTCGCCTTCAGAGTTAACTTCCTGTCCAACTCCCACCATTTCAGGCTCATTGTGGTCTTGTGTACCAGATATATGTTGGTCTGTTGCCACTGCAGTAACCCCTTTGGATTCTTCCTTCTGGTGCATTTCTAATATCTTAGTCTGTAAGGCCTCTACTGAATCCTCTTCCTCTGGCTGTTTCTCCTCTTTAATCTGCTGAGCCTCTGGAACATCTTCAAAGCTAATCTCAACCAAGGAATCCTCCTTTGGTAACACATTACTGTCTAAACCACCCTCTATATGAGCTAAACTTTCATGCATTCCCACAGAAGAAGCCCCAGCCTCTGTTCCTTCCTCTTCCTTTGTTTTTTCTGCCTGATCTTCAGCTTCTTGTTGAGACAATGATGACTGTACAACAGTTTCCTTGGGTTGGGTTTTTGAGCTCTCTCTCTCTTCAATGTCATGTGTATCATCTTCAGAAGTGGCTCCTTCCACTGTCCTCTCTGTTCCTCTGAGCTCTGTAGCACACACATCCACATCCGCTAGCCCAGAGTACGGACGGACCTCCACTGGTTCTTCAGCTTCAGTTTTTTCCTCTTCTTCTGAGTCTACAATCTCATCATCTACAAATGCAGCCTCTTGTTTATCACCTTCCTCATCTTCTGCTGTTCCTAACTCCTGAGCACACACATCTACATTTGAAACCCCTCTGAAAGATAACAAGTCAGTGGGCTCCACCTCAGACTGAGACATATCTTGGTCTGGAACAGAGCTTCTGTCTTTTTCATTAGCTGCCCTGTTAACTTGATCAAATGTAGTTATTGTTGGGTCGTTCTCCTCCTCTGCCCCACTCAGTTCATCTGGCTGTACATCTGCTGCTGGGAGCCTGTTGACTGATTCCTCTGAAAGTCCCCTTTCGTTTGAAATAATGTGTTTCTCTGTAATATCATGTTTTGCTTCTTCTTCTTCTGTACTTTCAGTTAAATCAACCTCTTCAGAGACATAAGGTTGTGTGGTGGAAAGATTTGAGGCTTCTGCTGAATGACTGGATTCATCTTCAGTTTGGGACTCATATGATTTTTCTCTAAAAAGTACCAATCAAAATGGAAGACTTCAGATGAGAAATGTTCAATATGACAAGGAGAAAATGTACGTGATAATAGTGATGCTTATTCAAAACAATACAATGTCTGTTACACTCATCTGCAGCCTGCGACTGTCTTCCTGTAGCTCTTGTCTTTCAGTCCTGCTCTTTCTTTTTACCCTCAAACCTGAAAGCACGCTGAGCTGATGTTCTCTGCTAATTCCAGGCCTCTATTCCACAATGTACTTTTGCCTTAGAGATTCTTGATAACACATTATTTCACCAAAAGTATACTGATTCTTTTCTACCATTTAATAACGACACCTTCCATGAGGTCGGGACAATGCATGTATGTCCAAACCTCACTGCAGATGCAGCCATTGAGTGATAGGGCTATGACAATTGCAGTTATGAGCTTAAGACTGTGCACTTTTTTCCTTATCAGGGCAAAAAACAACAACCATGTCTACAGAGTACCTCACACAACAACTCCAGATGTAAACCTTTAAGTAATAAACGTAAAAAATATAATATCTTCTATCTAATATATTCTCATTTCTTCTTTGCTATGTGTTATTTTTCCCCTCACGCCCATCCTCTCCCTCTCCTGTTGATCCACGTGGCTGTTGATAGCACATTAAGTTGAGACTCACTTGGAAATGGCCACCTCAGTTGCAGGCTTATTTTCAGGAATAGCCTTTTTGGGAAAAACAAACAACAACAAAGGTGTAATGGTAAATAAACAGAGACACATTGATAAACAGAGGAAAGATGTATAGGTATGGTGAGAGTCGTGGCTTATATACAGTAGGCTGATTTAATACCCCAGTAGCCTTAAATGCATGGTTGTTGTAGAATCTATCTTCCAGTTTAGCAGCCCACTCAGCCGGGTCCATGCCACTATCTACAAGCAAATAAGCCAAAACAAAACAATTATTTGACAACAGTAAATTCCATTTGTCTAATTTGACCACATATAAAGTTGCATTTACCTTCTCTTTGCTTGAGAAGAGCGTCGAAGTAATGTACAGCGTATTTAGGAATGTCTTCAGGCTGGTCTCGTAGGACTTCTCTGGCCAGCCCCTCCAGGATGGTACCAAATCCTCGCGGGACCCGAAGGTGAGTGTTGGAGAAAGGCACTGACATTTTTTTTAGGACACACTGGGCCGGTAACTTCTGTGACAGCTAGGGTTATCTGACCAGGAGAAGTCTTTTCTTAGTAATTTACTTTCCCATGGATGTGTAACGTAACTAGAAAGGGAGAGAAGCTATCTAACACTAACTTAAGCTAACGCTAAGTTAACGTTTGTAGTTAAATATAATAGCTAGCTAACGTTAGTCGTCACACACCACTTAAATTGCTTAACTACATATTCAGCAAGATAACGTTAAGTTATTACTTATAGCTACATATGTTACCTGAAATTACTTGCAATTCGTATCCACCTTTAGTTTTGAATGTTATAGTTAGTTAGCTAACAACTGGTAGCATCTGTGTTTTGTTAATAACTGTTTCCTGGCAACGGTTGTAACTACGGACACTGACAAGGCTCAAATGTCACAAAGCTCACAAGAAAGAATGGCTTTATTGGATATAAATGCGGGCTCGTTACAAACATAACAACACCTAACAAAAAAATATAATAAGTACATATAAAATAGCATTACATAAAATGTGTATCAGCATGTATAACAAAAAACAAACGTGTATTTTTCTTCTCCCAATAATCTTCCGGCTGCAACGACCTCAGTCAGGCATATGTGATGACCGCATACTCAGAGTTGGTGCTCATCTTGCGGCTGATCTCTCTGGGCTGGGGGACGTGCAGTCTGTCAGCTGAACGTGAGGCCTGCAGGTGAGACCTTGGTTCGTCTCCCCACCACTGGAGGACAAGCAGAGAAAAAGTTATACTTAAAGGGAAAGCATTTTGTATCATGTGGTGTATTTAAAAGTGACAGCAACACATTTGTTCCAAGTGACTACTTGTTTTACTACAAAACATTTGTTATTAGGTTTACGTATTAGCCTTGCAATCTGAAGACGTGTAAACCAACGTTGAAAAGAATGACAATAAGTAAGTAAACTAACTTACAATAATAACAATATATCCATTCAGTTGCCAATTCATCAAGCACATCTAACTAACTAAACTAATACAATCGGATTCACCACCTCTGCAATAAATCCTAGCTTCATGAAGGTTATAATCATTTCTTTTAAACTGTTTCAGAGAGGCATGGATTCAAGTTTTTGGTCATTTTAGAGGCTCTAGTTTGTGGTGCTGTGGAATTGTATTGCATTATTCTGAGAGATGTTTCTAATATTTAGTCCATGCTAGTTGACATAAATACCTGTCAACTGAATGTGTGTTTGTTTATACAATTCCATACTCATTATTACTGTATAAACAAGTAAGATAAAAAGGCAACCCTATAGTAGACTGATGCTCCTTACTGTCTATAAAACACGCCAAGTAAGTGCTCATTTGGGTATTCATTGTGCCTGTACAGCAGTAAACTATAAGAGATCACTATAACATAGGCATTTATCAGCTTTAGCTTCATGCACTTGATATCCGGTTGCAAAGATTTGCTCACAGTAGAGAGGAGAATATGCTGTCCTATGAATTTGGGATCCAGTAAGATAAAAGTGACAAACATGTTGACTCTGAAGTCTCGTCCCTCACCTCTTTTTGATCTCCCGGTGTCAAGAAGCCGACTTGAGTGAGCTCTGGTGTACTGACGCCTCGGACAGTGATCATTATGTCAGCATATGGAACTTCAGTGTCACTCTCATTATCTGGGTCAAAGAAATAATTCAATATATCAGTAATTGTGTGTATTGTAGAGTCGCTCTTTCCCTCTGTGTTGACAGTGGCCCTGGGAAACATGACAGATATGAATGCCAGGCCTGCTAAAATTCTTATGATGTTTGAAACTGATGATAGTTTCAAATGATGATAGATATTTTAAGCTATTTACCTGGTGAGAGGACAGCGTGAGGAGGTAGTGGTGAGCTGAAATGGTAATGGATAAAGAAATTAACTGATAACAAATTGTGCAAAATCATAGATTTTTAAAGGTAATTAAACCCATTTTTACCCAAATAGTCATTCTTAAATTGTACTCACCCTGACCTGGACACAACAGGCTCCCCTGGAATGTGTGACATTATTAATACAATGATATAGAGATGAAAATGTGTGTATTTTCTTTTTGTGTTCAGAAATTGTTACTTTTTTATGTTCATAGTCAACATTTTGTAATCACCTTTACAATTCCAGCTCTGTCTGCTCCGGTTCAGACACAGGTAAAGGGCCAATGCTGCAAGCACTATGGCAACAGCAACAGTAACTGTTGCTAAAACCTTAATTCCAGTAAATTCTCCTGTTAACATGGAAACAACATTATTAACTTGGATTGTAGAGGCAACTGTTACTTTTCATTATTTACATTAATAAACTTCATATTCTGCACTGCCTCAAAGTGCCATCTCACCTCCACTTGAATCTTTTGGCTCAGCAGGAAGCGATGCTGAGAAATGTAGAACATAGTATATATAGATAAAATTAATGTATAAAAATAATAGTTACAATTTTATATCAGACATTTTAATACATTTTTGAACATATAAGGTCCTCACCATTTTTAGTTTCAGTCTTTGGGGTAACTGTCCAGTTTGGGGCACTTATTGAAGCTGAAAAAATAATGAAAACAAAGAAACAAACATTGAAATTAAATCTGCTTCTGGCTTTGTAACATTTATTTACTTAAGAATTGCCAAAGACAAGGTATCTCTTATATTGACTTTCATGTAATAATGTTTATCCACCTTGAAGTTGCAGTAAAACAATACGCTCTGTTTTTTGTGGAAGTTGAGTGTCATCTGTGTGTTGTGTGTAGCAAGTGTAGTTTTTCTTGATATCTTCCGTGGACACATTTGATAGATGAAGAGACACGGTGCAAAAGTTGGCTTTCCCGTAACAGCCAGAGTTGTCTGATGCTTTACTCCAACAGCCACGAACAAATCCAATGGAGCAATTGTAGGTGCAGTTTAATGTAAGCGATTCCCCTAACGTTACAGTCAAGAAATCAATAGGTATCTTCATATTAACACAGCTCACGAAATCTGCAAAGAGCGGAAATTTGATTTACTTTACAGAAAAAACATTATATTACATTCAACACAGAGCACTTTTTTTTAATAGATGAGTTAATATTGAATACATGCACATGTATTTGACACATTTAATTGCTAAAGTCCAATCTAATGACAAATATATGTATTGTATATATACTTTACCTTGTGTCACCCCAAAAAAGAACAAAGTGAAGTAGACTGAGATCATCATTGCTGTTCCCCTGTTTTTCTGATTTGTGCTGCCTCAAAACATGCAATCAAATATCTTGTGCTCTTGTAGTTTGGTGATGCTTGCACCTGCAGAAAAATGCATGCAAAATACCCACACATTTGCTCCAACCCTGGGGTAAGGCAACAGGAAGTGGTATACAACAGAGCTGTGTAAAAATAGTTCAGAACTTTCCATTTATTGCACCTGACTTCCTGCAAAGTAAAGTTCTGCTGAAAATGTAGGATAAAAGAATATTCTCTAACATGATGATACACAAATGACATACCAACATATTAAATAAACAACATTTTACTTATGCATTATTAGTGCAAAGCATGTTTACATACATTTTGCACCTGGCTTGAAAAAAAGATGAAGCACACAACAAAGTGGTTTTCACAAATTAGCTTACTCTCTGCTCGAACAGAGGATGTGTTTGAGGTTCATTTCCCACTAAATCTGAATTATTTATTTTCAAATCCTCACCCTTTTGAAGACAAAAGCAGTCTTTTGTGATAAAGCTTTCAAGGTTAGCCTCTGGATTAATTTAATTGGTTCCAGTAAATCCATCAGATTTTTCATTTCTTTCCCATATTTTATTCTCTATATAACCCCTAAATGAATTACACAGGTAACATAAATAGTTGAAGTGATCCACTAACAGAGACAATATCTAGGTTAGCTTTAGCACAAGCTCATGCATTATGGAAGTGGAAGGTACAGTTACAGAACATCATTGCACACCATTATCAGCTAGCGCAATCACAAGGGAATCACATTTCGTGCTCTTGTTTCACTTTCAGCCATGGAGGGCCTCTCACTTTCATGCCTTTAAACAGCCATCAGTCATGTAGGCTCTGACCAAACAGTCTTGAATAAAAATACACACACAAAAAAGAAACAGTGTGGACTTGATTAGAGCTTTAGTGATAATGTGCTCGTGGAAAGTAATGCATCTGTTCTGTTTTTCAGCTTCATGGATTTTTTTGCTGCTGACACAATCTGGACTCGCCTCAGGTAAGAGCAATGACAATTATTTACTGTATGTATAACAAATTAAACTAATTTAAGAAGAAACAATGCCACCTTGTCTAGATGGTCAAACATATTGACTAATGACAGACTTTCCTCACATTAGAATCATCTGAAGGGAGTGCAGACATCCCCCTCGGTGACGTGACAGACATTGATCAGTGTCCAGAAGGAAAATACTTCTCCCACCAGCTTTGTTTAGAGTGTCCCTCTGGTCATTTGTAAGTCATCACCCATCTTTGAAATTATTGACCTGTATACTTTTACTATGCACACTATGAAAATACATAGATGAGACCTTAGTATAAGAGACATTGTTTTTGCTCCTTTCAGGAATCACATATAAGAATTTGAAATGCGTTTTTTTATACTGTAATATAGGTAATAAATTAATATATTTCTGTTATACAGTTGTCCTGGCAACGTGTGTGCACCTCATAGATGTCCAGCAGGAACATTCAACCTCTACACAGGGAAAGGCAGTATCAGTGACTGCAAGGTAAGAGACAGCTGTGGGTAAAAACCCATCATCATACAACACAGTCAGGTTCCCAAACTATTTTTCATGTCAAGCCAAATAAATTGCATATTTCCCTTGAAAGTCTTTTTAGCGATGAATCAGATTCATAGACCTTCTTCACAACAAACGTGTCTTGGCAGGAAAAGCACAGGTGGAACTAATAACATTAATGAGGACTCTGCTCCAGCAATTATTGCAACGCAGCAATTAATGATGTGTTGGACAAGTCAAAATGTCTGCTGCGAAAAAGCTCTGTTCAACAGTGCTTGATGCTGTATGACAGGTAGTATTGTTGTCATTGCACTGTCTTTACTACTCCCTGCATGCTGCAGCCTTGTTTTCCAGGTCTCATCAGTTCAGAGGACAGAGTGGACTGTAGACTGTGTCCTGCTGGTTTCTCATGTGCTCCAGCCAATGGGACCCTCTCTTTATGCCCCCCAGGACAACATTCCCCTGAGGGGGTCCTACAGTGTCTGACCTGCCCTGTAGATTCTGTCTGCACCTCTGGGTTTCCTATTAAGGTGTTACAAATTACAATTTCAAATTCTTCCTTCAAACGTGTTGTATCTGAGAGAGAAAGCCGCTAGTTTGTTATTATAAAGGGCCTAGAAATTGGAATGAATCTGAGTCATATGCTTTTTCTCCTTGCTCCTTTATTCATCTCTTTTATGTGCCTCATAGTGTGGGCCTGGCAAGGAGCCCAATGTAGATCACACTGTGTGTAATGACTGTCCCCCGGGCTTCTACTCTACTTTGTGTACTATCCAGTGTCTGCAATGTCCAGCAGGTAGTTCCAGTAATAAAATACCATTACTATATCAAAGCTGCTCTCAATAGTGTGTTAATTTGTGATTAAAAAGGTCCCAACTATTAATAATGTGTTCTCTGCATGCCATAGGAAGTTACTGCCCAGATAGTGGGTTGTCACAGCCGCTCCACTGTCCTCCTGGTTGGTCTTCCACAACTGGACAGACCTCTTGCCGTAGATGTAATGATACATCTTTGCTGTGTGGGGGAGCTGCGGCCCCCGGCTGGAGCCAGCCAGTCCACAGGTCCAGTCAAACGATCACCTGTCGACCAGGAACATACAAAGACACGGGGGAAGAGTGTGTGGTCTGTCCAATAGGTTAGGGTTTACCACTGCATACTGCCATTTATATTACAGTTTCCTTTCCTCCTGGATGAAGCCTAATATGTATTTGTACACGTATCGCACCAGGTCATTACTGTTTGGGAGGTGTAGCTATACCCTGTCCTGCAGGGACTTATGGCCCTAAAGAAGGTCTGCGGAGGCTGAGAGACTGCACAATCTGTCCTGCAGGTAGAGTATCAATACCGGCAAACCTTCTATATTGTTACTCACAATTGTACTCACAGTTTCACGCCCAAGGACTATATTGTGTGCAATCACATCAGTATGTATACCCATAAACTTAGTTCTCAATTACAGTTTCTCAAGCCCTAATAGGCCAAATTTACTTATTGTTAATTTACTTGTCTTTACCATATTGATATCCTGTAAAAACAAAACAAAAACGTTGTTATGGACTTGTCTATAAATACTTTTCTCTAGGGTTTTATTGTCTGGAAGGCAGCTCACGGAGACCCACCTCTCAGTTCCTGTGCCCACAGGGCTATTACTGTGAAGAGGGCACAGCCACCCCTCATGGGTCACCTTGTCCTGCTGGTACAGCGGGGGAACAACTGGGTCAGACAAGTAGGGCAGCCTGCAAGAGATGTAGAGAAGGACGCTTCTGTCCTGCAGGTAAGTCTTAGCACTAATGCACTGACTTCAATGGCGCAACAAATACTGAAATAGTAAAAGAAAATGTGTTGCAGTAAGTAGCTACAGTCATACTTGAAGAAAGAACATGAAATGAAGATTGGTTTTAGAGGGGAAATGTTACTGCAGAACGCACTGTCTCCACTGCTCCATTTTTTATGTTATGCGTATGTATGTATGTGTGTGTGTGTGTGTGTGTGTGTGTGTGTGTGTGTTTGACAGGCTCATCTGGGCCTGGCTTGCCTTGTGCTCGGGGGAGATACTGTCCTGCTGGTTTGGAAGAAGTGATATGTCCTCGGGGCACCTTCACCCCTCATCAAGGAGCAATAAGTGAGTTTATATGCTGTATTATTACTATTTTATATGCACAACTTATCAAGTAATATTTCATATTCACAGTCTATATGGTCTCCATATACACATTTTTTTCTTGCACACTGGGTATGAGGCTCTGGCTTGCCATTTGTTTGTAAGTGAAATTTTTTTGGGTCCATCCTTACAGTCCATCTGCAGCTCAGCTTGAACTAATATGGTGCTATAGCAGTCTATCATAGCAAAACTCAGTGATTACATAAAGATATAAGTGTTGTTTAGTTCCCACGATGATCCAGAATATATGGACGAGAAATTGTAACAGATGGATGTCAAGAGGGCAAAGAGAGAAAACGTCCAATTTAGTAATTTAAAAAAAACAACTGACGACGACAAGCTAGAGCTGTAAGTCCAATATATAAAACTGCCAAGGGAAACTCAACTATGTGCTACATGAGCAGGGACTATGAAATAGGAGTAGATCGCAAAACCTCCAATTGATACCTTCAAATGAATCTAACAGACATCCTAATGACATTGGCCTACAGTGCATTCTAAGCCTACATTCATCTTGGCATGACAGCATGTTTTTAAATATTCCCTCCAGGTGTGAAGGACTGTCTCAAATGCCCGGCTGGGTTTTACTGTCCTGAGGGGACAAGCGACCCTGTTCCCTGTCCTCCAGGCTCCTATAACCCCTTAGAGGGCCAGGATGAGTTGGCTGATTGCAGGGAGTGCTATGCAGGGAAGGCCTGCACACAGGTAGCTCTGAGAGCTCCTGATGTGGACTGCATGCAAGGGTGAGTAACATCTTCAGATCCTCCTACGAAGCATGTTTCAGTGATACTGTAAACATTCTCTCACAAAGAGGATTTTTGTAATCTAATCCTGCCTTGAAATTGTTACTCCATTATTTTGATACATTGAATCTTGATAGGTTTGTGTGTCCCCCTGGTTCCTCTAAACCCAACGCTCCGACCAATGCCTGCCCACCAGGGACACTGAGCAATCACACTGACCTCACTGACCGCTCACAGTGTCAGCAGTGCCCGGCACGATATGCTTGTTTTCGAGGTGCCATTTATAATTCACACATACACATGTTCAGCTGGCCTTTAAAAGCACTGTTTGATATTTCATAGTATCAGAAGAAATTGATTTACAAATACAGCTGTGTGATATATCAATTTAATGTATATTTTGTGATATAAGTCAACATATTGATATATATGTGTGTATATGTGTATATGATATATATGTGTGTATATGTGTATATGATATATATGTGTGTAATATAAAACACACATTGAAGCTATATCAATAGCTTCAATAAAATCTATTTTATGTTAATTCATTTCCCACCTTGATGCCTATACTACTTATGCTTTACCAGGAACTGGTGGTATCCAGAGACCACCACTCTCCTGCTTTGCAGGGCATTATTGTCCCCCTGGAACTATGTTCCCCACCCAGTACAAGTGTCCTGTGGGGACATGGAGTGGTCACAGTGGACTGGAAGCTGAAAGTGAGTGCCGGCCATGCCCACAGGGCTGGTACTGTTTGGCTGGATCTGGAACTCCATCAGGTCGATGCAGCTCTGGACATTACTGTCCTGAAGGTACACATGAGTGTGACATAAGTGTTAATACAGGTAGTGTCTAAAAAAGACTTTTAAAGACTAAATACAGCTTTCCGTATAAATTGATTTCATAAGATAAGATTTGTTTTCTTTTCCAGAGATGTAATCATGAGTCATTCATGTGGATATAACTATTTCAATGTTGTATCACCAGGGACTGCATATGGCACCCAGTTTCCTTGCCCTGTGGGCACCTACAGCATCCAAATGGGCAACAGACACAGAGAAGATTGTCTGATTTGTCCTGAAGGCTCATTTTGTCAACGGGGCACCTCCAAACCTTCACCCTGCCCACCGTAAGCAGTAATTGTATGTTGAATATCAGAAGGAAGATGTGAAAATGATGATGAAGAGGATGATGATATGGAAAGAATTTTCTATGTGAGATAAAATGAAGCTGCTGTAATAAGTATGATTTAGTATATCCACTCTGCCCTGTCCTTCTCCAGCTCCACATTTCGCCGTCTAAAAGGAGGTCGAAGGCTGGAGGACTGCTCTGCTTGCCCTGCTGGTTATTTTTGTCCCCACTCAGCCACTGTCAACCCCAGAGTGTGTGGAGCTGGCAGCTACTCTGTAAGGCCCCATCTATAACACAGTCCACTTTGACTGGTCAACTGACAGAACCAGTGGAAACCAGAGCTGGTGTATTAGTCTCGTCCTTCCATAAGCCATTCTGATTGTCCTATTTTTAGATTAGCATTTTCCACCCACAGTGATATCGTCTTACATTACTCACCATGTATGTACATCTGTAAATATCAGCAAGAGGAGTAGTTAAAGTCAAATTTTCTTATAGTTCATCTTTTGGTCTCAATGTTGAAGCAATGTCAGTGTTATTCCAGCATCTTCCAAGTTCGATACTCCTCTCCCTTGTGTTTTCAGTCTGTATTTTGCTCTGTCCCTCCCCCATACTGGTTGATATCTTTAACTTCAACTCTCTGAATCTTCCTTCACGTTGTCTTGTGTGTAGGATGAGGGCTCTGTGGAGTGTTCTCCGTGCCTGCAGGGCCACTACTGCAGTAATGAGACCACAAGTGAGGAAGCCATGTTAAGTGTCATGGTGTGCCCCCCAGGCTTTCTCTGCTCTCAGGGCTTGGCCAGAGACCCCCAGCGCTCAGCCACTCTCTGTCCTCGAGGCTTTTACTGCCCCGGAGGAGGCATTGTGAGTCAGAGAACGATACATACAGCAAAGGAAGAATTGGAGAAGAAAAGTGAATGTGGTCTGCTTTTCAAATGTCTGAAGCACTTTTGCTCCATTAAACTACCTACAAATGTGATTTCCCTCTCAGGATCCCAACCCCATTCCTTGCCCCAATGGTACCTACAGTGAGTTTCCTGGTCTGCGCGATACCAGCGAGTGTGTCCAGTGTCCTGAGGGGAATTACTGTTACTCCTGGCAGCCTCAGGAGCAGCCTATTATCAGGCCTGTAAGATCCCAAATGAATGAGATATATAGTATTTAAGACGAACAAGTATAGTAAATTATAGTAATCTTCTTGAAATGTTTTCTACCTAATCCATTGTTTGATCATACATGATTATATAGTCAAATACTGAGCGCATGAGCAATGAGCACACAAATGACACAATTATTGTGTATGCTGTAATATTTCAGACAGGGGTTTGTCCTAATGGGCACTATTGCCCCCTTGGGACTGGCTACCCCTACACCTACCCCTGTCAGGCTGGCCAATATAGGAACAACACACTTGGTCACAGTGGAGAGGCATGTGTTTTATGTCCATCCCGGCATTACTGCGACAGACCGGGAACTCACATGCCCTTAGTCTGCCCTCAGGTAGGAATATCCAGCATTTTGAAATGCAGCATGGATGAGACAGTGTAACTTGTGTGCTTCCCATTTTGTATATGAAATCTATTTCTCTCTGTCTGTCACATTAATAGGGCTCTTACTGCCCAGAAGGCACTGCTACTCCCGAACCTTGCCCTGAAGGAACCTACAGTTCACGTTCAGCTCTCAGTGATGGGTCTGAGTGCTCCCCTTGTGGCGGCGGCCAGTATTGTACCACTGTGGGACTCGCAGAGCCCTCTGGAAGCTGCAAAGAGCGCTTCTACTGTAGAGAGGGAGCAAAGTCTGCAGTATGAAAATGCTATTTTAATAATGTATTAAGTAGAAGTTGTTAGTCGTTAATTATTTATTATTTTCTTGATGTAATTTGATCCCCATTAACTTCCATACAGTGGTTGCTGTGCCTACCTGGGGTCAACAAGTAAATTCAGTGAAATTAATATTAATATCTTTTCTAAAAGCTTTGTTTTCTCAAGAGGAAGTACTGAGGAACTTTCTATATCAGTGACTCATGTCGCATGTGCTTATTGTGTCTCACAATAAGCCATTTTACCCTTTTGTGATTTTTAGTGTGGTGATAAAACCCAAGTTGTGAAACATTATCTTGTTATGTATTACATTCCATTACATGTAATGGACATTTTAGGAATGAAATTACTTCACTAAAGTTAATTTAGGCTTCTCTTTACATGTATTTACTGTGACTATGTCCAGACTCCTGTGGATGGGCCGACAGGAGGTTTGTGTCCAGCAGGAAGTTACTGTCCTCTAGCTTCGTCCTCTCCCCTCCCCTGTCCCCCCGGCACTTTCAGCAACAGCACTGGCCTCAGCAGATCTGACGAGTGTGTCAGCTGTCCACCAGGGTAATGCCCCCATACTCACTTATGAATATGATTATTCAGATATCAGCCTATTTATTTAAGAGGATTGTGTAAAATAGAAACCACTATTCTTTGGTGTCAATATGTTTCTCTCCCTGTCAGTTTCTATTGTTTAGGTTCCAACAACACTTCACCTTCAGGCCTTTGTTTTCCTGGTTTCTACTGTACCGGTGGCTCAGCTTCACCTGTTCAGATTGAAGCAGAAGAGGGTTATTATACCTTGGAGGGGGCAGCCAGTGCACAACCATGTCCTCTTGGCACTTTTCAACCAGTAGGAAATAATCCATGTAGAATACCAAGTGCTGTTCTACTGAAAGTGTACTGTTAAAAGTAGATAATGAGATAAAGCCATGTTCAAGGTTATTCCCTTGTCTATAAATGCTCCACAGCGTCGAGGTGCACAGTCATGTGTGGAGTGTCAGGGAGGCAGAATGTGTAACCAGACAGCCTTGTCCCAGCCACAACTGTGTCCCAGAGGACACTACTGTCCTCCAGGGTCCTCTGTTGGTCGACCCTGTCCTCCAGTCAGTATTCGTGTGTTAGTATGTGTGAAGTCTAGTGAGTGTGAATGTGGGTGTGTCATGTCCTCATTCAAATTCACATAATTAATATTGTATAATTATACTGATCTGATTATTCAGGGCTCTTACTCTGACCAGCCTGGTGGCGATGCTGTGCAGCACTGTCGGCCATGCGAGGCTGGTTGGTTCTGCAGCAAAGCCGGTCTCTCTGACCCTCAGGGTCTCTGTGACCCGGGACACTACTGCACATCTGGAGCCTCCACTGCCTCTCCAGTAAGACGTAATAAATAACAACTCGGCTTTCAGCAGCTTATCCAAGAAAGAACCAATGTTTTAGTAAAAACTAAATAGAAATTAAATTGAAAGAGGAACTCCATAAGCATTTTAAGAAGTGGTTTCAAACACTTTCAAAGCACAAGTTGTTTCTGGGACAGTATAACAAAAAGTAGTTACTCTCATGACAGTCTCTTTATATTAAGTCTAGATAGAAAGTGTCTCTACCCAGGTATCTGAGGTTGTGCACAGAGAATGAGAAAATAAATATAGTCACCCGATTCTACAGGTATCTAAAGGAACTACTATGTTTTGATGTCATGTTAGCAACTTGTTGTTCAAATGTATGTTTCATATGCAGTGATGTTGCAAGAAACTAGGCTCTAATGCCTTTCATATGTACCATGTTGATGTCTGAATTATATACGATGATGGCAAAATGTTACACATTTTGTCTGCTATGTGCTTTATGATGATTTATGCTTATAATTTGTTTTGCTACTGAGGAAAACACTGTATTTTTATATTAGCCAGGGGGAAGGAGAACATGGCGCAATTAAAGGGGTGGAAATTTGAATTTGAATTTGAAAGTTGAATATTTCTGCTTTCCAAATTAAAGCTGTGTCGTTGATTTGATGGCAGCAATAAATTTCCCACACACTTTGACTGAAGCATTTTCTGTCATTTGATATGAATATGAATTTAGAGGCATGTTTAGTTCAAGTTTGCATTGCCTCAACAAATAATTGTTTTTTGGATAAGCTGCTGGTAGTGCGTGGGAAATGAATGACAGCTACCAACTCAAACTGCCCACGGCTTTAACTTTTAAACTTGTAACTATAACTGAAAGCCAAAATGATCAAACTTTTTCATATTCTGATCATTACTCCAATGTTCCCGCAGGTGGCCATGGCCTCTGGCGGTGTATGTACCGCAGGCTACGTTTGTCCACAAGGGACCATGTACCCCAAGCAGTACCCCTGCCCTGTAGGAACCTGGAGCAGCACTGTGGGAGCCCAAAACCTGTCCTCCTGTTGGCCCTGCCCTCCAGGACTTTACTGCAACAGCACTGGACTCAGCCAGCCCTCAGGAATCTGTGATACAGGTATGGGAATGAATTATCTGGCACACTGGGGAAAAAAGTTGTTTTGTTTTCAAACTGTCACATGCTGTAAAAACAGGAGTCAATGCAGAATAATATTTAATTCATATAATTGAGATGAAGTGATTTTTATATTTGTCCACTGACCATTCCAAACAATTATTTTATGGGCAGGTGAATATTTTATCTTCTTACTTTATGTCCATAAATTATGTCAAATTAATCTTTTTTTCTTTCATAGTGAAAGTGACACAAACAAAAAAGACTTTGATCACGAGAGCATCATCACTTTTGCGTTTTAAGTCAGTACACATATCTACTGATTTATAGGGTATCACTGCTCAGGAGGGGCTGTGTCTTCAATGCCCTCAGACGGAGTGACAGGGGACATTTGTCCAGTAGGACACTACTGTCCCATGGGCTCAACTTCTCCTGCACTCTGCCCTGATGGGACGTACTCGAACACTACAGGTATAGACAATTCATTTCATGGAACTGCAACATTTTAAGTAATATGATTAGAAATATAAAATGCAGGCATTACTTCACTCTTTTTATTCTTTCTTTTGTGGATGAAGGGGCAGAAGTGTGTGATGACTGCCCCACAGGGACCTACTGTCTGTCTGGAGAAGGTGTCCAGCCCTGTCCAGCAGGACACTACTGTCTTGGTGGGGGTGTTGAGGGTATCCTGCCCTGCCCTCCTGGCACATTCAGCCCTCAGTTTGGCCTCAGCCAAGTGGAGCAGTGCCTCATTTGTCCAGCAGGTGAGAGTATTGTCATATGGTTATCTTCATTGCTCTGCAAGAGGCCGGAAAGTCTTTCATAAAATGTTTAGTGAACTGAATGGGATTTTACTGCATTCAGTAATTTAGTTGCTAGATGTGTTGGAACAAATTATTTCAATAAACAGCAATAATAGAAGTTTTATCACGTTTAATTAACTAGAGGAGGAACATTATTATATGATGTAATGATGGTTTTTACAATCAACACTTTCCACACCTTATTGTTTCTGCAATGTGCATGCTGTGCTAACAGGGTTCTTCTGTGAGGACTGGGGTCTGTTTGAACCTACTGGACCCTGTCAAGCTGGTTTCTTCTGCATAGCAGGTACACTACATGTGTGATACTAGCACAGTTGTAACTGAGCAATATTACCATTTATCACTATAACCTCGCCTAAAGACCTGCTACTGTACAAAAGGGCCAGCGACGACTAAACTTAGCTTTTAATGTGCAACTTCTCAAGGTGTAAACTTTCAGAACCCAGATGGTAACTTCAGCACAGGAGTGGGAGGAGCATGTCCAAAGGGGAGGTACTGTCCTGAGGGCACTAGTCTCCCACTGCCCTGTCCACAAGGAACCTACTCTAACAGGTCGGTGGACCCAGATATTACAGCGCACTACACACGTCAAAGCAGTTAACCCTTTTATTTTACCGTGTAATTGTATATGTTTGTGTGTATGTTTGCAGTCTTCATCTGACAGACACCTTTGGCTGTAGTCCATGTCCAGCGGGTCAGTTCTGTGGCACTGCAGGTCTCTCTCGTCCATCTGGACTGTGTCAGGCAGGATTTTACTGTCCAGGGGGAGACACAGCAGCCACAGGTAGAAAGTTATTTTCTAGAACTAGAACGCTAGAAGAGTTCTTTTGGGGTTTTTTCATGAGAAGTTAATTTCAGTGCTTGTGGGAAAATGGCAAAGTGATTTTGTCCATTACTCCATTACTTTTGTCCATTCTGCATCTTTAAATGTCAATACAATGATTTGACTGTTAATTAATCAATGATTACTAATGAATGTAGTTCATACATGAAATGAAATAGTGGAGAGCAGAGCTAATATATAATGTGTGGAGAAAAATCTTATGAATAAGCATCAGATAGAAGAGAAACAGATACTGATAAATGCATGCAATCTGAATGTGTGAGGGTGTTTTGTTGAATGAATGATTACTGAATTAATCAGGGTTTATCACAGGATTCATCACATTAAGGGCTTAGCACTCATAATCTCAGTAATTTACTGCATTTAATTGTTTTTTCTCTCCAGGCTCAGAAGGAGGTCTTTGCCCACCAGCTCATTACTGTCCTGAGGGTAGCGCGAGCCCCGTGCCCTGTCCAGCTGGGGCCTACACCAACCTCACAGGCCAGTCAGTGTGTTCCCGCTGCCCTGCTGGCTACTACTGTCCAGAAAAGACTGGCAACTTCACCAAGTTCCCCTGTCCCCCTGGATTCTACTGCCCCGATGGTAGATTCACACAAAATACTATCAGCTATGGTTGTATTTCTTAATGGATTTATTGAAAAACATGGACATCGTGTAAATCCAGCATAGCCTCTAAAGAAGCAGAGAGTAAAACCATCTAGGAGCTTCCTGTTGTACTGAAAGGTTGTCTCTGCTTTGATAACTGTTCCCTTCAGCTGTACAGGTGAAAATTGTTATTGCTTGTTTGAAATCTAATTGTATGATATGCATAGGAACAAGGCATGCCACCCAGTTTCCCTGTCCTCGTGGATACTACAACCCAGAGCCCATGACACAGAGTCTGGACAGCTGCCTGCCTTGTCCTCCAGGACACTACTGTGAGAAAGAGAGACTTACCAAAGTGTCTGGAAAATGCAAGGCTGGTCAGTAATAGTGTCTTTGTTTATGTCTACCAAAGATTCAATCGCAGCAATACAGACTAGTTTCTCAGTGTCAGGACTTTGTCCTCTGTGCCAGCCTATTTGTCTCAAGGGGCCGGCGAGCCAGTCCAAAGCAGCCTGGAAGACTTGGGGGTAGGGGACAAAGAGTGCACATTAAGCACGAAACATCACAACTCAACACCAGCCACATCAGTCATTATTTTAATGATATATATATTTCCTCTCTTTATACTTTTACTCTAGCATTTCAGCAACAACAACAGCTTTTAGATAATTGCCTCTATATTATTCATTCATGTACAAATGGCTCCATATGCAAACCACCTAATGCACATAGTGAGCAGTGAATGCCTGTGGATACCTGGTTTATGAAGCCTTTTTTTCCCCATCAATGACTCATCTCTCTCACCTTGCTCTGTATTGCTGTCCTCCTCCTCTGTTGAGCATCTTGATTCACCCTGTGCCGAGAAAGTCATCGTGTGACTGTCTACAGTGAAGCTGTTGTGAGTGTTTGTATATCACAGCTGTCAAAACATCAGTACATCACCTGCATTGTCTCCCACTCTGTCTCTTGCTGCGTTTGTTCCTCTCAGGTTGGTTCTGTGTGTCAGCAGCATGGAACTCTCAGCCTTTTGACCTGGACAATTACACAAATGCCAACTGTCTTTGTCCAGCTACCTCCACAGGGGGGCGCTGCCAGGTGGGCTTTTACTGCCCCTCAGGTAGCTCAGAGCCCCTGCATTGTCCACCTGGAACCTTCTGTAACATCTCAGGTATTTTGGACACTGATAATAAAATACCTACTCATGCACACTGGCCTCTAGTCCACAGTCAGCATGTCAGTGGTCTATGGAACTGGTTCTCCAAGACTATACTGGTTCTCATTCCAACCAAACACATGCATCTAATATCACTTATAGCTTGTAAAGAGTGAAACTAAACAGTTTTGTATTGTATTGTTTGTTAAAAGTAAAGCTACATGACATTCAACAGAGGTCTGAGGCCAGACTCAAACCAGAGACATTGCTATTCATGGTCAGCACCTTAACCCCAAGGCCACCAGGACACCCACTAAAGCTACCTTTGTGTGTTTGACATTCACTGATCCATCATTATATAGCATATAGATTTTGTATTGAACATTATACTATAATATATTAAAAATGTATTTGAATGCACAAAAAGACATTCTACCTTTGCTAAAGAATAATATTACAAAATATATGTTGCCTTACACAACAACAATAACTGGTACATTTTACAATATATTTTGAATATACGGCATATAATCTGTTTTTTAATGAGATGATGGTACAGTATATATAAAAAGTGAAAGAGTAGATAAAACAACTGTGGTGCAATTTGATTCTGCGCTTTTTGGGGGTGCACACATTATTCTGCAGATGGGGATGTCAGTCTCTAGGCAACTTATTCAAAATAATTTGGGGGATATAAAATAATGAAAGAAAGTACTCATGTTGTTCAAAAGGTTTGGCTCTGCCAATGGGTCCCTGCTCCTCTGGGTATTACTGTGTAGGAGGAGCCACTGAGGCCAAACCAACAGATGGAGAAACAGGCAGCATCTGTCCACCTGGGACATACTGTGGTAAGCCCTGCTTTACTGCCTTGGAACGGTTGAATCACTAACTTGCCAACAAAGTTAAGCAAAGTTAAGTTAAACCTATTAATAGTCGTATAGTAAAATCCTTGGTTGACATAGAAGTACATTGGGTCCACAGATGCCTGGCATAATGTTTTATTTCAATATTTGTAGACTGAGGGTGCCGAGGGAACCTGAGACCATCAAATAAGTATTGTTCATAGACCAATACAACACAGTATAAGAATCTGCAAAGTCTACTCATATCTTATTTTATATTCAAAGGGCAGCTCTTTGGAATTGATTGGAGTTGTTTTTATAGCAAGAAGGCCCCAGCCTTTAACATTTGGGTTTTCTTATGATTCTCCGATGACTTCCCACAGCCCAGAGACATGCAAATTAGGCGGGCTAGAGACTCTAAAATAGCTGTAGCTATGACTCAGGTGGACTGGACACCCTAAATCACCCATGGATATGAGTTTGAGTCATCTTGTGTCTATTTATGTTAGACTGTTAATAAACTGTTGACCTTGTGTAGGGTATCTCCACACTTTCTGCCCGATGTATCCTGATATAAGCGTCGTGCCCTGCAGCCCAGAATAGGCATAGGCATGCAAAGACAATGAATGAATGGATGAATGAATGACTACTTCAACTATTTCTCTCTGCAGTTGAGGGCTCAGGAGAGCCAGAGCTGTGTCCAGCTGGTACTTTCTCCCCAGTGCCAGGTCTAACCAGTGCGGCTGGCTGTCAGCCCTGTACCGCAGGTTTCTACTGCAGAGGAGCAGGTCTTAGGGCTCCGACTGGACCCTGCAGCCAAGGTCAGTCCATACACTGTGCCACGATCCATTGTTATTATAAAACTTAAGTACGTTTTTGGTAGTTGCCTGTTGTGCGTTTGATACATTCTTTGTTCTTCTCCAACCTCATTTCCATCCTTTCAGACTGAGACTGTATTGTGTCTCTTGTCTCCTTGACAGGCTATTGGTGCCCTCTTGGTCAGACTGTGGCTACAGCTCTGCCATGTCCTTCAGGCCACTTCTGCTCACAGGGTAGTGCAGCTCCGGAGCCCTGCCCATCAGGAACCTACCAGGGCAGAGACAAACAGGCAGCCTGTGCTGTCTGTGAGGCAGGTAGGAGCCCTCTTTCCTCTTTTTACCTTCTCAGCAGAAGCATATAATTCTTTTCTTTTTTTGCCATGTGCCATTTTTGTCTTGCTGAACAGGCTGTAATGAAAACAGCTCTCAAGCAACCCAGCAAATGTTTTTTATTGAAGTTGATGGCATGTTCATATGTGCAAGTATTATAAATATAGGTAAAAGTGTTTTACTTTCCCATACTGGCAGTGCTAATTAATATACATGCATTTATCTTCTTTCAAGGCTACTACTGTGATTTGAGACTAGCCAATGCCTCTTTGATGAGGCCCTGCCCTAAAGGACACTACTGCCCTGCAGGTACAGCCCTGCCCAACCAACACCCCTGCCCCATAGGCTCCTTCAACCCAAGACAGCGCGCACACAGCCTCGCAGGCTGCGTGCCATGTGCTGCTGGACAGTACTGCCCTTCTGTGGGACTGTCAGAGCCGGCAGGTGAGAAAGAGAGAGATATGTATGTCTAATCTCCACCTAACATTTTACTGTAATTCCAACAAACTAACTTCCACAGTCTTCTTAAGATCTTCATTATTTGTTGTTTGAGAAGCTATTTGAGGGGTTTATCAGGTTCAGAATGGGGAGTCTATTTTAAATATTTAAATGTACCATTCACCCAAATTGCAAATAAACTTTTTTTCTGAACTCTGAACTGAAAATAGCTTTGGATTTACTGTACTTGCCTAGGTTTTGAGATATCTATCTCAGAGTGATATCGCAAAAGCTAATACAGTTGTTGAACCCAGAAGTTGTTGTCTCTGGCATGTGTTGTAGGGCTGTAGATGTAACTACATTACTGTATGAATGTGTTGTGATATTCTTGTACCCATAGGACCCTGCCATGCTGGTTATTGGTGCAGAGAGGGAGCATCATCTCCCAGCCCGCTAGATGGACTCTCAGGTTCCCTGTGTCCGCCTGGTCAATACTGCCCCTCAGGTTTCTGGCTTGTCCTCCCTTAATAAGCAATCAGCCACCAGCAGCTGCCTCAGTGCTATCATGTTGATGCCTGAAGTTGATCAAGTTGCAGGGGGTCCATATTTCAAAATAATGTTTTTTGTAATTCAACGCTGATGCAGCTTGTTTCATAGGCTAATGTAACCAAATTTATACTGTGTGCGGCTATTAACATTCTACCCATTTATATTCAAGGACTACAATGTTTTATTCATGCTAATTACCATTTGGTGGCCTACAGGAAGTTCTGACAACATTTATCTTGTAAAATTTGATACCGTTTTCCTTTAAATTAATTTGTACACTTGTTCTCTCTGACTTGGGGCACTGACCCATGCTTTAAAAATGCTGCTGTAGGGTAAACTCTGCCTTCTTCTGAGTTGCTCAACACTGCATGCAGTAAAGGGTGCTTTATAAGCGTGTCTCACTTATTTAGTTGTACTTAAATTCTGCTTACAGTGTGTAAAACATTGTCACAATATATTGTTATAGTTTTTTACATACTGCTCCGTTTACTGGAGTTGAATTGTGAGTTTGTGTCATGTTTACAGGCACCACAGCTCCTGTGGCCTGCCCTGAAGGAAGCTGGTCAAACAGCTCGGGCCTGCGTATCCGCGAGGACTGCAAACCCTGTCTAGGAGGATTTTACTGCGACTCGGCCGGCCTCACTAAACCTAGTGGACCCTGCAGTGGGGGGTACATCAGACTCTGATGAACTTGAGAAAATAAATATTACTTGTGTCCTTGTTATTTGTATTTAAAAGCTACATCTTATCATCACAGGTTTAAAAAATCACTGGCCCTTGTGCCCATAATATGCAGGTCATTTCTGTTTTAGAGTTTTCATGCTCTCATGTTTCTTATGCAGATATTACTGTGTAGAAGGAGCCGTCACATCCACCCCTACAGATGGAATTACAGGGGGACTTTGTCCTGAGGGTTACTACTGCCCAGGGGGAACTGTTCAACCTGTGCCCTGTGATCCAGGGACATATGTTGCTGTTACACACGCTACTCGGTGTGAGCCCTGTGTGCCAGGCTGGTTTTGTGTGTCTGGCTCTCTGTACTTGTGTCCTGCAGGTTTGTGGTTTGCTGTTGAATGCCTATGTTGAATGCCCTTAAAACCACTTTAAAAATAACAGAAACAATGATCAGTGAAAAAGCTGATGCAATTACACAACAATTTAACAAATTTTTGTATCCTTCATATTTATGCATTTCCTCATGTCCTGTGGCCTGCAGGCTTTTACTGCCCTGAAGGAACTGGATTTGACTTGAGAGGCTGTCCAGAGGGAACTTACGGTCCTGACCCTGGCTACTGGTCTGTCTCACAGTGCAGGCAGTGTGACGGCGGCCATTACTGCTCTTCCAGAAATGGCACAGCCTTCACTGGACCATGTCAGGAAGGATATTACTGCTCACATGGAAACACGTCTCCACAGCCTCTTTCACAGGCTGCAGGTAAACAAACGTCTTTACCAGACATGTACTGCGAGTTCCCACATTACAGTACTGTCTCATAATACCACATTGTGTCTTACAAATATGTGAGAAAATTCAAATGTCAGCCTTCTAATTATCTGTGTTCTCCATCAGTATTCCTATTTTGAGATGGATGACAAATGGCAGCCTTGTTCTCTGTGTCTCTCACCAGGAGAGGGAGGGCCATGTCCTGCCGGTCATTACTGCCCCCAGGCCAACGTCCATCCTCTGCCCTGTCCACGTGGAACATTCTCTAACCTCACCAAATTAGTCTCCCAGGTCTTTCTAACTCAATGTCACACTCACATGTCTCCTCGACAATGATTGAGAGAGAAGTCTTTCCCCTAAAATTACACCAGGATGGAATTTAGATGTTTTGTGAATGGTGAAAAGATAAAAGAAATAGTCAACACCTACATATTCTTTTTTCCCCCCTGCATAATTCAAGATGTTTTGTCATTCATAAGACATGAAATAAATAATCATATGAGTAGAGATACAGACAAAATACAGTCATATAATCTGCACTGTTTGGGTTGATTGACAGACTAAGGCTTGGTGAAAAGCGGCATTATGAAATAAAACCGGGAAAAATGGAAAAACCATTTCAGAATAATGAACTGAGTTTTAAAAATGTGTGTTTCATGGTTATATATTTTGTATGTATTTATTTATATTATTTGTTATTTATTTCATGTCATGTCTTGCTTCATTTTTTACTTGTTTATTTTTTTATTATACTATTATTAATATTTAATATTGAAAACTGTGGGTCTCCATACAACGTCATATAGATGTCTATCGAACTCTCGCTTTGAAAAGGAGTTTATGGTCCTGCCACACCAGCCCTATACAGTATATACAATAACTTACAATGTTTTCTCTGTCTTTCATTGTGACAGCCAATCAATATCTAATCCCAAATCAATGTTGCAACAAGGTACTCTCTCTTTATTCCATTTTCTAACAGCCTCTCTCTCTCACTCTCTCTCTCTGTCTTTCTCTCCCCCTCTTCCTTCCTCTCTCTGTGTCTCTTTCATTTCCCCTCTCAGGAGGATTGCCAGCCATGTCTCCCTGGTTACTATTGCGATGCTGTGGGGCTTTCAGCACCTTCGGGCGAATGCTGGGAAGGTTTCTTCTGTCTGGGGGGTGCAGATCGCCCTGACCCTCCTTTGAGAGACAGCCGGGGAGGACCATGCCCAAAAGGTTGTTGGATCCCTCAGAATTTAGACATCTGTGTCTAGAGACATTCAATAGTCAATAGAAAAACCATGTGAATAATGTAATCAGGTAGCTATTGTTTAGACATGAAATAGCAGCAAAAAGCTATACTTGTCCAACTGAGCCCACGTTACTGTGAAACACAACAGTTAAGTTTAAATTTTTAATATAACTTATGCCCAGAGCCAGTTTAGTGAGCAGGTAAACAAAACACTCTTTCAAGTTAATAGGGCAAAACATAAGCAGCTGCTCTGTTGACACTGGAAATCGAACCCTGCCCCCTGTGGATTGTGCGTGTCTGTGTTTGTGTGTGTGCTTGAGTGTGCATCTCTTTCATGACTCTTGTCTTCACACAACCAGGTTATTACTGTTCTGAGGGCTCTGTGGCTCCTCAGCAGTGCCCCCTGGGAACCATCAGTACAGAAGACGGCCGAGCCAGCTGCAGTGCCTGTCCCCAGGGGTAAACTCGCTTATCAGCCACACACAGTCACTCTGCACCACAAACATACACACATGATAGATTATGAAAGAACTGTAACAATAAATATACTGTACTGTACATGCTTTTGATGTTTGCACACATTCATGATTTGGCTTTGCGTACACACACACACACAGCCACAACCAGCCGAGAACTAAATTATTCCTTCCTTGTTTTGTCTGGATAGTTTTTATTGTCCTGGCAGACATAATGGCTCTCTGTCAAGGAGTTATGAGTGTCCAGTGGGTCATTACTGCCCGTCCGGGACCTGGTCCAAACACCAGTACCCGTGTCCAGCTGGATCCAGCAACCCTCACACTCGGATGGAAAAACCCCAGGACTGCTTGCCCTGCCCTCCAGGTCACGCACCATTTACTGCTAATGATTATGAGTTTCCTTAAGGTTAAGTAGTTGACTTCATGGCTTAGGTGGACCTTGATGGTAAAGCAGCAAAGTAATCAGATGAATACTATATCTCAACTGGAATGAATACAGTGCAATGTTAATACAGTATTATTATTTACAGTTGCAGGGTAATTCAGGGTGATTTTCCATTCCACTCAATTTCACTCTTTTTTTTGTCCCTTTCAAACCAGGCTCCTTCTGTGCGTCCCCTGGGAAGGGTGTTGCATCAGGCCAGTGTGGTGCAGGGTACTACTGCCTCTCTGGAGCCTGGTCACCCACACCAGAGGATGGAGGGACGACAGGTGACAGATGTCCTGAAGGTCATTATTGTCCCCAGGGCTCCTCAGCACCACTGCCCTGTCCCTTAGGACATTACAGCAACAAAACCAGAAACAGTCATCTCTCCGACTGCCTGCCTTGTCCTCCAGGTTGGAACTAATTTAGCGCACGTTGCGCATACATTAGTGTTTAATTATGTGTCTTTTATCTGCCAGAAGATAAAGCTTCCATTACATAACTCGATTTTTCCAGGGATAAACCCTTTACACAATGCCTGTGGCTGCTTGAGAGTGTTCCTTTTTGTTTTGTAGGTTTCCTGTGTGTCACCAGAGGGCTCTCTTTCCCTTCTCATATCTGTCCAGCTGGCTCTTACTGTCCAGGCAGAGAAAACGGCAGCCAGCAGGCCTCTATACCCTGCTTGCCTGGAAACATGTGCCCACCTGGATCTGATAGACAGGTACCCTGCTTGCCAGGGACCTACCAGGATTTACCTGGACAGGTGAGATGAGATGAGGATGAATAGTCTGCTAGATCTGTCCTACAGTCCCAAATGCAAGGTGTACCTACTATATAATGCAATTGAAATAACCTACAGTAACTGTTCTACAGTCTTACACATTATATGGCTGGATATACTGGACTGAAAAATACGTTTTACTCTAAAACTCTATCTAAAATAGCGCTATTGACAGTATATGACCTATAAAAGATAGGTTTGTGTCGTTATTTGCACATTCTGGGTGAAGTTATGGCTCTCGTGAAAGCAAAGAGATAATGTTCCAGCAGGCCCATCTCCTTCAACATCTGCGTGTACTGTAAACAGTTTAGCTTTTATCACCTCCAACACAAGCATCTAAAGTGTTCATCTCTGTTGATATTAGTGAACATCTGTACTCATAATTTTGTATTTGGATTGTGGAAAAAGAATTATGTGCATAATTTACCCCTCCACAGGCAGAGTGTGTTAAATGTCCAGCAGGATTATACTGTGCTGGCTCAGTGGATGCTGACACTGGGCATGTGTCCGGGACTCACACTCCCATGCTGTGTCCTAAAGGACACTATTGCCCACCAGGTAGGCTACAGTAGTGCAGCTATTCTAACACATTCATGTACAATGTTATCATATATATGTCGGACAGATTGATTAATTAAATAATAATGTGTTGTATTGCATGTGAAATGTTGTTGAATATTGCTCTTGTGTTGTGTGCACTGAGCAAGTGGCTGTAACAGTAAATGGCTTTCTAATTATGCAAATGGCCATTATAGAGTATTATAGAGCATTACAGAGTATAATCAACATAAGGATGGTCTCCACAAACTGTTCTGTGATGTTTAGTCCTGGACCATCTGTAGATGTTACACGCTATTTATCTACAGGAACACAGTCTGGTTTAGTATTCCCATGCCCAGCTGGTGCCTTCAGCAGGCAGATGGGGTTGTCCAATAAGTCGGGCTGTGAGCTCTGCCCTCCAGGGAGATATTGCAGTTCCTCTGGACTGGCTGCCCCAACTGGGCTCTGCTCTCCTGGGTAAACACAGGCAAACTGAACACATACTTCATCACGTTCACAGATATCCAGACTATGACTATGAAAGATATGACATCCTGTTTCTGTTTAATTTTGTCTCCCATGTCTATAATTAAACCTCCCTTATGCTCCGTCTCTCCCTCTGTCTTTCTCATCTATCACTTCCTACATCCCATCTCCCCCTCCCGATCATCTCTGTCCTCATCATCTCTCTGCCCCTAGTTACCTCTGTATCCACGGTTCTGTTTCTGCCCAGCCAGAGGAGGGCCCAACAGGACGCCGCTGCTCTGCAGGGTCCTACTGCCCCCAGGGTACCAGCTATATGGTTCCCTGCCCTGCAGGCACCTTCAGCTCCATAGACGGTGACATATAACATTGAATAATTACATAGATACACTGTTGGTGACATTTGAACATAATGGGCTGACTTAACTATTATTGATGGTGTTAAGTGTGAAATTTTGTAATCAATAAAAGAATATCCCACCCTCCTTCAACAGATATCAATTACTGAAAACAAGTGAAAATATTTCACTTGACCCTAATTCATGCCATATTTTATCATTTAGATCAAACAATGAGTTGTATTTCTGGTGTTTTAGGGGCAGTTTCTATGGAAGCTTGTCAGCCCTGTTTGGCTGGCCATTACTGTGCTGAGGTTGGCCTCTCCTCCCCATCTGGGCCCTGTAACCCAGGCTTCTTCTGCACAGAGGGATCCAGAACGGCCACACCTTGGGGTAATACCACAGGTAACAAGCTCATTCTTCTTGTCCTTCACATAGTGTTACGTAAATGCGTGGTAAAATACACAACAGATTATTTTACAAATGGTTGTAATGTAATATAAAAAAATAAAAAATACAGATATGGAAATACTGTGCTGTGCACCATTTTCTCTGAATACTCTTGTTTTTATTTAACATTTCCATGGCCTTTGTCTCCACAGTGCTGGAGAGGTCTCCACAGAACATTTACCAGTCCCCATTGCTTTCTCTTAGTAGTATTTTTCTCCCTGGGATTGCAGAAAATGGCTCTGGCCTTTTAGTTCACTTGCTAACCTAATGAGTAATGACATCCAATAAAGGTCTATTGTCTCAGTTACAGGAGATACCACATCTCCATCCCCACTTCCTGGCGATTCAACTCTGGGTCAGTTCCATGGTGATGTGTGTCCTGCAGGCCACTATTGTCCTAAAGGGAGTGCAAAGCCAAGCCCCTGCCCTCCAGGTAGAAAGCCAACATATCCAGACAGAGCTCTGAGGGAAGTGGAAATGATTTCTGTTACCATGTATCATCGACATGTTGCTAAATACAGTATATAAATCCCTTTTCATTTCCTTGAGTGAGCGATGTGTGTGACCTCTTTCTTTTTATTGCCTGCAAAGGTAGTGTACAGTGCCATAAAGCCCCCTGAGGAACGATATAATGGCTGAATGTATCCAGAACTTTACAGGAGGTTGTAAAACCTAATGGGAGTCCAATAAAACTGTCACAATGGTCAGCTAGCTACTTCCTTAAGTGAATAAATGGAGCCATCGATAGTGTGCATACATAACACTGTTATGCCATGCTAATTCCTTTTCTGTTTGTGTTTGTGTGTGTGTGTGTGTGTGTGTGTGTGTGAGAGAGAGAAAGACGGAGAATGAAGTAGAGTGGAAGTTATTTTTACTCACACACTCATTTGTCTCCACCTTATAGGTACTTTCTTGGGGAGGTCTGTGGCTGAGTCCGAGGCTGACTGTGAAGCTTGTTACCCGGGTTCTTACTGCCCCTCGTGGGCTCAGACCTCTGTCGACCTCCCCTGTCCCCCGGGGTGGTTCTGTCCACCAGGATCAGTGTCTGGACATCAGCCAGGTACAGTACACATCATCAGGGGTCAGCTCAAGTTTAACCACGGTAGTCTTTGCACTTCATCTTTTTTTTTGCACAATGTCTGATCACATACAGTAAGTCTGGTTTCCAAATAGCTATGCTTCAGAAGACCAAGCAGTTTTGCAGTTTAAAATTTCAGACCCAGCTTTGTAGCAGTGATTGTAACTGCGATAGTTTACTTTAAAGTCTCTTCAATGAGGTGTTTGCATTAACTTTGTCTGCTCCCTAAATGTAGTTGTTCTTTAACTGATATAGTGACTGCTTCTGTGGATGTGTAGCAGAACTCATCAGTTGTTTTACAAATCATCTCTACATGTACCACAGAGCTTTCCTCCTCCTCTTATATTATATGCACAGGTGGACATTATTTGAAAGGCATCTTTGTCCCCTTTTCGCCTGTTTGATAATTTGAGCATGAAATGGCCCAGAACCTATAAAGAGTCTCCAGCTTGTTGCTGTCAGAGTCGGGGGAACCTGCTGCTGAGCTTGCTTTCTCTTCTTGCCTTCCTCAGGATTTTTGTACTCTCTTCTTCATTGCTTTGTTTTCATGGTACCACATTGGGCATAGTGAAATACAGCAGCCATGCTTTCTTTTATGCGTAATTTGCCAAATAAATGTATTTAAAAGGATATATCACATTAGTACTATATTCTATATACACATTACTCCTGTCTTCATTGTAAACAAGGAGGCACCAGATAACAGTTTGAACTTTATCTGACTGTGTCGCAGGATGTCAGTGCCCGCCTGGCCATGCATGCCCAAATGGTAGCGCTGAGCCGGCCATCTGTAGCCCTGGCACGTTTCAATCTTCATCTGGACAGTCCACTTGTAACAGCTGCCAACCAGGTAATTAAAACAAACACCTGTGACCTCTATTATATTTATACTATAAACTGCACACAAAGACAGAGGTGAGCTGAAGCTTATTATAAAATGAGACACACCACCATGTCCAGGTTTCTACTGTACGGAGGGTTCGTCTGTGCCATTTCCGTGTCCGATGGGCAGTGTCGGTCCATCAGCTGGGAGGACATCCCTGACTGACTGCTCCCCCTGCCCTTCTGGCGCCTTCTGCAACAGCAGTGCCCTGACAGAGCCGTCTGGACCCTGCAGCCCAGGTCTGACAGTCCAGCATCACCATGGGACATTAAGTCAGAGAACTGAACTTTTCCTTACTGTATTTCTGCACTGTATTAAGCCCCACTTTCTCCTGAATAACATGGTTCATTTATTCTACATTGTAAATTCTGCAGTGTTCTCAGTGAGATGTCTAACCGCATTGTCTACCACAGGACATTTTTGTTCCCTGGGGTCCACTGAGCCCTCTCCTGTCTCCCAGCCTTATGGAGATGTGTGTCCCATGGGATATTTCTGTCCTCAGGGTAGTGGGTTACCCAAACCTTGTCCTGTTGGCAGCTTCCTCCCAGAGCCTGGTGCTTCCTCTCCCTCTCATTGCCACCCTTGCCCCCCAGGGAAATACTGCCTCAGTCCTGGAGGCTCACAGCCTACAGGTGGGGAATTTCTCCAGGTTTCCCATTAGTCAAGGACAGTCAGGCTTATTATTGCTCAATTAGTATAGGGCCAATTGTGTAAAATCCACAACATTTCATGTTTCTGCTGTACACCGCAACTAAGAGTTATACACATCACATTAGCCTGGTTCCAGACCCCTGAATCTCTGCCCACATCAACAATGCTTTCTGGGGATGCTAATAATAAGTAATGAAGTGAAACTAAATGACAATTCAGGTCTGATTATCAGGCCACGATCACATATAATAAGATGGATAATCATTCCATGCTTGCAACCCTTTTCTAACTCCTCCCTGTGTTAGGTCTGTGTTTTGCAGGTTTCTTCTGTTCTGGAGGTGCCGATAGCCCCACACCCCGAGCCAACTCCTCTTTGTTCAGCTGTCTTTGTGAAATACTGGAGGTTTATACCGCAAAGACAGGCGCCTCTTTCTGGATGCACAATCTGTCCTGCTTCAATAACTCCAGTAATTCTGGTAAAATACGGGTTTCTTCAGTTTGTAATAACACAATAAATGCTTCCCTTGAAAGGGCAGTACATCAGTTTCTGCAAACTAGTCAACCAGAGTGCAAAGCCTTATGTGTTGTGATAAATGTCCCGCAAAGCAGCAGTTTTTCAGTTTGACCTTCCCCTAAAGTACTTTACAATTAATCATTGCCTTATAGTGTTATATTGTAAAAAGATGTTCCCTGGGCAGTCAAAACTGTTAAATCAGCATGTAGAAAGATAAGAGTGGCTCCTCTTTGGTTTCCTGTCTGCCAGACGAAGATATTAACTTCATCTTTCATGCTTTATGTGCCTTGTTCTATAACAGGGACAGACGCTAGCTGGATCGAAGTGGTAATGGCGCCACGCTTAGACTCAGACCATATTGTGACTCATCCACCACCATGTCTCAAGAGTCCACATTATGCATGTTCCACCTACAAAGGAGATGTATGCCCTCGGGGTGGGTAAATCCTGACAGTGAACTTGTGCACTTGATGTGATACTTTGCTCATTCCCTCAGGCACACGTTATCTTCCTTGCTCATGACATGGTAGTCCCACTTACTATAATTGCTGTGACATATGACGGATTTCATCTGATCTGTCCAGTGTGTGTGTGTGTGTGTGTGTGTGTGTGTGTGTGTGTGTAGCATATTCCAGCTTTGATACCACTTCATCTTTTAAAACACTCTTGATGACTGAAACAGGACATGGTTGTTTAAAAAAAGACAACAATTACAGAAAAGGCTTTGTCAATGACACCCCCCATCATGAAATTATCTTTATGGTACACTGACTCAGTGAAGGCAGCACAAGATAAATGCTGACGGATATGCAAATAAAATTCCCTCTGCAGATGAACCTCTCTCTTGAGATGGTTGGGTGGTGATGCGCCTAAAACAGTAGCACTGAAATAACAGCTGATGTCAGACCAGCAAGGAACAGATTTTAAAAGTAATTACTGCCCCTTGCCCCCCAGAACATAAAAAAAATTCTGGTGGGTTAACTGTAAATAGAAGAAGCGGAAAATAAGTGTGTGGGAATAAAAACTTCAGACTGAGAAAATCCTCTATCTCTGGAGGGAGTGTGTGCCTAAGAACAGTAATCCTCCTGATTGCACTTTTGGCTTTGCTGAAGTTGATTTATTTCAGTGATATTTTTTGTGGCTATTTTTCAGGTTTCTATTGTTCCTTGGGCTCTGCCTACCCCCAGCCCTGTGAGGCTGGCTCTTACTGTAACCAGACTGGTTTAGATGCCCCGGCCAGGCCCTGTGCTGCAGGATATTACTGCCCCAAAGGCTCTTTAAACCCACATGCCTCCCCTTGCCCCAGCGGACACTACTGCCCTCTTGGAACTCCTCTTCCTGTGCCCTGCCCTCTTGGAACCATAAAAAGTGAGATATTGCTCTTTTGTAATTGTTAGATTCATCTAATAGTCTAATGTATTGTTTGATATTTGTGAACAATTTAATTATCAAAAGAAAACTGTTTCCTCTTCCTTTGAAAGCAGAGACAAGTCAGTAATTCAGGACAAGTGAGTAATCACCTCCTCTTTTTAGGTCATGAATTCATGATGAATGAGTAATCAGACACAATACTAAACTGGGAAATACAGCACATAGTCCTCTTTGTTGCACACATTGTCAGTTTTTCCCGCTAATGTCCTCACATGAACTGGTGTCTATCTTTGCAGTTCAGTGATGCGGAGAAATGCGAAAACTTCCATTGAAGGCTTTTTTCTTTCCCTTGGGCGCTCATGAATAATTTCAGTCACAAAGTGGTTTAATCGTGTAATTGTATTCTTGTCTCGCGGCGGACAACTAGAAGCCTATTAAAATGTGCTGTAGCTCTTTTGTGTGGTTATGAATTACAAACTGATGAGGGAATGGGTATGGACTTTGCGTTGAATTAATTTCGTTATCTATTTTAATGCTGTCATTACATCAACTTACAAAGTGATTTGGTGATTGTTTTTTTGCAAGTCAACAAACATGGTGTACACATGGGTGTGTGAGAAAACGTCAAAACAATTCAAGGCTTTTTGAGGTACCTCAATTTATGAATTAATTTCCTTTTGATATGTGTATTGTGTGCTATCAATCAGGCTCCCTTGGTGGATCTGCAGTCGAGGCTTGCCAGCTGTGTCCTCCAGGTCACTACTGCCACCAGAGAGGAATAGCTGAGCCAAGTGGCCGGTGTGCAGAAGGCTACTACTGTCCTGAGGGACAGAGCTCTGAGAGACCACAACAACATGTCTGCTCAGTGGGACATCGTTGTGAGAAGGTCAGCCAACCAGTATTAGCCTTCAAGCTGTTGTCAGTCATCATTGCTGAATATTGTATGTGATGTGTCTGCATGAGTCTTCCTCCTCAGCTTTTCATTCTGTCACGACATTACTGCCTACTGTAAGTCAACTGATGTTTTCTTCCTGGTTGTCTTGACCGTCTCAGTCCTCTTCGTCTGTTGTGTCTGTCTCAGTGTTGCACCACGATTTTTCCTGATGATGCATGTTATTCCTCCGGATATGAAGTCTAATAAAATCAATTTAATGGTTGCTCCAGGGCAGTGTCAGACAGACAGCCTGCCCCTCAGGCAGCTACCAGCCCCGACAAGGCCAGGGCAGCTGCGAGACATGCCCTGCTGGTTCCTATTGTCATGACCAAGGTAAAGCTGATGGGTTGACAAATTGTTGGATGACAAAGCATTTAGCAGCTGGGAACATAAATGCATTCGGTACTGTATCTGTACATTAGGAATGACCCTTCCACTTCCATGTGGGAGAGGATTTTATTGTCCCAGCGGATCAGCAAATCAACATCCCTGTCCAGCAGGGACCTATGGAAACATGTCAGGACTGGTTGAGGCATGGCAGTGCTCACTGTGTGACCCTGGGATGTACTGTAAAGGAACAGGTACAATGCACCCACTCCTCTGAGTTATTTCTCACAGATATCTATCTTGCAGGCAGCTGCAGTATAAATTTAGTGGTGTATTCCAGAAACAATTAGAGGTAAATGGCTGCTCTGTTAGGGTGATTAAAAACTCACTTGCTTGAATGCTATTTGTATAAAGGGAGGACTTTCCCCAGTGGGCCATGTGCTGCAGGGATTGTTTGTGTTGGGGGAGCCTCTGAACCTTCTCCACTAGACAGTCTAACTGGATTCCCATGCCCTCCTGGCTTCTTCTGCTCTGTGGGGACGTCTATACCAAAACCATGCCCAAAAGGAACATTCAGGTGCATATCCTGCAATACATCTGTATTAATAATTTTTTGAATTACATCTCCCTCATGTCTCTAATTACCACAAAACATAATATTTACAAGACATACAGTAATAGGATTTGAACTCACTGTTACTACAGTGTTACTGTAGTGATTGAACCTTGTTCTCTATGTAGCTAGTAGTAATATTTCAATTTTGTAATTATATAATCAAATCCACAGACATTCGAGCAGGTAATGATCCATGCTTAACTTAATGCTTTGTAAAATATGAGTGTGATGAAACAGGAGATGTGATCTGAAGTGTTATCCTTTAATAATTCTATTACGTTAAATCACTTAACTACTACTGTAGTTTATAGGTAATAAAACGCTCTCTTGACAGTGAGCAGAGCGGGCTTATGGATGGGTCTCAGTGTCGTAGCTGCAGTCCTGGATTCTACTGTTCAGAGACCGGCCTCTCTGCAGTCTCTGGACCCTGCCTGCCAGGTCTGAAATAAGAGAGAGAATTTAGTTATGTTAGTGTGATGCATAATCCTACTTGATATAAAAGTGCTTTTCAAACACTTTATTGAAGTGTTTCTCCCCAGGTTTTTACTGTCTAGAGGGATCCCAGACTGCTACTCCAATGTCAAGTGTATCTGGAGGTGTTTGTCCAGCAGGCCACTACTGTGCAGAGGGCAGCAGTGTACCCTCACCCTGCCCAGCTGGCTCTTACCAAAATGAGACTGGAGGAAAAGGCAAAGATGACTGCAAACCATGCCCTCTTGGTAAACAGGAAGTTATACTATATGAATTTAACTCAGCAAAACTTTTATTTGTGCTGTGCAAATTATTTTGCCCTCACTGAAGATGTCTTCACTGTTTGAATGTCTTTGCCAGGCTGGTTCCAGGATTTATCGAGCCAAAGCGAGTGTAATCCCTGTCCTCCTGGGTTCCACTGCCAGTCCCTGAATCGCAGCCCTACTAGCCCTCTGCCCTGCCCAGCTGGCTTCATCTGTCCCAGAAACAGTCCAGACAGTCAACCTCTCCCCTGCCCCAAAGGCACCTACAGCCCCAGCCGGGGTCTCACCACCACAGGTAAAAACCCAGAAAAAGAGAACTGCTGGAATTATCTAGCCTTTTTCATGTTTGAACAGAACATCATTTGAAGATTGATTAGGAGAATATATGACTTAAGGCAGCAGTTAAGGCAGATGTTTTGTGGTGTAACCCTTGAGGGCTTCAATCTACTACTGATTATTCAAATCTTATTTTCCTTCAGACACGAGGAAAAAAAATTCAGGCAAGTTAACCTGACCTGTCTACGATACCATAAAACAGTTTTGTGAGATAAGTGTTTTTTTCTTGAAATTATCTTTTTTCTTTGTCTTGATCTTTGCCTAAAGACGTTGACACTTCTAGTAGTGTGCAACCCTCTCAGAGACTCAGAGGTGATTGATCTCACCTGGCAGGCAGCTTGTTTTGCTGTTTGGACTGAGGTCAAAGCGGTCAATCTGTGTTTGCAGGCCAGTGCCTAGTGTGTCCAGCGGGTCAGTTTTGTGGGTCTGAAGGTTTGGTCGAGCCTTCAGGACCGTGTGCTGCTGGCTTTCTCTGTCTGATGGCTGCCACAGTGTCGAACCCAACTGACAACAGAACTGGATCTCTCTGTCCACCTGGGATTTTCTGCCAACAGGGGCTAAGAGCAGGTAGATGAAAGAAAAGACACCTAAAGTATTTGGATGATTAAATTAAAGTTTCTAAGGTTTCTCAGTAAAATGTTTTCATTTCCAATTTCTGCTGATTTGACGAATTTTAAAGATAATGTCCTCCATTTTAATGTGTTGTTTTCCCTTTTGTGCTCTAGGTGATTGTTGGGCAGGGTTTTATTGTGGCTGGGGCTCTAGCAGAGCAGATGAGGCTCTGTGCCCAGCTGGTTTCTTCTGCCCCAGTGGAACACCAGTCCCCATGCCTTGTCCTGCAGGAACATTTAGCTCTGAAACAGGCAACACACATCCAGGCAACTGCACCACCTGTACCCCTGGATACTACTGTCCAGGTGGGAAACATGGATTGTCCTTGAGTTATCTTCAGAGCAAGAGCATTTTCTACATTCAACAATCGTACAGAGAGGAATCGATACACTTGGGGGTTAGAGATTGTTGGTTATTTTCCAGTTGTAGTCACAATAGATTAGCATGTAGTATAGCCACAGGACATGGTTTTAATCTTTTTTAAGTTATTTTAATAAGGGACACAGCTATGATCACAGACATTGGCTTGCTCGCAGTCAAATATCTACAAGCCCATATGTTCACCTTTTAATGAAAGCAAAAAATTCACACCGATTCTATGGGGATTTTTCCAAAGTCATTCTGGAAAGCACATGGTTTTACTAATTAAAGCAGAGCCGATACACTTTGAGATAAAATGGGGACAGCTAATGGAGGTTACATCTCTAGCTAATCTAACTGACAACTGATTTTACAGTGTCAGAGTGTCCATTTCTTTAATTATGCAGCTGTATCTTTTCAATGTCAAAGACGTTAGACATTCCAAAGTTGTGAAAATGCTGTTTTTAAAGGTCTCATCAGATCTCATCTGTGTTTATTAATTCTTCTTGGTGTGGCTCAGTTGAAGGTAACATACAGCCTGCACTATGTCCCGTCGGATACTACTGTCCTCCAGGACTGACTCTAGGACTGGAGTTTCCTTGCCCACCTGGCACTGTGCAGAGCCAGCTCGGAGCCTCCAGTCCTGATGCCTGCCTGCCCTGCCCTGCTGGTATGGAAAGGATTAGTGTTTTGTTCGGCATCATCATAAAATAACCTCTAATAAATAAATCTAAAAAAATACTTGTGCACAGTCAAGTCAGTGTGTTTCAAGTCTTTATGATGGTTTATTCTGTTGGTGTTTCCTGCAGGAATGTTCTGTTCTCAGTCTGGTCTGTCCCAGCCAACAGGACTCTGTGAGGCAGGATACTACTGTCCTGCTGGATCAACCAGCCCTAACTCTACTGAGTATCAGGTGATATTCTAGTTCTCTGTTGCCTCTGTTGGTCTGGTGATGTTGGTCAGTTGGTCCTTCCCGGGGGAATGATTCATAGTGATATTGGTGACCCCATGACCTTTCATCTAATGAAACTTCACATCAAAATGTCTGTATGTCCACAAGAAATAAAATCTAAATATGATTAGTAGATTGCCTGAGCAAACTTATGTTCCTTGTTTTCCTTACTTTTTTTTCTTTTTTTTTTTTTACAGCCCAGTATCTTTCTTCTTACAGCACTATTAGCTGAAATGTCAACTTTGTACGCGAGATGTAAAGAAGTGTAGGGGATATTTGATATCCTTATTGATGGTGCCTTGACAATGAATCGCTTTTCCTCCATAGTGCTATCATCAAGCCTAAATTTCCACTGGTGCACAAGAAATATTAAAATCTAACTGTGAGTTTACCATTAATTCCTCTGAACACATTTCTGCCCCCCATTTTGGCCACTCCACAAACTTTCCTTGCTTCAGTGCATTCTAAGGAAACTGTGCCATCAAAAGAACAAATGTAATTCGTGTTATCATGTTTTTATTTTTTTCTCAGGGGAATTCTACCAGAAGCAATCTTTGTCCTTCTGGCCACTATTGTCCCTCTGGCACTGGCTATCCACTCCCCTGCCCCACAGGCTCTCTTTCCATTTCCCGAGGACTGAAGGGAGATGATGAGTGCCCACCCTGCCCCACTGGACTGTTTTGTGACAGGCCTGGAATAGCAGAGCTTTCAGATGCTCTCCTATGTCATGCTGGGTAAACACTTTTGCTCTTCTGCATTTTCAGTTTCAAATCTCTTCACTTTGAGTGTGGGTGCACACACTGATTTTTGGGCCCTTTTGTCCATAATGCGTATTATTTATATTGTTCACTTGACTGTTCTCATCTAACTCAAGAGAAAGTGGTCAAGAAAATAGTTTTGCTTTGAAATTGTTTTTCTCCTCTTTAAAAAAAAAATGAAAAGCATCATTCCCAGTCTTTCTCTCCCTCTTTAAGTCTCGTGTCTTATGCAAAGTGTTCTCTCCTTGTTCCTTGAAGATAGTTGTGGATTTATGTGTAGGATTTATACATGGATTAAAGGGACCGGTCCAATATGCCAGCAAAATATGTGGTTTTTAAAAATCAATAGCAAGCCAGTATACACATAAACTACAAAATCAGACAGATAATTAAGGATGGCAGATGTCTTTTTCATGAGAGTCTGTTGAGTCTCAGCAGTAGAGGGAGCAGGTGTCTTCAGCAGGACAAGATCCACTCTTAAAACACTCTGCTAACTGTTGCACTTGGTCTCAAATATGCTCTGCAATAAATACTCAGAGATAAAACCCACTTCAAAGCACCTGTAGCACTGCAGCCAAGGGTTCAGAATCTCAGTTTGTTTCTATTTAGTTTATAAGTTGTAAATAAGAAGATCTCAGGTGAATTTGAAGTAGAATTAAAATTCAGTGCAATTTAAAGACATTTAATTTATTGTATCTGACAGTTATTAAAGCATATTTAAGTTTTTGTGGAAACATGCTATACTTAGCATCTGATGGTGCTTACTTCTGAATAATTACAACTGAATAAATATAATTTAAAAGTATAACCCTAGGTGTAATGATAAGTGCATTAGCATCAAATATCATATGGTGTATTTCAAACAGTTTGAATTGTCAGCACCTGCATTATTAGGATTATTTATCACTAACTGATTACTAAATCTAAGTTCCATTTAATTAAATGAATGAAGTGAACTCTCCTGAATGAACATGTACTAATTTCAGTGTCAATACATAAAACCAGGTTGTCCAAATACAGTCATTGTAAACTGGAATGTTGCCTATTGAAAGTCTGCCTTAATTAAGTATTTTTTGGGGCACATCCCAAGAGCTGTGCTTTACCCGATAACATCATTTACCATTGCAAAACCAATAATTTTAATAACCTTCATTTGAAATTTGAAGTGGCCTTAACTGACACCTATTTCTCTAAAACTGAAAGAAAGTTGGAAATTGTATTTCCTCATTGACAGACTCTTCAGCCTCTCCAGTGGCAGCTTGTGGCAATATTTGTGATATGAAATTAGTTGTTGCTGTATATCCCTGCAGGTATGTGTGCCTGGGTGGCAGCTCCAGTTCCACCCCGTCTGATGGTTCCCATGGCTACCTCTGCCCCGCTGGCCATATCTGTCCTGTTGGCTCAGCAAGTGAGGTACCCTGTGAGCCTGGTACTTACAGTGCTGCGCCTGGAGCAGCCCACTGTATAATATGCCCCAAAGGGACCATGTGTTCCTCCTCAGCCACTCAAGAGCCCTCTATCTGCCCAGCTGGTGAGCATCTACAGTATAAATCAGACCATTTACCCTTTAAAATATAGCAGCAATACTGTCCAGTGGTCACATTTCTAATTCTGCAATAATGATAAACCAATATTTAATAAGTGCTCTCTTCCTAGGTCATTTTTGTCCTGCTGGGACAGCCCTGCCTCAGCCCTGCCCTTTAGGGACTTTGAGCACCCAGGCAGGAGCCCACTCCCTCTCCATCTGCACACCTTGTCCCTCTGGAGTGTACTGTAGCTCATATGGAGCCTCAACACCGCAAGGTGACTGTACAGATATATAGACTGTATATATTCATATATACAGTATATCCATACAGTCTATGGATGTTTGGTGACATTATTTTAGCCTTTTAGCAAAATGTACACATCTTTATACTAGTTAAACCATTTAGTGTTTGTATTTTTGTCTAGGTTCTTGTTTGCAGGGTTATTTCTGCCAAGGTGGAGCCATGGAGCCAACACCCCAGAGCTCTGACAACTTCCCCAGGAATGGGCCTTGCCCCGTGGGCCACTACTGTCCAGCAGGGTGCCTCTCCCCAATTCCATGCCCTCTTGGCAGTATTCGCAACACCACCGGTACACCTGCTGTTTACACTCATCATGGAACGGCTTTTTTTGCCGTTAGTCACACCATTGCGTGATGAGTTGAATAATTTGATATCCATATTATATCTTAAGTTAGGAGCCTGCATTTGCATTTGAAAGAGGACCTAATGGGATCTCTTGTTCTCTGCTTGATCTGCATCACTGTATTACCTCACTGTTATCTGTTGTCCTACTGTAATAGGAGGTGTGTCCATGGAGAGCTGCTCTGCCTGTCCTGCAGGTCATTATTGCTCCGCTGAGGGTCTCGCCAACCCCAGTGGCCCCTGTGCTGCTGGTTTCTACTGCCCATTTGACTTCTCTTCAACCACTCCATATGCCTTCCTCTGTACCAAGGCAAGGGTTATTCATGTACTCATTCATTCTTTTTCTCTCTGAATTTCCTATCTCTCTAGTATCTGTCCTTCTGCACTGAATTGCACCCCTCAGATGTGCTTTGTCATTTCCATTCTCTTGTAGGGCCACTACTGTCCAGAAGGCTCCGCCCTGGCCCTGCCTTGTCCCACAGGAGAGTACCAGCCAAACCCGGGATCAGATACCTGCATCCCATGCCGACCTGGATTCTACTGTGAGGAGGCCATAGTGGGAGAGCCATGGCCCTGCCCACCACACTCATTCTGCCCTGCAGGTGCTCTAAAAGATCAATTTTGACTACAGAGGATAGCAACTTTAATTGAATTAAATTCACAAAGAACAGAAAAGGTCTAAAAAAAATGCCTCTAAATGTTGTGTTTTAGTGCAAAAACTTATCAAACACGTACGTTTGTAGTAATTACTCTGGAACAAATCACAGTGTCAGTCTCTGTTATACTGCGTCTTTTTTTTCAGGCACCATGGTGCCTCAGCCTTGCCCTAATGGGACATACACTCATTCAAACCAGAGAGGGCTACAAGAAGAGAGAGAGTGTTTACCCTGCCCTCCAGGGAAGTTCTGCAGGTACACTGGATGCATCACAAGCCCCAGTGTATGCATGCACAAGCTCTCAAATGTGCACTTCACACACATCCAATACACATACACAGACAGACACACACTCAGGCACAAACACATCCTGTACTCGTGCATATACATACAGACACATGCTCAAAGGCAAACGCTCATCTCTGCTTTAATTATTCTCACAATTAGCAGAATACAGGAGGATATCATGTTCAGGAGTCACGGTTCACTGAACAGCCAAATTAACACCTTGATATGCATGAATATAATGAATGTAGATATGAGTATGGGAGGTGAAAATGTTAGGAATTGTGTAATTGTCATGCTATTTATCTAATGAAGCATACACCTTAGTGTCTTCTTAATGTTCTTGTGTATATACGCGTTTCTGTGTGTATGCAGTGAATAAACTTAACTGCATATTTTCTTCAGGGCTGGTAGGATCCAGGGTGTGTGTTCTGCAGGGTATCTTTGTATTTCTGGGAGTGGAGATTTCACCCCTCAGGGACCGATGTCTAACTTGACCCAGTGCAAGTGGGGCATGCAGTGTGCTGGACCATGTCCACCAGGTACAATGCGTCAATTCTCAAAATGAGAAAATAAAAAAATAAATGCTAACAACATTTTTTTCATTCTCTAATCTTAGATTCTTTGACTTTTGAGATTATTTTCTTCACTTGTGGGGACTTAATTATTCTTTAACTACTTAAAATACATTGTTAATGTCTGTAAATATTCTTTATTCCAGGTTTCTACTGTCCTGAGGGCACAGAGGCGCCTGAGTTGTGTCCTGAAAACACTGTCAGAAGCTCCCCAGGAGGTACCAGCCTACAGGACTGCTTACCCTGCCCACCTCAGCACTGGTGTAAACCTGGTATGAGCTGATAATGGTCTTCATGTTTGACTGGTTAGAGGTTGTTTTTGAAGCTACTGAAATCAGGTTTTCAGAGTAAAAATGCAGGATAACGTTTGAATTTATGAATAGGCCTTGTTTTTTTAGACATTGAATCAGACAATACATAAAAACACATTTTCTTTCTATTTTCCTAAATGAGCCGTTCCCTCTCCTGAAAGCATACTGCTTGCTTGTTATCCTACCAGGTAGTTAATTGCAATTGTCTCATGTGTAAACTGAGTATAAGTAGATACCAGCGGGATCCTAGGACTAGGACTACAGTTAAAACCACAGGCTTAGAATTAGCAACAGCCTTGAGAATAATGATTAAGCCTTGGCTCATGGAGGGGTAACGGGTCAGAAATGTAGCCAGGGTGCTTGATGAGCCTTAAAAGGGATCAATAAAGTATTGAAATAAATTCCTCAAGGAGGAATAAATGTGGCTTAAAACAATCTCATCATTAAAATGTCTTAAAGATGTTTGCTTTTGTTTGTTTGCAGGAGACCCAGTCCTCCACATGTGTCCTGCTGGTCATTACTGTGATGGTCTGCCTGGCAGTGACTTCAGTGGAGGGACAGGACCCAGGCCATGTCCGCTGTACAGCTATCGAGCTTCCCCTGGAGCAGGCAGCAAGGGTGACTGCCTGCCCTGCCCTCCTGGTTCACACTGTAACAGCACAGGTATGACACACTGCATCTCACATGACAGACCACAACCCACTAATTAAAAAGATTAGCTGAAATTACATATACAAATGTAAATTACTTTTCCACTATTTCCCCCCTTTTCAGGCTGCTATATCCTGTGTCTACTGTATAATGAAGTGTAAAATACACCTTAATACTCATCTCTCTGGTGGGTTTGAATTTACATTTGCAAGGACAGGTCTTTCTAGGTTGTATTAATTTCAGTATATACGCACACTATTATACCACTGCCTGTGCCTGAGATAAGAGTGAAGCAGGTATAATGTGACTGAAGACACTGAATTTAAACCTAATGTACCTGAAGCTACAATAATGACTGAGTGGTGGATTTACAAAGGAAAAAAACTTTTCTAATTTCCCTCAAAAATACTTAAAATGATTTAACATTGAAACCATATTGTTACTTCATTTAGTGGTTGGTTCCCTGTGGTTCGTTGTGTGCATAAATAAAGGCTTCTTAAATAATGAGTAGAAAAGAACTTCACTGATATTGGAGTCATTTGGATAAGCTTAATGGTTCAGGTGTTTTTTCGTTTAAGGTCCCGCTCAATGTGTATGAACGATGATGCAGCACATTTATTTCTACTTTGTTTGTAGTGTGTGTGAAGTAATGAACTGGTTTTTCAGAAAACTGCTATTTTCCAGGGCTCACAGACTACTCCAGCAGTCCCTGCCCACCTGGGTTCTGGTGCAGTGGGTCTGGACCCCCCATCCTCTGCCCCGCAGGCACCAAGAGGCCCCTTCCTGGAGCTGCAGCACCCAGCCAGTGTGAAACATGTGCCGGGGGTACCTTCTGCCCAGAACCTCGGGCTACAGGAAAGCCCAATGTGGAGGGGATCCCCTGCAGGGCCTCTTATCAATGTCCTGTGGGTAGGTTTATCAACAGTTTATAAAGTTAGCACAGTATATTCTGTCTGTATGTGATGACATTGAGTCTTTTATTTTAATAAATGCTTTTCTCCCTAAAGTAATGAGGTTCTGCTGTAATGAGTTTTTGCTCATAACCCAGGTGCAGTCTCAGAGAGGCTGTGCAGAGCTGGTTCATACTGTGGACCTCAGACTGCTGAGCCTCAAGTATGTCCTGAAGGTTATTTTTGTCCTGAGGGATCCCATTCCTACCACACCTCCAAACAACTGTGAGTGCACAAAAGGTCCAATGTCCTAAAACCTGGCAGGAAAACACATTATTAATATGGAAATGAGCAGCCACTGTTCAAATGATGAAATCTTATGGTGTGGGTTAAAGCTTTATAAATAACCATGTTACTATGCCCCACAGCTGTCTGTTTCCCTACTACTGCCCAGGCAACAGCTCTGTCATGAAGTCCTGTGAAGGGGGTTCAATGCCTGTCAACACCAGCGGGCTCAGAGGATCCAAAAACAGCTGCTGTAGTGTGTGTGAGGGGGGCACCTATCGTCCGTACCTCTCCCCCATCCCACAATGCCGTCCATGTCCACCAGGATACTTTTGCCCCCCGGGTACTTGACTCACCACCACAAATCCTTCCAGATCTCAACTTATGTCTACAACATTTGTTATTTCATGGCAATTAACTCTAAAAAAAAAAGTGTGAATTTATTCAAATTCAACAGGTACAGACCACTACAAGAGTAACCCTTGCCCTCTTGGCTATGTTTGTCCCATGGGATCCACTCAACCAATACCCTGCCCCCCTGGTTCCTTTGGTAACTCAACTCATGCTGAGACAAAGGGTAACTGTCACCCATGTCCAGCTGGCACCTTCAACCACCTACCTGCTCAGAGGGCCTGCTTTCCCTGTGGCAGCTCCTCCACCTCATCAGCAGGTAAGATCCTATCAGATTTTCCTAGATAACTCAGATCACATTAAATGCTTATATCTGAACAAATAGTAGATTTATTTTATCTTTTGTTAAGTTTCAAAAGACTTAAAATATCTCTGTTGATCATATTGGCATGCCATGTCACACATGTTCCCTCAGGTTCTCCTTCTTGTGCCTGTATTGGTAAGAACCGTGCATTCCAGCACTCGGATGGTTCATGTTTGTGCAGAACTGGTTTTATCTTCTACAATGAACTGGATTTCAAAAGCTCTACCTCTGACAGTGAATTGGACTGCCAGCCTGAGGTCAGTAGCAGATCTAAAATCAGGAATATTTGTTTGCTGTTAATTACCAAATGTATCAAATGTCCACAGTGTTTCCCATCTTCTGACTGTTCACCCAAGTATGTTCACCCCCATCCATTTTTTTTACATTTGAATTTGTGATTTCTTCCTTTCAAAGGTTTTCATGGAAATGCAATTGAAGGTGTGGATTGATTGAAAGTCTACCAGACAGAAAGACAGACCTTCAAAGTCAAATTATGAATGGAGACGTGTTTAGCAGCCAACTTTCAAGTGTCGTTGTGATGTTGAAGTTTCCCAGAAGTATTTGAACAGCCCCTACCCCTACACCCCCATAAATAAATTGTAAACCTGAGAGAAAACACTGCCTCCAAATTTCCAAATCTTTTGTTTTTTTCAAAAGATTTGGAAATCAATATAACACTGTGAGATGGGGAAAATACTTTTATACTGGTTTTAAATCATGACTGATGTAATGACCAGGAGGTATGTGTGTTTGAAGTCCTGTTTGTGTGTGTGTGGGTGTGTGTGTGTGTGTGTGTGTGTGTGTGTGTGTGTGTGGGTGTGTGTGTTTCAGGCGAACAGACGGTGTGCCACAGGAGAGGTACGTCTGGCAGCATCCAGAGAGTGTGTGTCACCTTCCCTCCACTCCTGTAATATCACCTGTGGACCACATGGAGGAACTCTGGATGTGGAGATGGGCATGTGAATCTCACTTATATTTTTCAATTTCAATTTGGTCCTGCAGTCAATTACTATAAAAAAAAAAACTAAATGCAATGAAGAAATTAATTATTATCTGTTAAATTGCTTGACATGCTGTCTGTCTCTTGTCTTATCTGTCTGATCCTGATGCCCCAGCTGCCAGTGTGAGCGATATGTGTCTGCTGAAGAGCTTTGCAACACTTCCTGCCTTTCCAGACAGCCTCAGCTCTCTGCACAGTTCTCGCCTGATGGACTCCTGCTGCTCGGCCTCAAAGAGAGAGACAGCATGGTCTGGGCCAGGGTAAGAGAGAGGTGACAGGGTCATTGACAAACTGATGATTGGCTTATACCTTACAAGATTATGGATTTCTTATTTACCTTATACTTACTAATCAATTACACTAAGTGCGTGTAGGAAGGATTTTCGGAAGCTGCTACCTCCAGATAAAAATAAGCACAAATCTAACTTTAGTATTGTACTGATGCAGCCAAGACACTTTTCAGACTGTAGGGTCCAGCTACATTGATTAGTTGGCAGAAAGCGTAGCATTTATCAGGGTCTCGGCCATTCCGAGTCTCAGCATGACACCTGGAAAAATGTTGCAGCTGCAGATTTTGTGATATCATTGCATTACAGCAAAAGGAAAGTAATAAATAATGAACTCCTCTCTCCATGCAAGAAACTGTATTAAGTAGTTCAACAACACAGCAACTTGGTCACATAGTTTTCCACTAGTTTCATCATGTGCATGTTTTATTAGGTTTAGTCCTGTTTGGAGATATTTAGCAGCCCTGACTTTTCTAATGTTTCTAACTTTTTGTCCGTGGAATAACATTTTAACACAACAGGACATTTATCTATATTTTAAACCATTTTGTGTTGACCATAATCTGCATGTTTAGCCGTGTAAAACACAACTTAAATGCATAAAGTACAATTATTTAAAAAAGACATCAATACACATATTGTACGACAACAACAAAGCCTGTTACTCTAAAGTCAGCACTGTGTACAGCAGAGTCAGTAAATATACTGCATATAATATAATATGCCATAGTTATATGTTATTGGTTTTCGAATATGGAGAAAACACTGAAACTTTAGTGCAGTGCTCATATGCAAAGGGATGCCCTGTCAGTTTTATGAGTGAAGACAACTCAAAATGAGTTATCGATATCTTGTCGTTGAATTTCTTGAATTTATGTAATATGCTGTGGTGTATTGCTGCAGTGGCAGTTCTTATTGAGCTTGTTTCTGTTTACTTCCAGACTGTAATGAATGTTTTAGGACCAGATATCCATGCAAAGAGTGTTGGTAAAATCCATTTGGTCCAGTTTGACTCTGAAGGAGTGTTTGGTTGGATTCCCACACAGAGCGAGCTCATCCATCAGTTTCTGTCAGGTGACTAGACTAGACATATTTATTCATTTTATTTTTCGAATGTCTCTAATCAACCCATTAGATTTCTGTATCCAGTATCATCTTAAAGGAAAATAGTTGACAATTTAACTTCAAGTATTTTAACACATTTACCTCTTCTCAGAACCAATAGAACTTCCACATACAAGACCCAGAAAGAGGAGAGACACAGAAGATGATGATGATGCTGTCCTTCCTCGTATCCCCAACCCCATCGCCTGTCTGTCCACTGGTGACATGCTCATTTTCCATCTCACCATCAACCACAATGGTACCACAGATTTTGTTTACTTTCATTGTTTACTTTTTTGTCATGACACTGTGGTTTATTTTAGTTTTAAACACTGTAATCTTGCTCTAACCTTATTTACATCCTGAAGACCGCCGTCTCAGCCACTTCCCAGTGTATCAGAAAGACCACCTGTTTAACAGTAACCCCAGCTTTGACTTTGGAGCCTTCAGACGTCTGCAGAGACTCATGAAGCAGACAAACTTCAACTCTTCAAGGTAGTGTTGAGTCTATACTGCAGATAAAGACTCAAGTGTTGATTAGTTGAAATTCCATTTTGTGACCATGTCCCCTTTTTACCACAAACTTCTCCCTGTTGTCAGGTTTGCCCATGTGTTTACGGAAACAGGGAAGTATGTATTTATGGACAGTGCTGTCCCAGAGTGGAGTATGGTGGTGGTGGTCAGTGAGGAGGGGACAGAGTGTGACCCTCGGGCCTCTGTCTTCCAGCCCATGACCCCGGCACAGCTGGTCAAGTACGGGATTGTCAAGCAGCACAGACTCAACCTTCTACCTGACTGGGGAGTGATAGCAGGTGTGTATCCTTACTGTATCCTTACTGCACCATTAATATCTACTCAACATTGTATCCTGCAGGTGCATGGCTGGAATGTGTTTGCTATTTTATCATGACACAATGCTAACTGTGTGTAGGTATCCTGAGTCTGCTGCTGGTTGTTGTTGTGGTTTTGACCACCACAGTGCTAGTCCTGCGACCCGGCAAAGCTAAACTTGTCTCCCAGTGGAGGACTAAGCCAAAGTGGCGCAGCCTTGGCGAGCCCTTCTGTCCGGTGGATTGTGTTTGCAGTGGAGACAGGTCTGTTGGCTTGACATCAGAACTGATGGTTTGTTTTATCCATGTGTGAGGACACTGATGTTGTCCTAGTGGCACATACTATGTATGTACCCTTTATGATATATGCTGAAAGTCACCTTCCTTTCTGTCGCATTGTTCTTGTCAACCTCTATAAACTAATCTAAAAGTCTAAAATGGCATGAGACATATAAATGTGTGGCTTTGTGTTCGTGTTTCAGCATAGCTGTCCCAAGCGTAGGTGGCTTCCTAGGCAGTAGGGGTGTAGGAGAGGGAGCAGAAGCTGAGGAGCCCGCTGTTTCAAAAGGAGGTAAGGTCACTGTTTATTGCCCTGTGCTGTGGCCTTCATCCAGAAACATAATCTAACCCCTTAAAAATGTAGTAAGAGTAGGGTTGTCTGGAAATCATGGTGTTACCGGTGGGTGTGGTGGAGTGAGTGAGTTTGTCAGTTGAATCCTAAAGATTATTTTGTGAGTTATATTTTATTATGCATAAGTTGTCTGTCTCTATGTGTCAGCCCTGTGATTGACTGGCGACCTGTCCAAGGCGTACCCCGCCTCTCGCCCAATGTCAGCTGGGATTGGCTCCAGCCCACCGTGACCCTGTAAAGGATAAGCGGTTACAGAAAATGGATGGATGGATTATGTTATATGAACCATATATGACCAGAATTGGATCTGTCTGTCTACAAGTAGATATCACCTTTCAAAACACAAGACTTAGGCGTCTACAGCCGCACTAGCGGCTCTGTGAGTCTGTACTTTGAGCTAAATTCTAAGCATGGCTGAAAGTATGCAGAGTATAGTATATGTTATAGTTAAGATCTACTAAGAGTGTAATTATCCTCCATAACTTACTGCGACCATGTTTTAGTTAATTTGAATGCATAAAACCATCCATTTTTATATTTTCTGCTCCACTTCAATAACCTGGTCATAAATTGATCATTGAAGATGTTTCTAGAAAGGTGTCACTAAAAAAACACTTTGCCAACTCTTTTCCATCTGACTGGTTTTCAATATATTTGCCATTGTTTCTGTCTCGTCTGTGATAATGTTTGAAATGACTATAAAATGTTTCTCACTTGGTGCTTATTGCATTTTTCATGCGGCTTGATAGGGCGTTTAAATGTCCATTGGCCTAGTCATTATGAAACCATCACGCATGACCAGGTAGCAGTTAACAGCCTATTCCCCATTTGATTGATGATAAAGAAAATAATGGCTAATATCACACTCTAATGACTTGTGCTGTTATCTCTAGCTCTCTAGTTAGCGTCTGCAATTTTAATTCGAGTGCTTATCATCCATTGCATGCTCCCTTCCCGGACGGTCTAAAAAGCTAGAGAGACTCTACTGAATTATTATAGAGCCCAGTTAAGGAAGCTTTTGATTTCAAGGTGCAGCCATTCATCACAAGAGTATCTCCATTCTTTATTATTTCAGCCCATTTCTAACTTTCATATTATTGATATTTACTGCTCGCATTTAGGAAGTGTGTCAGGGCGCTGTGATTTGGAGGGTTTCAATGTGAAGACTCTGTACGACAAACTAGAGGATCAGAACCTCCACATAGCCTCACAACTGGCCCGACACCGCAAAGACGCACAGGAGTTTTATAGAAACATTTGTCAACAGACTGAAACACTCAAGGTGAGTTTTACATTACATATGTAATATTTAAAACGTGTGATCTTCTCAAGTGCCACAAGAAAACAATGTCAAATTGTATATTTTCTTCCAGAATGTCTTTGAGAATATGGATAATAAAAAACTGAGTCTTCTTAAGGAGCTGCTAATCCATAATGCAATGAAGGATAAACCATGTAACAGCAGTGCAGGAGACAGAGATACGCAAGGTAAAATGATGACGTGTGATTTCATTAGAGAAATGCATCTTTCTAAAGCAATGGTCAATGAGCAGAGAAAATCATTTCTTCTATTGAAGAAAAAAGACCATGATTAATCATAAAACCAAGATGATTAAATGTAATTATGGGAAGTACGCTTATCCGCTTTCTTGTCGAGCGTTACATGAGGAGATTGATACCGCTTTCATGTCTGTATGATAAACATGATGCTACAGCGAGCAGCTGGTTAACTTAGCTTAGCACAATGAATCGAAGTGTAAAAATGTCAATTTGTGGTTTCATGTGGGTTATGTGTGGATTAACCAAATGAGATAGAACATGTTAAGTGAACTTTAGAGGTGGTGGACTCAATGCTAAGCTAAGCTAACTGGCTGCTGACTCCAGCTTTATATTTAATGTATAAATATGAGAGTGGTATGGATCTTCTCATCTGACGCGCAAGTAAGTGAACAAGCCAAGTATTTTCCAACATGTCGGACTATTCCTTTAACAGTATTACATTTTGTGCCTGGATCACTTTTTTCATTGAATGTCCCAAAGACTCACATCTACTTGACTGTTTTACTCTTTAAATCACCGGTTGTTGTGCTTTGAGAGGCTGAAAACTACATCACATCCTTTAGTAATTGTTTTTCCCTATACAATTTCTTGCATGAATATCCCCGTCACCCCAGCTGAGGCCTCTGTAGCATCACTGGAAGCTGTTCTCAGGTCAGTTGAAGCCCTCTTATGCAGGCTGACAGGAGAAACGTGGCAAAACCAGGATCTTCCTGGTCCCCCATACTGTCCTGCTGGTCCTCATGATGCCAGGGAATGTGAGCCACAAGCTGGATACAACACCAACATGTGTTATACACAGGTACTGTAGTGGCATTTGTTCTGTTTGTAGCATATCTTGGAATAATTAAGTAGAGAATGATTTCCTCTTTCAAATTATGTCCAGTTTTCATCAATGACTATGGCCAAAGCAGAAGTTCTTCCCCATGAGCCAGGTAAGGAACAAATCTATACAAAGCTTTGATGCATTTCCAAGAGCGTCAGGATGTTATGTCACCCCAGGGAGATGATTCTGTCTTCCCCAGTCCATCTACAGAGCACCGCTCCTTGTCCAAGTGACCACGACCTGTCCAAGCTGGTCAGCATATCTCCTCTGTTCAAGACCCTGCAGGGGATCCAACAATCTTTACAGGACCTTACCACAGCTGAGTCTAATCAGCATCTCCACAGTGGTACATGATAAAAAAGCCTCAATCCAAGACCTTACAAAGAGAAATTGAACTCAAAATAAATGTAACAACAAATTGTGGTAAATATGAAGCCTAAAACTCTTCTGTTTTAGCAGCTACAGAGCATTCTGTCCTGGAGAACCATGATGGGCAGCTTATACCGACTCCGCTGGACAACCTCTCACCTCAACACTCTGCCGTTTTCCTGCTTGGTTGCCAGGTGATGCAGTTGCTGGCAAACTGCCCCCTGTTCCCCTCTGTGCTTCTGCTGCTGGCCAAGTCAATCCCTGTTTCTTCATCTCCCTCTAATGAGGCTCTGCTGGCACACTGCTCAAGGGACTTTTATTTTGATGCAACCAATCAAATCCTTTATCTATCAGAGGCAAAGCTTCAGCACGTGGGACATTTCATCGCTACTATTCTGCAGTCTATGGCCCATATAGCGTCAGGTAATCAGACAGATAGTAATAGAGGAGAGTCCTGAGACCCAATCTTGTGTCATGGTTTTGTAGTGTTGTGTAGTATAATAGCTCTGGCAATCATCTTTGAAAACACAAAGTATGTAATCTTCTTTGGAAACAATATGATATTAGTTTTTCTTTTTTTTTAAATCCAGGATCCAAACCCCAGAGCTTTATGCAAGCTCTCCACGAGGCCATTTCAGCGTTAAGCCTTCAGCTGTTTAACTTTTCTTTCAAATGGAGCACAGCAGAGGTGTGTAAGTGCTATTTAAGCCTCACACATCATCCTCATACTGCACGAGTAGCAGCAGATAACTTTTTGTGCTGTCCTTTTACAGTCAAAATTCGATGCTTCAGAGGGGAGGCATGGTGCATTAGTTGAGGAATTTCTCAACAGAGTTCCCACTGAAGCGCAGTTCACTGAGCACCTATTAGCTAGCAGGTTAGTGAGAAAGATAAAACCTACAGCAGAATATGGTGTGCCCTTTGAACAAAACCATGCAGTTGAATAACATTTGTGCCTGTCTTCCATTTTTAGACTTGAGAAATATAAATACTTCAAGTTAGAGCAGCTCATCACAAACCTCAAACAGCGTTCAACTAAGGACACAATCACGGGTAAGACAATTGTTCATTTATAGTGAGATGCAGTCAATATGAAAAATCAATGAATTGCTTCACAGGCTTGTAAAACACTACATATTGTTTCTAAATTGGTTAATTAAAAAAAAAAAGCTTGATATTTGTGGCATTCATAGTCAGTATACCAAGAGAAAAAACCTGGTGTAAGTGTAACCGCGCTCAGCTACACTTCGCTGTAACTGGCTGGTTCTATCAACCCCTCGACTCTGCGTTGTGTGGACAATGATGAACGGGAGGCTTGTTTCTCTTTTTGGGCCGCCGTTTAATATCTGAACAGGAACAGAACATGTACCGGTCAGTCTCTTAGTTGGCTCGTTTCAGGCAGCTCACACATGGCACACTACAAAAGTTTGGCAAATTATTTTAACATAGACGCTGGCTAGCTAACGTAACAAATGTGTTAACTTACCGCGGGCATGTCTCTCACAACTGGCAATGCCTCTAAGGTGCCAGTGGCATTTACCACCCCTGAGAGAGGGCGCCCTTGAGTCTACATGAAATAGCAAGTGGAATCACATCATACAGACTCTGTTACATAAGGAGCATTAACTCTTGACTCTTGATCAATGGAAAACCTATTAAGGGCTTACTAGCAGTCTTGTACACTTTTTTTCTTCTGTGTGGACGGGTTTAATGCTTTCAAACCACAATATTTCTGACCATGGTGCCATTGATCCATAGCGACATTGGTAAGCTATCTCGTGAAGCCCATGAGCTTCCCATATTTCACAACAATGATACACCGATACAAACTAATGAACAAATTTAATTGTGATTTCAGATTGAAGTCAGACGTTTTTCCATTTCTCCCCCAATCACATGATCTAAACATCATTAAACCATGATAGAAAGTCCTGGAGAGAAGAAAGAGTGAAGTCGATTTTCACCTCCTTCATCACCTAAAGAGCTTTTGTTCCAGAAGAATAGTCCAATATCCCAATGCACACAGTTCATGACTTTAACGACAGCATGCCAATGAGCACTGAGGCTATTCTGAAGGCAATAGGTGGTTGTGCTTCTGCTAGATACACAATATTCATATATTATTAGGTGTTTCGATTGTTGTGTCTTTTCCAACACAGATTCCATAAAGACATTTATCCAAAATAATGTTTTTTTAATTCTGAAGACTCAAAAGTCTTGTATAATTTCTGCAGGTTTACCACTAAAAGGGACACCAGTGCAGGTATCACTCAGTTACAAATCTTCATTTAAGAGAATAGTCAGTGTCCTCCAATTACCACTAAATTTACTTCATCACTTCCTCCATTACAGATGTCATGTGTAGAGGAAGAAATTGACCGCATGAATGAGTCTTTCTTGCAGCTGAGCGTGCAGCTACAGGAGAGAGCACAAATGAGCACACGTCTAAAGGAGAGAGAGAACAGTACTGGCAACCATTCTGCGGTAATTAGCTGGAATATTACATAACATTACACACTGTATATAATTACGTAATCCAGTGAATGAATCTGCTTGGTAATAAAATTGTTGTGAAGAGTTTAGAAATTATCAATTTTTTTTTATTTCCTACAAATTTCAACATATCGAGATATTTGACTTTATCACTACTCATTATTACAGCATTTCATTCATATAAATGATATATTACATTAATACATTTAGTTGACTGGTGATAAATCATTAATCCTTCATGCTGATGTTCAGTTGGTCCTATTCAGCCTTAACTTAAGAGAAAAATGTGTCAGTATGTATGATTATGATGGGTGCCTGCATTTGCATATTTGCATTGTGTGCATGAATCCATTTATATCTTTTACCACACATCAACTATAATACATTCTCTGTGATCTGTCCTCATACAGAGGTCAACACCAACAAGCATGCCAAGCCTGAGTCGTAATGGAACAATTCTGCTGGAACTGAAGAGATGCTATGTATCGCAGCGCCTCAATGAGCTCCAAATCACATTAGGGCAGATCAGACGGTGCCAGCAGCATGACAGCGAGTCAAAAGACGGAACAAGAGGCCGTACACAAACAGACAGCAGCACCACTCAGCAGGGGCAGAGGGAGCATTATCCTGGCGTAGATGGCTGCAGCCCCGCTGACGGCCAGCAGCAGGACGGTATTCCAGCTAGTCAGAATCACAGCCAACAAACCGTAGAGAGCAGAAGTCTTGGTAACTATGAACTGGAGAGTCATATTTCCGACCAGCAGAAGAGTGACACTGTCCAGAGCATCAACCCTAACATATTACTGGACTGCCAGATGCTGGAGAGCCAAGATCGGCTGCATCGTAATGTCCCAGGAAAGCAGGAGCTGAACAGTCAGGTCACGATAGAAAATACAACTGGTCATACAGATATTGATAACATGTGGGGGCCTACTGATCAGAAACTGGCTCAGAATGTAGATAAATACTGAGAAATGTGTCCTTATGTGGTTCTCTCACCACTATTGTCTCCTTTTAGCTTTTTCATGTTTAGCCTAAAATAGCTTGATTATCTATGCACAGTATAATATTCTAATTTTTTGTTGACGAGTGATCCGAGTGACCTCTGTCTTAATTTGCACCAGCTTTTTAAACAATTCAGCCGTGTTCTTTTTAATTATCTGTGACCCCGGACAGAAATAATTTCTGGCAACAAGCAGCGGTGTGACACAATCTGTCATCTTGTCCAAATAGTTCCTCAGTTAGGAGTTAATACCGGCCTCTAAGACAGGCTCTGTTCATTACCATATTCTAATTGAGACAATAAACTTCAGCTGAATGAACACAAGGTGACACTGCTTTTGTGCTGGTTCCTGCTCACAACAACCTCTCCTTTGTGTAGAGGTGATGACCCATATGTCTTCATGAATATTTAATATCAAACTACAGTCAGTGTCTCCCCTTTTCTCTGTCTTGCACACATGCAGGTCCTCTAACCTTTCTTCTCTAAGCCCTTTTCATTGTAGTGAGCTTTCTCCAGAACCCACAGGTTAACCAAGTGAAACTAAAAGTAGCTACTAAACTTAAAATCCTGTTGGATCAGAAGAGAAGTCTATGCTGCACAACTCTTTTGGTTCGATGGTTTATCTGACGCACAGGGTTCTGGGTCTTATAATAGAAAGTGAGTATTCCTACAGGGGGCTGTGAGCCAAATCAGAAGGTCAGATGGAACAAGTCTTCACTTACTATCAGTGTTAGCTCAGAGCTCTGTGCCAAGTCCCCCGGGTTGAATCTGGCAGTGCCCTGTAGCTGTATGTGTGTGTGTGTGTGTGTGTGTTTGTGTGTGTGAGGGGTGTGGTTCAGTGGCTCCCTGAGATTATAAACCTTATCTAGTAGATTAGCTGCTATGTGCCACTGATCTGGCCTGTGTGCCTGTCTCACGGTGGGACGTGGCATCATATAACTCCAGGCTGAGCTGCTCTGTAGCCGTGTGTGTGTGTGTGTTTGTCTTTGTAAGCCTTTGTGTGGTGATTTGCAGTGGAACAACATTATGCTTGCTCTAGTTGTTTAGATCAACACGGGTTATTTTTAGGAAGACTGACTCTTTATGTGATGTTTGTGTGAGTGTATGAGTAAGTAACCATATATATATATATATATATATATATATATATATATATATATATATATGCTACTTTCTTGTTGCAGTGTGAAATTTAGCAATTATGAAATACATGACTTAGGGTTAGGGTTAAGTGTGTCACCTTTTGGAAATATTTGATAAAAAACAAAATGCTTAAGTCTCAAAAGGGTGAGCTGTAAAAAGATGGAACAGGAAAGTTACACGTTATAATTCAAATATATATTTACTGTATGTGTGTATGTGTATATATACCTCCCAACAAGTCACCCTTTTGAGACTTAAGTATTTTGTTTTTGAATAAATCCAATTAATAGATTTTATAATTCCTAAATCCAAAGTCGTTTCACATTGCATCAGGACAGTAGAGTGCTGGATGTACAGATACAGACGGATCAAGAATTTATATAGATGATAGATGTTTAGAGAGATGAGTTAAGTCCTTCATACACTGTCCAAATATCAGCATTAAGAGGTTTTTCTAGCAAGCTGCACATGAGATTTACATCTGAGTTTCCAACATGTTTCATCCATGGCTGTCTGCTGTAATCATGTTATAATCTTGAAATCCTTCCAAATCCCTAGAAATCTGCTCTCCGCAGTACATCCTCGAGGGGCCCCACACACACACACACACACACATGTATATAGTACATATATGAGCAAACACATACTCTCTCTAACCCACTTATTTATACACATAGCCACTCAAATGACTCACCGCCTTATGTAAACTACTGCTGTGTCTGACTGAATTTCACTTCACAAAACTGTCCTCTTGCTCTCCTGTTTCTGAATTGGTGGAATTTACCCTCAAATACTCAAAATGTACTGTGTTCTTCACATGTGTGCACCCTGTTGTGAAAGCCGCAGACCTTGAAGACTGAAAAACACATTATTTCTTCGCCTTTTTCTTTGAAACACACCCTGGATGCCTGTGTAAAAAAAAAAGAGCTGGGGTTTGAGGCTTCCTGTTGTCTTCCTGACTCTACGCGCTGTCGCTAAGCAGGCCTCCTGTAGTCACCATGGCACTGCATTACTGTTGCTATGGTTTCCTTATCTGCCGGATGTGGTTCAACCAGGCCTGCCATATTTAGTCTGCTCCTCAGACAGCAACACAAGAGTGCACTCAGCTGCCTCATTGCTGCTCTTTTTACATTAAAACATCCAAGCATTAAAAAACCTGTTGATTCATTCAGTTTTCAGCTCTTTACAGCTTTAACACAGCGTGTCCTCAAAGCATACTCATTTTGATGTTTATAGATAGATAACCCCCCCCCAACCCCCCGAAACATACACATATGGCATTTTAAAAGAAAGCAATAATGCTGCAATTCTAAAAGCCTTGATTCCTTTTCTCCTCGGGAGTAATCCTCTCATTACTCCAGATACAATGGCTGCAAGATTAAATACTGTGATGTTACAGTGAGATTAGCGTGGCTCTGCCAGGCCTGTGGTTGCCGTATTGGGGCTTCATCTCAACCTGTTTTGTCTTTGTTCTTTCACAGTGTTGGCAGATAACAACATCAAACATCACAGTAATCTCTTAGTTCTTTATTTATGCCTGTAATAAAATAAAACAAAAAGAGACGAATTACACAGTAACATAAGAAAATGGACAGGTGGTGATTTCATGGTGGGTGTCACAGAAACAAAAAAACTTGTTTGTGACATGTAGGCCAAAACATAGAAACAGCATAACCCATGTATGTTTACTATTATGATAACACTGATTGACTCACTTTGAAATATTGGACATAATGACTTTATAGTCTATTAAATTTAGAAGCAGAATAATCAAAAGCCTTTTCATAGGGAAGGGATTACAAATATATTAAAGTTGGTTAATAGATTTGTAATGGACAGGAAATTGTGGGAAATCTATATTGACATTCATATTGGATATACTGCCTGTACTCATAGAACAGACGAATACAGAGAAAAAAGCAAAAAGTGTATTCAGTCTGTTGGCCATTTTATTGCATTCTCATCACATCTTTTAGCCTTTACAAGAGAGTCAAACTACTGCAGCTTTCAGTGAGAGAAAGAAATGTGATATAATTACACTGTTCAGCAGTCACTTCAGTCCTCTCTGCTGCGGGCTGTGTTGGTGTGATGGATGGAAATAAGGTTTCAATCTTTTTCTACCTGAATCAGTGAATTGCTGTAAATGAATCAGCTGAAAACATTTCTTATTTACTCCCCGTATTTAACATTGTTTATCCCTTAAATGATTACGGATTAAAAAGAAAGGCAATTGTTGCTGGAGAGCAGTCATGCAGCATGGAAGAGTTTGTACCCAAGTATAGAGAGGATATCACAGGAAAGGTCAGGCCCTTTTAAGGCTAAACTCCAGAGGGTAGAAGATCATTAGATTAGTGGGTTGTGTCCTGCACAGTTTTTTATCAACTTCATTGCTGCAGCAGCCAGAGATATAGATCAGTCTGTGTATGTGCTTAGCATCTATTGTACAGATGAATTCCTGCATTCATAGCCTGTGTGGATACGTGTAGATATGCATGCAGTACATGCACTTTGTAAACCTGCATTCCTCTGTCCCTGCAGCCAGACCGTTGTATACATACAGCTACAATATTACCACTGAAAGACTTTGAACCAATTGAACCACCTCTGAGCAGTGAACAGCCTTTGGACTACGATTTGGGGTCGTATAATGCAAATACTGATGTGTAACAAAGGAAATGTCCTGAATGCAATGAAAGAGCTCTGCTAGCAGCTGCTAAACAAGATTACATAACACATGACAAAGTCAGTTCTGTCTCATTGTTCTCCATAAGCTTTAGTAAAACTGATTTGCATTAGGTTCCTATATGTAGGCTACACGTGATATCATGAGGCACAGTGTTTTGTTTGTGTATCTCCAGCGGTCAGAAGAAAAGCAAATGCAAACAGGCTTGCATGATGAGTTGGTTAGGCCTTCGCAAATGACAGTAACATGGTCATGCACATTGTAGTGTAGGAGGGAGTGACTCACGCATGCGTATCAGAGCCTCAGCTCTGCCAGCGCTAAGTGACTGCTGGAAAACAAAGGCAGTGAGCCGCGGCTGGGAAATGTCATCAGTCATCCTTAATGCAGGAAATAGACTTGAAACAATCAATAGTGTTATTCTTTGAGGGGTGAAATAAGAGAGCTGTTATCGCTGCTTTAACCGTTTGCGTGTGAACACGACTCCAGGTCTCGCAACTGTAAGTGACTAAATCGGCTTTTGAGAATCCACAGGTTCCTCCTCTTCGCTTGTTTTCTTTTTCTTCCGTGCTGCTGGATGGATCTGGACTGAAGGACAGCAGCTGTGTGCGAAGGACACTCGAGTATCTGTCTCGCATCAAGGACTTGTTCATTCCACCGAGCGGAGGGAATAATGAAGTTAGTCCTTTCTAGATAGATGATGAATGGCGAGTCAGGGGGGTTGCTGGAAGTCTTAAATTCACAGACGAGCACGTAAAGATTTCGCAGCCTCGTTTCTACAACTCTTTGATACGGTTTGTTGTTTGAAATCCTGCCTTTGTGACAGACACTTTGGATTTTCAGTCGTGAAGAGGGAAGTTACCTGCGCGCTCATCTGCCGAGGAGAGGCGCTGTCCGTGGTCCTGGAGTCATTTCAACAACTCCTGTCATCTCACTCCTGGCCTCGTGCGAAGACAACTTCAGGGTTTCTCCAAATAAAAAGGGGGCAGTTAGAGGAACACTGTCCGCCAGCAGCTCCAGAAAGAGCTTAATATGGTAACTCAAACCAGAGTTCATCTGCAAACTTTGGTACTTTTGATTTGTGTCGGTAAGTATATCTGTGCAAGATGTTCAAATATCTTGTATGATGGTGAATGTTGCATGTCTTATTACATCAGACTTCCCGCTCACATAGATGCACATATGAGTAATCACGGGCCTTGTTAACGGCTTGTGAACCTTCCAACTCAAAGCCCAGTTTCTGAGCAGCCCCACTGACGTCTGCACAGTGTAACACCGCTCACTGTTGACAGCATTTAAGTGAAATAAATCGCCCCCTTGAACCGGGGACACCAGGGTCAATCCTTTACCCCCTTTTCTTTTCCCTTACTCCACTTTCCTCCTCTCTCTGTCTCCCTGTTCCTCTGCCCTCTTTCCCTCTTTCCATGTGTTTGTATGAGCCCTGAGTTAAAAAAAACAAAAAAAAAACATGAGATGGAATCGATGTTGTCACTGTTTGCCCAGGGGGGGCTTTGGCTTATATAAGAGCACTGGACCCAACACAACAACAGTCACACAAAGACATCCATGTGGAGAGCTCACTGAGATTACTGCCTCACTTCACTTTGCAAGAAATCCTTTCTTTGTGTTTATAATCCCCTCAATTCTTTCCCTCCATGTTATCGTCCACTTCCTGCCTTCCTCTAATTGTTCTATCACTTCTTTCTGTTCTTCCTGCTTGCCCACAATACTTTGCCGTCCTCCTCCTACACTATCCACAGTTCCTGCATCCAACACTCCCTCCCTCCATTTATTCCTCCCTCTGCCAGCTAATACTAATGGGCATAGGCCATCATTAGTGCTTACTGGGCTGGATGATCTTGGATTTGCCATCAGTATTGTGACTCAAGTCTCTCCAATGCTCACAGAGCTGAATAATTGAATTTATGTCTTTTTAACGCTTACTGAGTTTTGCATCTGGCTCAACATTGAATTCAGTGTAAGCGCAGAGTGCAAGAGCCGATGGCCTCAATAAGAAAGACTGGGCCAAGAGTTTATGACTACAGATATAAACCGTGCCTGCTCTCTTCTATTCTCATAGTCATTGAATAAAGACTGAAAATGTCACCAACTGTGACAGTTTGTTATACATCAAAAAAAGTTAAAGCTTCCCTCCAAACATGTTTTAGGACTTAGGACTAAAAAATACTCTTTGGGTCCGATATAGTTTATTTAGAAAAAAAGTTAAATTTACTAATTCCTAAGAAATTACATTTTCTGCTTTTCCAACACTGAAAAATCCCAAATCTATGACTATACAAATATAGTTTAACATGATGTCTCCTACTTCAATTAAATGTACATTCACAGTATTAGTGCACTGGGGGTTTTCACATCACACTTGTGCATGTTGCATACAGGACCAGGATTAGCGTCCCAACTAGAATCATCTTGTACATACGCATCTTAAACTCAGATTTAAGATGAGCACAGATGCAGCAGAGTAATGTGAAAACAGCCATCTAGTGTCAAACTCTGCACAGTCAAACATCCAAGTGAAGTAACAATAAGCTAAATTTGCCAGTGGAGGACTTTAAACTTGAACATTTTGACTTAACTGTCATCAGGCTAGCTGCTGAGCTAAAACGTGTGTAACATTTCTGTGCTTCTCCAGTCCACCTGACCCAGCCAGTATGTGTCGATGTCCCGTCGGCGACAGAAGCAGTCCTGGGGAAACCCATGAAGTTGACCTGCATCTCCTGCATGAAGAGGGAGGAGATCAAAGCGAAGACACGTGTGGATTGGTACTACATGCCAGAAAAAGAAAAAGGCATCCCACCTAACAAAACTCATGTAGGTTGCTGTGTTCATATTAATGTAGACTGTAATGTAGACATGTATTACAAAGCAGATGGCCGCCCACCTAAAGTCTGGTTCTGCTCGAGGTTTCTGCTTTTTAAAAGGAAGTTTTTCTTCGCCACTGTCGCCAAAGTGCTTGCTCATGGTGGGAACTGTTGGGTCTCTGTAATACTATTATAAAGAGTACGGTCTAGACTTGCTCTATTTGTTAAGTGTCATGAGATGACTTTTGTTGTGATTTGGTGCTATATAAATTAAATTGAACTGAATTGAATTGAATTGAATTATATATATACACATGCCTGCTTGCCTTTCCTCTCTCCCAGATATACAAGTATGAGAATAACAGTCCAGCTGAATTGGACGGACCATTTAAGGGCCGTCTGACCTGGAACGGGAGCCAGGACTTGCAAGATGTCTCCATTGAAATCATCAGCATCACCTTTAACGACAGCGGCGTCTATGAGTGCAACGTACTGCGCGAATTTGAGTTTGACTTCTTCACACCCTCCGTCTCCATCACCAAGGACATCAAGTTGAAGGTGAACGAGAAAGGTGCGGCTAAAAGTTTTCCACTTTCTTTCATGTTATTCCGCCCTGTTGTGAGCGCAGGAGGTTTCTTGACAAATGCTTGGTTGCCATGTCAGTAAAGCTCGTCCGGCTGTGTTGAGATACATCTGTTTAGCAGGATTGTTCCAGAGCTACACATGAGGTTATTCAGACCTCAGACTTGTGTTTGCTGTTAAGTGCTTTTCAGGCAGTCTCATGGCTCTGTAAGGTTACAAAAATAGACATCAACTCAAATCTGACACTTAAGTTGTTTTCATTGAAAGCATTTTCCCCCCAATCTATTTAATCTATGGCATCACAAAATTGTTTTATTTCAACATTTGGAAAATTAAAAAGGCAAGAAACGCTTTTAGCCCCAAAGCAAATATATAATTCATATTTGGCCTTAAAATGAATAAGCTCTCATAAAGTGGTCCATCAGTGTCTCAACAGGAGTGGTTGTACTGGAAAATATCTCAAATATCTACCCAGTATGAGTCTGAGTAAAATATATTTTCCCTGCATGTTTTACAATACCAGCTAAACTGATTTATGTTAACCAATATTCTCAGAACTGAGGTGAATTTAATCAAAATAAGATGCAGGACAGCATAACTGATCATTTCACTGCAGTATTGCACATCTTTATACTGAGTGGCCCAGCTATTATGTTAAATATAATGATGATGATACAGCTGCACACAGTATGTGCTGGAGAGGTTCACCTCAGGCGTGTTAATTTACAATCCCTCCTGGTAGAAACCTCCGTCTGTGCTGTGTTGACTTCTGTGTCCTGAGTGTTCTCTTTGTGCTGTACATGCCCCTCCTTCGATGTTGCATAAAGTGTTTATCAGACCGCTTTAATTGGGTTTTGCATTTTTATTATATATTTCCAGCTCCTTGTTTTCACTAAGTGACGCATCAGTGTGAGGGCAGTCTGCCACTAACAACACCACTCTCCTTCTCTCCCCTTTGTTGTGACTGTACTGAAGATGAATAATTGTGTGTTTTGTTTTATCTGTCTTAATTGTGCATCAAAGCTTTCTTCTGTTGTCAGTGAAGGGGTTAATACAAACCAACTACTTTGCTATCTATTATAAGGGGTAATGTATTCTGCTTCCCGAATGCCTGGCTTGCTGATTGCCTCATTTTCCACCTTGATCGAATATACAATACAACATGTATATTTGGAAATACTTAATTCTCCCCATTTCTTTAACTTTGCATTCTTTATATCTGCTTGCACGTGGTATATAGTTCACTATCAGAGGCATATAAACATAGGCTAGTTGTATCCCAGTGTTTGGTTTGTACCCAGAAAAAGAAAAGTGCAAATTAGATGTCATTATCCTCAGAAGTGCAACTTTCCAAAGTATACTACCGTTTGATCTTTTACACATATTTAAAAGCCTCTCCTTCACATCTCATACAACTGTGGTATCATATTCCACAAAGCCAGTCAAATCCAGTGTACTGTACATTATAGCTTGGGAATCATGTTACGGTAATGATGTCCACAGTAGTAGGATGGATTAGCTCATGGCAAACATATCTGTGCTTTCCCATCTAAGGGATTATATTACACTAATAGCCTCTATTTGCAGAGACTGCAGAATCAAACAGTGAAAGCGGTCAACTGTCTGGTCGACAGGCTTTCTGGAATTTGGTACACACTCACTGACACAGTGGTTCACAGTGACTCATAACAATCCTGAAATGGAAGATATTAAAGGACTTAGTAGTCAGGTGCCCATATGAACATTGAAACAGTTTTTATTTGCTGTAAGCATTCCTCCTGCCCATTAAATTATCTCTTTCAAATGCGTTTCCTTTGTATTCCAGTTTATCTTAAGTTAATATGAAGCTTAAGCAGTCTGAATGAGAAAAATATCTACCAAGCTTACAGTCTTTTTAGTGAAAAATTCCTAATTTTATTTACGCTGTTTCCACTACAGCTCAGCTAGTAAACACTAATCATGTTTCCATTGAATTGTCGAGCAAAATTTAAGCGAAATGCTGCAAAAAAGGAATGTGAATAAGGCGTGTTTCCATCATCTGGTCTGGAGCGAATAAACTAGGCTGGTTGCAAAGCGTAGTTTTGTCAGAAGTTGGCGGTATAGGCTATGATTTACAGAGTAGAAGAAGTAGAACTTGCGAACTGGAAACAAAGCAAGTCGCCTTGGCCATGTAACCCATCAATGGGAGAAAAATGGAGAGAGGCCCCCATCACTTACACTGGAAGCACTGTTTCAATGTTCATAGGGCATAAGTATTGTCTTAAGACACACTTGAAAAAATGTGAATCTCCTTAAATAACATGTAATGATATAACTTAATGTATTGATTATAATGTTATTAGTGTTAATGGTATACACAAAACCAAAGTATGACCAAAATATGAGGTAATCATATCTCTAAACTTAAAATCTGTGTCTTGCCCTGATAACCACTGTGATTTCACATATCCATCTTATTTCATATTTAAAGGAACCCTGTGGAGCTTTTGACCACTAATAGCGCGATGGAGCAATGTTTTTACAAGTGGGCCCCTGTTTTGTTTGTATTGTGCATGTGCATGAGGACACACAGGCCCCAGTGATTCACCTCCTGCTGTTGGTTTCATGCTATTCCACTGACTGGTGGCACCAACAAATGCAGCAATGCAGCAACAACAGCAGTGAAGAAGAAGACTGCTCGCACGCGAACATGGATGTAAACGACGCATGCTTTAAAAGATTTTTAAAAATCAACTCCACAAAGTTTGTATGAGGAAGGAAATCAACACATTTGTTAGAGCTGGTAAAAAACTCTGGTAAGAAACACTGAATGTAAACATAACCTTTGTTTGTTTACAAGAAAACTCCACAGGGCACCTTTAACTTCCTAGACTCCATTGTCATTGTACGATAGGAAATGTCACAATGTTCTGTATGCAACATAGTTTGTGCATCATTTGTGTGTATCTGTAGATGCACGCCAGAAAACATGACTCTGCTTTGCATAAAGTTCAGCTGTTCAGTGAAATGAAAGTAAACTGTTCAAGTATACCATTGAAATATTGCCTACTCTATTATGACTGACAGTGGATTGTGGGTCACACAGTGTTGCACATACATGAACAAGCTTAGCATACTTCCTTAAACCTGCGAATAAATAAATCTCCCCTGCTCTGTTCAACACAAAACCAATCAGAGGTTGGATGCATACTGTATAAAACATGTCCCTTGCTGTTGTTTGTGCTCCACAGCGATTCAAGACACCACAGCGCTCTACTCTGAGATCATGATGTATGTGCTGCTGGTGTTCTTGACCTTCTGGCTGGTGGTGGAAATGGTCTACTGCTACAGGAAGATCTCCAAGTCTGATGAGCAGGCGCAGGACACGGCGTGAGTCTCACACAAATATACAGATGCCAGACACAAAACACAGATTAGTAAGGGGTACGACTGAAAACAGCTAAGCTATTTGAAACACTGTGTGTCCTGAAAACAAACCAATTGTCAACATGTCCAGATACATAACTGTACTAACTTTCTCTCTTCTATGACTCACACCACAGCAAGGCAGTGTGTTCATATTATGAGTCACCAAGACTGTGAGTGCCAAATAAGTCAAAGTGCTACCTGAGAATAGTAATTTAAAGTCTCGGAAACATGTCAGAATGGGAGATTCAGGAGGCAATCAAGAGGAAGCGAGAGCAGGACAGAGAAGAAGGGAAAGTCAGACAGACAGACAGACAGAGAGGTAATTGAGTCTAAACTGCATCAGTTTGTAACCCTCCTGCAACAGTAATCTGTCTTTTCACTTAGACTGCCTGACAGGCCTGAATAATTCTAAGCACTGCTGACTGTTCTTTTTTCATAAACAACCTTTTTACATCGCTGGTGGATTTGCAGCTCCATCAGAAACCTACTATTTGCGTCACCTTGTCAGTGCTGACAAAGACCCCAATGCACCCGAATAGTCAGCTCCCACCGGATTGTCATGGTGTTGACGAGGCCAGTCGATCCAGGTTGACAACTTTTGAACAGGCAATTTATGTCCTGAACAGAACAATCACAGATAATGCACTGCACATGTGCTGATCCAGTTGTTGTGGTTTTACTGACAATTAATCTTGACTCTAAACTCCTGCAGTGACGCATAGAGACCAGTGTTTTTCTAACACTATGTATGTTTTCAGAAGACACACGGGGTGGACACAATACAACACAATAGAAAAGCTTTGAAATATACTGCAATACAATATAATACAATAGTAAAGTGTTTCTGTTTACCATTTTGTTTAACAGGGAAACAAAAGGTAATGCTTTATTTTACAGGTCCATAATATCCTAATCATTTCCTACAACATTTCCTGGACAGAACTATGTAATTTAGTATCAATTCTGGGAAAAATTTAGGAATTTCCTTAAAGAAAAAGCTAAAGTAAATGTATTGATAACAATAACAATCGTTAGTTGCAGCCCTAATTAACACCTGAATCGAGTAAAACTCAACAATATGAGATTCACTATGGTAGTATTTAATGCAGAGCTATTCTTCTAGATTGTATTTTACATGGATAATATGTTAAATAACTGCAGTTTTGTGGATAAAACATTAGAACTCAGCAAGCAATACAACATAAAATATATATTTATGCATTTTGTTGAATTTGTCAATTGAAGTAAAGCCTCATAAAATCAATAAAGTCCTTATTAAATCAGTTAATAATGGCCATGGAAGGTAGTGTACAGATGCAATATTTAGTAGCACATTTAAGCCTCGAGAGGGTTGTTGACTTGTGTTTTTTAAGTAGAAATTACATCGATATCAGATGTGCACATTAAGTTAAGCATCAAGTGATCGAATGTGTATCACTCTGTAAAGTTCATCAGTTCCTGCAGCTGAAAGAGTTAATGGGCTGAGGCCACTTCACAGCCATTATTGACCTATATGACAACACATCCCACAGTCAGAAGCTATACACCCACTCAAAGAGGCCGTTTTGTAGTCGACTTCTTAGCTCCCAGGGCTTAATGGATATGTACCACGGCTAGAACATTTTGAGGTTACATTTTGTGATGCATTAGTGGCTCAGCTCATATTAGTCATGTTGCTGAGGGAAAAGATGGAACGCAGCAGCAATAGTGATAATGTGTCAATGAGATACAAAATGAGGCTGTGTTTGAGTCACAAACATCTACACAGTTTCTGTGCAGCTCTGTTGAATTGAGTGCATATTTAGTGAAGGTATCGTGGTTTTTAACAATGTGAAATGGTGCTGTTAAATACTGTATGAGGGTACCATGTCTTCCTGATGTGCAGCCAGTACAGTAGCTCCCCACTGTTCACATTACAGTGATGGTTCTTATCCTTTAAAATTAATTCCCTCTGTGGGGGTATCATGAATTAGGGACAAATACTATTGCACAACACTTCCAAAATGAAGGAAATTCAGTCGTGTCCCACTGTAGTGAGTGCTGTTCAAAGCTTAACAGCACTAGTCTGTGGTATATGATGGTATATATAAATATATACATATTTAAATATGTTTTCTACCAATCTGTCTGCAGGACAAACTACCTAGCCATTCCCTCTGAGCAGAAAGCCAATCCAGCCGCTCCTGTTACCGAATAAGAGTGGTTGTCAGTGACACGGTATTTTTACATGCAACTCTCTCAACCTGACCCAAATCAGTGAAAACATCTCCCTCTCTTTCAACTCATTGTTTGTACCTTCATTGCTCATAACCTTGCAGTTCTGTAGTGGAGTCCTGTTGATTCAACACCCTTTGTGTCTTCTCTTGCTCGTTCACTTCAAAAGGCCATTTTCTGGAATTCTCACTCCAATCACAAGTCCTCCATTCATACTCACTCTCCATTCAGTGTACAGTCTCTCTCGCTGTCAAGACTTTTCCATGAGGAATGTTAGAATATATCTGATGTAGGGTAGTTAGTGTTAAATTACATTTCAAATGATACAGTATGTACTGCAAGAAAGCCTTGATGTCTCATCTGTGAAAACTGGAATAATCTGAAATTTCATTCAACCGTTCAATATGATCGTGACCATTTCAAATATATGCAGTTCAAACACAGTCTCCTCTGGCACAGATCTGCATAGTGAAGATGGTAAATTACAGCAATCTAACATGTGTGGCATTTGCATATATATGAAGTGGGGCTCCTGAGTTATAATCATCCTAAAGGACACAGTTGTTTATGTGAATTAGATGATGTTGAACTTGTATATTGTTTAATATTGCAGATATGACACTGGTTATTTAGCATATAAATCATTTCATGTTGAATAAGATGTTCTCTGCACTTTGTAGGTATTAACCAATCACGATGGGACTTCAGTGTCATGTGACAGAAACGGGCATAGAGTCAACAACCTCATCTATGCCACTGTGAAGGTATCATCACTCCCAGACAGCCAAGGGAATCATGCCGACCGACCTCCCCTGTGTATTGACTGTGTCTTGTGAAGAACCAGTCAAAAATGTCCAAGTGCTCAGTTGTTCTCCTTTTCCTCTCTATTTTTATTTTTATTTTTACCTTCGTGCCAGGCATCTGAAATCAAATGCTTTCACAAACACAGCAGGTTAAAGAACACAAAAACATCAGTGTCATGCACTTATTATCAGAAAAATACCAGCCATGCTTCGTTTGGACCTGCTAGCGCGTAGAGTAACTAAACATTTTGTTAGTGAATTTAAGACCTATAAACAAACGCTGTCTGACTGCTGTCAAGGCACAACTTATATAAGGACTTTGTGGTACTTGCTTACTTCATTTTGTTTTATTACAATTTTATAGACCACGCTGAGATTTTGAGTCACAGTTTTATTTGTATTGGCCAATATCTTTTTGACGTCTTTTTAAGGAAAATGGATTGCATCGCTTTTATACTGTATGGATGTGCATTTCTCCCCGTATGCATCGTTGGAACCACAGTGTAATGGAAATATACAGCAACAGATGATATTGTATCACTCTGTTTCAGATGATCTGAATTCATCTAGAGGTCTTTCCTATACAACTCTCCTCTGTATAAATCTTTAATCCATGTTCAGCACTGACGTCAAAGCACATTCGGTGGGTTAAGTCTTACTGCATACAGTTACTCTAAAATTCTTAAGCTTTGCCTGTTGCTGGTGTTCTACAGTAGCATTGCTATTGAGACTAAATGTGTGCCTATTTCTATAGTTCAATGCTGTAGGAATGTATATATTTTGTTATTCAATCATACCGAGCTGTTCTTTGTCTATGTTATGATATGATATCTCCTGTGTGAGTGAGCTGCTTATGAACTATTAAATACAATGCACTCCACAGTCTGTGTTGAAGCTCCTCTGTTCACTGAAAAGTTCTAACTTTGGTGTAATTGTGCAGATGCCAAAAAAGGCACGATAAGATGGTCCACTTTTAGACTTTTACCGGGACGTTGAGAGGAAAATGCAGTATTGACTCCCAGCAGCTTCTGTCTTATGTTCCCCTTATTATCTGTGACTGTGGTGGTGTTGAAAGGAAAATCGTGGGCTCTAAATCAACCACAATAAGGGCCTCTGGTGTTTCCAGTTCTCATTAACTCAACAGAAAAACAGCTTACAAAAAAGACTTTCGATTTGTTTCTACTTGAAGTGAACTCTGTGTCTTTTAATTGTCAGTCTTGCAGTGATGTATAGCAGAGAGTTTTATTCAGTGGGAGCAGAGCTGGTCAAGACAAGCAAGGCCAGAGAGGTTGTGGAAGACAAGCAAAAACAGCGAAAGGTGAGGGTACTGGAGGAGAGGAAGGGAAAAAGACTGGCAGTTAGAGAGAGACGCGATGTACGTTGCTCTTTTAGCTAGCCGTGACCCACAGCAGTGACAGATATAGCAGCAGCTGTTGTTATAGCAACCCAGGCAGGCTTGTAGCAAGGCAGATTGCCTGGCAAAGATATTACCCTGCCATAGTTGAAATACATTCATTTATGCTCAGCCATAAAAAATGTAGAGCACTTCATTACTTACTATGCACAAAATATGAAAAAGCCACCAGTCACCCAGCATGCTTTGCTACAAGAGGAACGAAAGAGGATTTATACTATCCAGGAACAGAAGAAATGCCTTTACAAGCCTACCAAGGTCAGGCATATTGTCTGAATGGCAAATAGGTAACGTATTAGGTGCAGCCTTTATCCATCTATCAAGATCACATAAATTGGTTATTGATTGTGCGACACATCCCATAAACTCCCCAACAATATGGCATTATGGCTTTGAGATCTATTGTGAAAGTGCAATTTTGTAACCCTCCCCCTCCTCTCTCTCTCTCTCTCTCTCTCTCTCTCTCTCTCCCTTCTTGCCTCTCTTTGTCTCTCCTCCTTCCCTCTCTATTGTTACAATGTGCCTCCCTGAGGATACAACCCAGTAATATGGCCCACATTCTACAAATATACATTTCAATTAAACCACCAGGCCCCAACCGCCTCGGTGCTGTGGTAAGCATTTTAAGTCACATCACACCAGGAACACGGACGAGACGTGACTATAAACACTCTTTATGTGGAGTTAATTTTCTTTGCTCGTAAATGGAAATAACTAATCACATGAAGTGTCACTAATGACAGAAATGGTAGCTTAATATCCCCATGACAAAGCAGTCTGCACATAACAACACTGCTTTTTTTTAACACATGTGGGCCTGTAAGTCGATGTACTTAAAGTGTAGTCACCACTTTCCCATTTTTTTGCCCAAGAATAATGAGATATAATAATAAAAGAAGAAAAAGAGTTGCTGGAGTTTTTTTCATTCTGACATCATAAAATACGCCCTTAAATCATTAATCATGTAATCTGCAGTACACAATTCTTGTCTATCTATGAAGGGTCTTTGTCTCCCCCTAGTGTAAAGCATATTATCTCATCAGATGTTGACATGAAATCAAAGACAACTTATGAATTGCAAGCTCTCTGTCTGTCAAGTCTCTCACACCTAAGAAAACAAACAAACATGCTGTTGCACAGTTGGTTGATGAGGAGAGCGATTTCCTGATTTGAAAGTTGCTGATGATGATGGCAATATTTTACAATTTATTCAGATATTTATGTTATTGAAGTATTGATCCTGCCTGTTTGGAAGGTGGGCTGATGATGGGCAACGCTTGGCTGTGGCCCAGGTGTTGATGATGCTGCATGCTGTACGCTGCCAGACATTGCAGTCACCCAGAAACACAAGTTATTGATTGTTGTTGATCAATAGTCACTTTGCCAGAGCTGAGTTCTATCTGTTTTAACATTGAAGAGTTATGATGGATAGGAGCATATTGATATTATTCAAAGTGAGTAATTATTATGCTTTGATGATTTGATGTAACCTGTTAACCACAAACCCCCCTCCCCCCCATTTCCCTCTCCTCTTCCTCTCCTCTCCTCTTCCTCTCCTCCTGAGGGGTCCACCCTCTGTGTGGTGCAGCCTCGATCCTCTAACGGGATTTTCAAAGCATTGTACCAGAACAAGCTGGAGCTAAGAGGGTGTTTCCACAGTAATTCTCCTGCCTGCCGATTTACATTTCTTTAAGCGTCTGAAGACGAATGCACACATTTCAAATGGGGGCATAGAAATTGAATCATTCCTTCCAAGGAAGCTTTTCTGAGATAACCATGGGCAGCCCACTTATAATTATAAATCTTCACACATTTCATGCCAAATACTTCTAGACAGGGCAGGGCTGTTGACTTCCCACACAGTATTAATTCATTTTTTGAATGTGCAAGTTCCAGCTTGATTATACAGTTCCAGCCAAGGAAAGATGGGAGATATTTTTGGATTGCAAACAATCTCTCTTTCAGTAGACATAAATTAAACTGGAATTCAGTGTCTCGGACCAAAGATAGAGCTAAAGCCAGACTGTTTTCTTCTAATCAGGTTGTGTTAATAATAAATCAGCAGTAATTAAGACTCACCTTTTGAAAATAAACGACGTGATAGAGAAAATAGTGTGGCTTATTTGAAAGGTAAGCCAATTTAGAAATGTAACAGATCATTGCACATCGTTGACATATGTTATGACAACACTGTGCGTATATACATATATACATACATACATATATATATATATATAATATGATGTGTATTATTTGATACTAATCATAAAAGTAGTCTTTTCAGACAATGATATGCAGTACAAAGTTGCTACGTATGCAATAGGTAAACAACTAACAGACGTTGGGGCACCTTAAAGATAAGATGCATTGTTGTTTAGACGAGATCTTCCTTGGTATGTGAAAAGTTATCTCTGAGAGGTTAAGGTACGTGAAACATCATTCTGAGAGGTCTCTTTTCCTGACCCCTAGATAGGGAACGGAAGTTTACAGACTTGTGTGTTGTAGTAGGACCCCATGCATGTCTAAAGGTATAAAAGACGAGCTTGAACAGTGTTCGGGGCAGCAGTACTGATTCGGCTACGGGTGCTGTCCAGGCCAAGATGCGCATGCCTGCTGATCCTGATCTTTGATGCAAATAAAGAATATTATGTGAAAAGTCAGTATCAGCGGAGTTTCCTTCCATCATCGAATCATCGCCTACATCTGGGGAATGAAGAAGAAATTAACGACAATATATATATGTATGTATGTATGTATGTATGTGTGTATATATATCTATATATATATATATAGATATATATATAATAAATATCTCTGCAGTTACACCCCATTAAACATCAATAACTGATTTGGCAGTCATTTACGGTGTAAATGGGATTTTCTGATCCAAAAAACAAATGTTCAACACCACATTTACAGGAGTGGTTTGACATTTCGGGAAATTTGCCTTCCATCTTTCTTGCTTAGAGTAAGATGAAAAAAGATGCCACTCTCATTGGCTATCTGAATGGTAAATATAAGGCTTGAGCCAGCAGCCAGTTAGCTTAGCTTAACATAAAGACTGGAAACAGGGGGAAACAGTTAGCCTTGCTCTGTTCAAAGGTAACAAAATCCAACTTCCAAACAACGAGATATAACATGTTAATTAGTGCACTTTAGAAGTGCTGGCAGGCAGTCTTACAGTTTTAACCCTAACCCTATTGCTAAAACACGAAACCCAATTCTCTGAACCAAATGCTCGGAGCTCTAAACCCATTTATTGAATCAGTTTGTCATTGTTTACACACAACTACTAAAAAAAACATCGTTCACAAACCAAATGAATAGAATATAAGCCAGTGTACAGGTGGCACAGGTGAGTTGAATGCTAATACCAACAATGGATGGAAACAATCTGAGAGGAAGAGGAAGAGGGGTACGTGTCAAGGCCAAATCCGACACACCAGAGGGTTAGCGAGAACGTTGCCTGTGATGTAGACGAAGTCCTCTGGCCCGACCCAGCACAAAGACGTGATGCTGAGGTAGAATATTTCTCTTGTCAACTTTGATTTTGCAGTTGTGCAACATTTTCATGTGCTTTTCATTTAGATTTTCTTTCTTTGTCCTGTGGACTTTAGCATTTTTAAGTGCTGAATACTGCAGACATTCAATACTGCATCACTTGCAGTACTTACAGTATACAATATGTTCACTGCAATATACATTCACACACAATGTACGTTTGTTTTTGTTGAAAATACAAAATGGATGGTTTCCAGTTTTGAGAAAAAGGTGGAGCTTTTCAAGAAATGTGTCCTAGCAATTGTGAAAAACTGTATTACCTTCGGACAGAGGCAGGCTAATAAGCGTATTTCCCAAAATAGCAAACTATTCATTCAATTCATTTTTAACCCTATAAACCATCCCAAAGCAAAATACCCCCAAAAAATGCCTCTCAGATTTGTGTTTCATTGGGAAAAAAAAGTTGAACTACTACTATAAGGTCATGCTGAGACAAGACTTCAGTGCCTTTTTTCCTGTTTTTGTGGTTGACATGTATCATTACTTACGAGCCAGACAGCTCTCTAAAAATAAAATCATATGATTGCAATTTTTGCTTTTGAACAAGACGCACTGTCAGCACAGCTATACTGATGCCTGGCTGTGATTCTAATTTGCCACAGCACACTGTTCTTTGGTTAGTATTGGATTAGAGCTTTACCTTTCCCCTCTGACTCACACATTCTTCAAAGTCAGTTCTCATTATGGAAACAGAAAGCTGCTGGCACAACACATCACTCAAGTGTTTATAGCATCTGTCAGACGTTAAATTGCACCTGCGCAACTTTGAAGAGCCTCTGGAGAACCTCTGGAGAACCTCTGGAGAACCTTTCCGTTTAAGTTTAGCATAAGCTGGCTTTGTACAATGTACATAGTCACCGTGAATTATTCCTGAGTGTCTGTATAATTATATCAACCTTGCCATTACAGAGTTGTTATCATTCCCCTGTGGCGTCATTGGCATAAAGGAGAGCAAAGAGGTAGAGGTGTTTCACAAATAGAGAGCTGCTCCTGACTACTGAATGAGAAGCGTATCTCTTCAGGAATATTCATTTACTGTCATGTAATCCATCAAAGCTCCTTTTTTCACAGAAGTGGTCTGCCGGGTATTTCAGTTTCCCCATCTCCTGTCTCTAGCTGTAGACTTTTATTGCGCAGATATCTCCCTTTAGTCTTCTTGTCATTTCACGCAGATGTGTGACATGTGTAGAACAATATTCCTCAAGCCTGTCATGCCTTTTTCTAATCTGGTGTTTCGTTTTATCTCATAGCCACAAAGCTCTTTTGGTTTATTTGATTCTTCTTTAAATCCAGTAGCTTACAAACTCAGATGTAGCAACAGATGCAGTAGACTTGTAAGTGGGTATAGAATCAACAATATACCATATGGAGGACTGTTTGCTGTCAGCCACAGTGTCGTCATCATCATTTCATAAATATGGATCAAACACTGCCATACCTCCTGTGTGCATTAGACAATGCAGGTACGTGTTTATTTTCTCAATAGCTTCAGTCAAATGTAGGATGTTTCCTTTATCTTTAGTGTGTGTTCCCAAATACATCACTGAACTCAAGCCTTTGCATTGTCTTTATTAGTCAACACACAGTAAGGTTCATCGCTGTGGGCTGATACTGAAAACAAAAAAGAGATAACATATCCAAAAGCCCAGCTGTTTAAAACTCCAAATCAACACTGAATCTATGAATTAAACAGGAACCCTTTCACCGTATACCTTAACCTTTCCTCTCACCCATCCATCTCTCCTATCCATCATCCCATCCTCCATTTCATTCACCCGCATTTCAAACAAGAGGCATCTTTGATTAGCGAGACAAAGAGGATGCCTTAAATAAAAAGACCATTTACAAGTCAGACTCGGAAGCGAGGCAGTGACTGGGCCCCGCTTTCTAATTTGTGATGAGAGGATGGAGCTGGCCCGTAGCACAATGACGTCGCAGCTCTATTGTTAGTGAAATGAACACCTGGCTGCCGGAGAAGTGTTAAATCACTGCTGTGTGTTTAGCCACACCTGAGGCCCTCCACACAAAGTGACACAAAGCAGAACATTACATCGCAGGCTGGCCGGATTCAGAGGTAACTGTGCCTGAGATGCAGGGTTTTCATCCAATCCATCAACAACTGGTCAGTCGATTGGATGAAAATTTATTGCGTGTTGCCATATTAACTGAAACATTGTTTCCAGGGAGAAGAGGCACTGACAAAGAAGCCCTGTGTATTTCTGAAGATTTCTAATTATGCTGTGTTGTAAAAAAAATGATAAGGGGAAGGTTTCAAAACATTGCCAGACCTCTGACAAGCATTGTGCTTTATTATTTTTGTGCAGCAGCCAAAGCAGTAGTTCGCTGATGTGCTTCTTGACACTAGTAGTTAGAGAGAGCCCCACCATGTCTGATAAATTATATTTTACCCCCACGGTTATAAATGCACACACACTCTTCACCCAAGCATGCTCACACGCATGCCTCAATCATTAGAAAGGATAACTCCAGTCTCACAACCAGAGATTTATCTTGCTATTGCTGTGGATCAAAACCCAATTCATTGAACTCTTCTATTCCCTCTCACGCCAGCAGGTTCAATCTGTGGAGGATAAAGTTATAGATGGGCAGTGAGAAATAACAGCTGCTCTTCTCTGCTGCTATCTCATGCAAGGTGGGAGACCCTTATTTCAACAATAAATCCCAAGCCTGTAAAGACACTCAAGACAAAACTCCTTTCCACAAATCCTCGGCGATCAATTAACAGAGGGTGTATGCAAAGTTTTCTTCAGTCTCTTTAAAATGCCAGATTATTTCTTGTGTGAGTTAGTATTATTATCAATTCACAGCTTGGCCTCTGTACTTTGATTAAGCCTTCAAGCTTATCCAGCAGAGATGAATGCGAGCATCCTCTGTGACTTAACTAATAATTTGGAGCAGCAACTAAAGAACACATTGGATCAATAGCAAAACCACACAGCACAGCCAGTTGCTGGAGTATTCACTTTCACGTCCCTGCAGCAGCTGACGACCAGTGGGAACAGCTGACCTTATCTCCCTCCACTCTGTCAAAGGCCTGAAAACAGGAGGAACTCTAAGTGAGGCGCAGGAAGTTACATCAGTGGGAAGAAGGCAATGTTGAACCAAAAGGTCCATCTCCAACTTGTTTTATTGAGAGCATCCACAACAAAATAAATCACTGGGGCTGCATGGTAGAGCATAGGATATTTCAACAACACGACCATGACTCTACAGCCATGCTAGCGTCTCTGTGAGGCTGCACTTAGGCACTGGGGTGTTTTGAGCTAAATAAGCTCTTTGAGCTCTTAATGACAAGGCTAACATTTATCAGGTAAAATGTTTACCATGTTAACAATCTTAGCTAACATCTTCTAATTAGTACTAAACACAACATACAGCTGACCCTGATGGGAATGCCATTACTTTTGCAGGTTTGTGGTGATAATATACAATACTGGACATGTTTGACCAGATGATGCTGCTAAATTAACAGTCAGAGATTACCGAAGTCATCACATTTCATCCTAAAGGGAACATTAATTTCTGCACCAAATTTGATCAATTGATGAAGACCTTTCAATCAAAACCAGAAAAGTCAACCGCCACAGGAAAAGTCAGGGGATCATCAAATTAAGAGTCATCCTCTGGGGCCGTGAATATCTGTACAACATTTCATAGTAATCCATCCAAAGGGGCCCAAAATGGTGGACTGACCTACATACCAACATTGCCGCCTCCAGAGCCACATCACTAGCATGGCTGAAAATTGGAGGGGAAAGGATCTTAACACTAATAATACTAACACTGATACTAATTGGGAGGCTAAAAAGAAAGTAGAACGTACGTACATATATGAGACAAACAAGCATACAAAGAGAAGTAGAGAGAACAAGGAAACAGACAGCACCATTACACAATCTCTCCACACAACACACTACCACACATTTTTTCCCTAACAGCACCTTTATGTTGCACCTCTCAGCAGTATAGATCAAATTTACTTCCCCTAGCGAATTTAAACTACACTGCACCATAAAAATCACTTAACCAAGTGAATTTGATCTAGGTTGAATTAGATCAGGTTACGTGCAACTGTGGAAAGCAGCAAAGACAAGGCTTGATTAAATACGAGAATAGACCTTGACTGAGGCGAAGGCTTTTGGGATAGAAGTAGACAAATTGCTTCTCAGCAGCTGTGCCGAAACCAATTAACCTGTGGACACTCACAAATATGAATTTTACACTTTCACCAAGGAATACATGAAAGCAAAGCCAGTGTGGGTAACTACTGACTTATACGGGTTAATGAGAAGAAATAATAACAGTATTACATCTTTGGAGAAATGTGAATATTAACCACATCTTATTACAGAGCCAACTATGAATTCTTAGATCTGGGACTTAAAATTAGGACCAATGGGATACATGGCAGAAGCAGTTTCTGGACTCCTTTGGTTCTCTTGACTTTGAGGTCTATTTTGACAAATAAAAAAATACAGAATATGACCCATAATGACTATCATTATATGCAGCAAGGATATGAATATGAAAGGAATTGTGCTGATTATCCATTCAACCTTGACTCAGGACAAAATGTTTGTTTTTATTCTAAAAGAGCAATTAACTTCCTAAAGGTCTGTTAATGGCACAGATAAGTGTGTCTCTGTTCAGTGACTGTGACTGATCTATACAGAGAGGATGGGAGCATACAAGGGACTTAAGACAATTGAGTTTTCCAGGTATTGTAGTTGTATTTTTGGTTTCTGGTAAATTTTTCTTCAAACATAATGGTTTACTTGTAATAGGCTGCCTTAATTGAGGGTGATGGAAACACGCTCACACACACACACACACACTGCATGACACGTATTTGTCCGGCAGTGAATTAATTTCCTGGGGGAAAAAACAGAGTTATGCGGGAGCTTTTCTTGTTTCAATCTTGTGGTAACAGGCCGACTGAATATATTAGTCTCTCCAGTCACATAATGAATTATACTGTGTACTTTTCTCTCTTCACTGGGAGAGCCAGAGGATAAACTGAAAATTTTAAGCAAAAATGAGGAAGCAGATATGTGTATCACCGAACTGAATACCTCTCAGAAAACAAACTGTGGTGACATTGCAATAGTGTGCCAGCAATTTCTTTCTCATTGGGAGTAAAGTGTTTATGTGTGTCTGTGTGCTCATATTTATCATCCCTGATTTGTAATTACCGATTGGTTTCTTGGCATTCTACTCCTCTTTACATACAGTGCAAAAAAAGTCTAGGTGAACTGGTGAACTCTTTTAAAATCACACAAAAAGCTTTCACCCTCACAGAACTTCTCCCTGAATGTGGTGTTTAAAGTGGCAATTAAAGACTGCAATTGATAAGATTTTATTGATAACAATGCAATTTTCCATTCTGCTTATCGGTCGAATTCTTTATTGTTTCCCTTAGTGATTGAAAAAATCTGCTATGCCTGCCTGCATAATGTTTTTATAGCATAGGATATTTACCATCAGTAACAGATTGCTTGGTTGCGAAGCAGTGGCACATACTGTACATGGCATTCCTGGAATTTTTTTTACATCATTTTACAGACATTACAACTAGCACTGTTGTCATCTTTCTTCGTGAAATGAAGCCACGCTTTGGACGGTTTCTTTCTCTCCGCTGCGACTCCTCGTTGCAAGTTTCCGGCAGTGTAGACGCACAAATCTGCCGTCACTGTTTTCCAATGCACAATGTAATGGCTCAATCTAGATTGGTTCCCTATGAGCCTCGCTTTCACTGTGCAATTCTGTCTGCCACCGGGCGCAATCTCCCGGGAAAATGAAGGCTCGATTTACGGCACAAAGAAGGTGCATTAATCATTGCGCATCCAAAACAGAAAAAGGATAGGGCTTTTAGATAGGGTAGTTACTTGTTTGCATGAAGCAATACCAAGTTATTACTCAATATAAATTTCACTTTACCTCTTCAGTGAACATGTGTCTTTCTTATCGCTTATTTCCAAAGTGGTGGTGATCATTTCTTCATGGAAATTTGGAAACAAATGCAGTGTGTCCTGTGTTGTTGGTAGTTGCTAGGCTCTGAGGAAAATGGGTCGCGATCTGATTGTCTTTGCGACAGAGGTGTCAACAGTAATACCACTTGGAAATGCTAGGGGACAAAAAGTTGTCTATTTATTCTTGAAATATCATCAACATGGAAAATGAACTGCTTCCAGGGATATTTATGTTCTAATAGTTTGTGCAAATGTCAAATTGAAAAATTCACTGCGGAAGCTTGAAATTAACAAATGCCAGAAATAGTATAAAGATTAATATAAATGGATTCACATCTATAGGCCTGGGGTGTTCAGATATACAAACAAGAAAGGCTGGAAATAAAGCAGGTAAAGCTTGGAGAGAAAGCACACGGCTGGTCGACCGTGTTCTTAATAGACCTGTCTGATTGCTAAAAGCTCTGCAGAATCAACAGTGGGGGTTGGTGGAAGCCTTAATGTTGGAGAACAAGACTGAGCAGCAGAGGAGCTGTGCATGGGTTCAACATCACTGATGCTTGAGAGGAATCAGAGGGGATGGGGGTAAGGTTATGCTTATCGTCCCCCTGTCGCCAAGCAACAAATGTCCATGTGCCCATGAGCAAAGCATCTAACATATAACTCTAGCTGCCAAGCTGGAGCCGTTCAACAGCCGGCATTATGGGACTGCAGTTGTGCCAAAAACAGCAGCAAAATTTCACTGACAAAAAACAAACAAACATTAAAAGCATATGCATGTCTAATTTAATTATTTTCCTGTCTGTTCTTTGTTTCTTTCATTTGCTTTGAGGAGAGATCTTACCTGCACAGCACTGCAATGCCGGTGTCAGAATACACAAGTATGTACCATATATCCAGTTGTATAGGTTTACCGGCTCATGGGTCTCTCTCACTAGATAAATTGCGTTGGTAACTGTGAAACGTTGCCAGTTTATGAGAGATAAGCCCAAGATAAGTTGTTCCATAAGACCATTGCTTGTAATGCGAAGGATTTGACCAGGTTTAAAGATTGACAAACTTTTCTCTGGGACAGCCCAAAATTGCAGAGTGTAAGGGGGCCTTATTGCTTCGTCATCTTTACAGTTGTGCATGGAAGAGCGCTCTGTTCTCAGATGGTTCACTGTCATGAAACACGTCATACAAGCTGTCAAACTGGGAAAGAAATAAAGCAAAAAAACTGGGTCGAGACCTGGTGAGGTTTCCATGTGCTGTGTTGGCTTTCATTTTTGTTCCAGATGCCCAATGTCTGATATCCCAAATACTGCTGGATTCAGACTGGGTGATTGTTTATATAAAGTTATGACTCAAACTAAACCAAACTAAACTCAATGAATAAACTTCAGGTGGTGTAAGAGAAAATAGACCAATTAAATAAAGCAATTAAGTAACTGACCATTAAAATAAGCCATTATCTGGGTCTTATTTTCAAGGAAGCAGCCCACGGTAAAAAGTAAACTTTGCAGACAAGTACATGCAGCCCAGCTCTTTATTGAATCGACTTCAAAGTGCTTCATAAGCATTCCCACTTTTCAGATTTTTTGGATAATAATTTTGATAATTTTGCCATGGGATTTAGAAAGTGAGAGCTATATCACTAACAAGAAAAGATTCAATCTAATTGAACCAGCACCTCCATAACATCTGAACTCATTATCTGGAGAACTTGTGGTATGCTGTACTTGGTGTTTTGGCACGAGAAGAGTACTAATGAGCAGTGATTATGAAAGGTAGATACACTATAGCGCTCATTTAATGCCCTTAACTTTTTTTTTTTGCTGCTTGTGAAATAGACTACTGTTTTTCTCAGAGTCTGTCCCGCCTGACAACTTGCGTTTTTCTATATTAAATAATGGATGTCCAAACTGATTCTCTCTGCTGCTCAGGTTGGCTGCTGCTTTTGATAAGGTGATTGTACAACGGTTGTTTCTTCAGCAGTATTTATTTTGCTTCACCTTGAGGTTTCTCTTATTTCCTCAGTGTGCTGATCAGTCACCATAATAAACATTGTGAGCGGATTATTCTGCACATATCTATGTTGCCCTTGAAAGCAACCCACACGTAGCTATATGATAAGACATTAATTGATTGTGATGGTTGTGAAGGTCCCACTGACTGACAGCCAATAACACATTACGTAGTGAGGACTTCTGTCACCAGTAATTCCAGCAGATACAGACCAGCGTACGCACACGTACTTTACACACTCAAGCACACAAACATATATCAGCACGGCCACACACACATGCCAATCAAATGGCGCTATCACAGAGGGACAGAGAGAGCAGGCAATGCCACAAACTCTCCATCTGTGCCCTGCAGACCTGTGAGGCTGCGGTATTCTGTACTGTACATCTCCCTTTAAAGACTGTATCACTAAATATTTCAAAGGCGCTGGTTGCCCAGATCCACTCATTAAACCTGCTGAAAAATACAAAACCTCAAGTTGTTTACACACATAACCAATGGTGTTTGGAGCCGCAATGCTTATGGTACAAAATCCCTGTGGAGTGTCATGGTACTTGATTACAACTGAATAAATGCCTGAATAAAAATGCATGTTTAAATCCCAGGCAAAAATTTTTTTAAACTATATTCCCTGTAGCTCTGTGACAGCAGGGTACTTCAGATCTTTCCTTTGTGGTGTCATTTCATATTATTCATGGCCTCCCCCCAGCCTCCATATGTGTCTCTTTTTCATTCCTCCCTTGGCCCCCTGCCCATCCCATCTTCTTATCTCTCTTTCGCTTCTCCTCCTATCTCTTTGAATCCACTTTCTGCATCCTTTCCCCGTTCTCTACTGCCTCACAGCATTCATATGGCAGCGGCAGAGCAGTGGCTGTTGAATGCTATTGTGCTCCAATCAAAAAGGACACTAAATATTATCACACAAGCTGCTGACACACACATTCATATAGGTTTATAGTGAAAACAAATTTTCTGACACAAACAAATGAAGAGAATGGCTCTTGATTGGCTCCCGCTCTGAGTTCTCCCAATGGAAGTGCTGACTTCATGGAAACATTCAAATTCTGACAAAATCTGCTGATATGTGAGATAATATACAGGGATAGTGCAATGCTGTACAGATGGCCCAAAGAAGGAGGCCTCTCATTCTGCTCCAAGATGACAGAAACAGTGGAGGTACCACATGATGAAATGAGAGAGGGGAAAGAGAGATCAAAAGAAGAAAAGAAAAGAAAGAGGTGGAGAGTGAGAAAGAGAGCTACAGCATGACAGTTTTGAAGTTGACAGGCACCATGGACGAATACAAGCAGTACATAGGTTGCCTGAGGATGCGATTCGAGAGTCAGAGGAGACAGCGCTCGGGAACACCAACACACCATGGGCAAGGAGACCTCTTGCCTGGTCCAGACTCCTTATGTAAATACAGATCACAGTTTCTCAGTGTTTTGGGGTTATGAATAATCCTGAAAATTCAGATGAGCAGAGTGTTTGCGCAGTAAATTCTTCCTGCTGTGAGGAGGTGAACAAGCAAGCCTGGACATAAAAGGCGTGACGCCGAAAAAGGGCAATGTTGTAATGTAAGCAGGTAAGCCTAAACCGGCGTGTGCAGCCATTACACTGTCATGAAAATCAATGCGTGGCCTTTGACTCGGACTGTGCATGCTTCAGTTACACTCCCTGTGACGGAGGTGGAATGTGCTGGGTGAACTGTCTATGGCCGTGTTTTGGACATGGTTCATTTCTCAATCTCTCATGGGTTCTTGTTTGCTGACACATTCACAGAGGTCTGTGCTCCCAGGTCTTTCTCTTCATTATTTTTCCCCGAGTAATGCAGAATGAGGTCTGCTTTGGTCATAGTGCCTGGCTTTGATAATTGCAGGTATAAATTAAAACATTTTCTCAAATATCCCATACGGAGCTCCGCAGTGACCTTCACTACCAAATAAAATATTTAGCTGGAGCGGCGGATTCACTTGAAACTAATTAGAGAAGTCCTGTGGTCAGGTGGCAAGATCTGAGAGTCTATGGCTCTACCCAGTGGTATAGGGCAAAGGCCTTTCATGTAGGAGATAAATGGCAATGAATCAAGTTAGAATTTTTAGAACTTTTACAATTACAATTTATAGAAAACAGGCATTGAGGTTTAACAAGCAGTCAGCCTGGGTTTATGTTAACGTTAGCCCTGGTGACAGAACTTCAGAAGTCCCGTCCTCACAGTGAAGCTGCGGGGTTCATACATCCTCAAACTCTAAACTAAATAAAGTAATTCCTAGATATAAGCTCACCAGTGGCTAACGTTAGCAATCTGCCTCCCCACACCTCCAGCCCCTGCCTGTGCTAAACAAGTTCCACAGCACTGATATCAACTCTGTGGAGCATTACTGGGATTAGAAACTGTTAAGGTATTAGTGAATTGCAAATTGTAATCCTTTACGCTACTCATTACTGAAAAAGAATGATGTGTTAATGGCCTTATTAGTGCTAGAACAATAGAAACTCCAGCAGATCAAGTGCTGTCAGTGTATAATAAACAGTAGCAGCTATAGCACCTTTTTCAGTATCCACTATCAGCCCGACCACTGTGCTGTCAGGACCTTAGGCAAACTTGTAATACGCACATTTTCAGCCAGTAATCACTCTGTTTCAAATGTCTGCCCGAATGTGGCGTGCTGCATGTCGATTCCCAAGAAGAAAAAGGCCCTAAATGCAACAAGCGGTAATGAGACATTTAATGTGATTGGCAGTGGTTGCGGTCTTTTGTTGTGGTGTTAAAGCCGATACCACTCATCCAATAAATGAAGTTGGCACACTGTGAAAGCACATCCCTTTGATCTGCACTCAGGCATCCATCTCTCAAATATTATCCAGCCCCTGCCTTCACCAAACTGAGGCCAGGTATAGCAGAGCACCAATGGCCCCATTTCTCATGTTGCCATACAATCCAGCACAAGGAGCACCAGATGCTCCCCACAGCCCTTTCTGACATAGATGAATTGTTACACTCTACCTTTACTCCTCACAGCCTAGTGGATGGTGTGTCAGTCTGTGTCCTGGATGAATCTCATTCTTGGGTATTTCCCACCGTTACCTTCCATGGAGGACTATGTCTCTCCATCCAAACACTTGTGATTTAGCACTTTGGTACCTTTAAGTTGGTCTAAAAAAATCTTTCCCTCTTGTCCGCACTTGTCTCGCCATCTCTGCTCATTCTCCCTTCTCCTTCTCTCTCCCCTCTCTCACTCAGGAGGAAACCTCCACACTTGGGCTAATGATCACATCATAGACTCACTTCTCAGCACTCACTGGCTCCCAATTATAGTCAAGAGTTGGCTTCTTTAAAATAAAGATCCTTATCCTCCTGCTACTACTGAGGGCACTTCAACTCCTGCCACCTTCATTACCCAAGGTCCTCTGTTTGGCTGTCCATCCGCCTGTCGTTTCTTTCATGTCTTTGTCTTTCATTCCTTTGCTGTTTGCTTGTTTCTTCCTGTCTTTAATGGACCAAACTTTTGCCGAAAACTAGAAAAGTCTTGATCCAAACTTTGCCCTCTTCATCAACTGATGCCAGGAACCGACTCACTCATGCTGAACAGAAGAAAACGTAATTCTTTTGAATTCAGCTGTGTGTTGTCTTTTTTTTACCTGCAAGAATGGCTTGTCAAATGGAACAGGATTTACTGACGTGATGTGCTGAAAGAATTTGTACATCCGAATGCCCATGGCCACAGCTAGGAGCAGGGAAATTGGGAAGAATTAACAAGCTTCTTAGTTTGAAGCTTTGTAGTTTAATCGTTGTCAGGACTGTATGTTAAAGTGCATCACACTGGGAAACTCACCAGAATATTTCCCTCAGCCACTGCAGCTGTAAAAGAAAATGAGGCTCTCTCAAGAAGAAGTTGAAAATAATGAGTCAATCTGGGCATTAGATAGAGGGTTGTTGCGCGCAGCACTCTACGTTCAAATTAAATATTCAGGAGAAATGTGTATGTGTGCATTTTTTTCCACAAAATGACAGAACTTACTAAAACAGAAAAATGAAGACACCTAGATGACTTCATTCTATATCACTTAAACTCAGCCATTTTCCCCGTGTGCATTATCTTCCAAGAGACCTCAGCAATAGACATGGTACATTTGAGATTTTAAAAGTGATGTCGATGTCTTCCTTGAATACTCAACTAGCTTTCACTTGACATTTGTGAAAGCTGAATGCAGAAGCCATGTTTTTGCAGCCACAGTGATGCAATGAACCTTAGAGAAAAAGACAAACACAGAATCTCAAAAATGTCCCCATTCTTAACTTTTCTTATGCCTTTTCCTTTCACAGTGTGTCTCTTTATATCAATTCAGCTGTTTTCTCCTTTGGATTGCAGACTAGGTCACAGAAGTATTTGTGTGTGTGTGTGTGTGTGTGTTTGTGTGTGTGGTTAAAGACCAAGGGACAGGCTCTGTGACTCTGGGAAATCAAAACTGTTGGTTTTTCTCCCATCTCAACAGATGAGGGTCAACATTCAAAACACAATCTCAGTGGATAGGTGAGACCATAGACGGTGTGTGAATGTAGTTCTCTACCTGTGTGGGTACCAGCAGACGCATCAACAGATGTAGTAGTAGTAGTATGAAGGGTGAAAAAGCTCAAACACAAGCCTACGCTGACTATTAATAGTGTCCAATTGTACAGACGTGTGCAGTGTGATAGTGATAAAACCTGGATTCTTTTCTAATGATTGATCTCACATAAGATGTGTTGGGCAACATGTGGCATATGTGTGCTAGTATATGCATTATGACTCGACTACATTAACATGTTTTCCTGTCAAAAGAACTGTTTGACATTTCAGGAAATACATTTTGATACCACCATCATATCTGTTCTTTAAATTTTAAGCTGGTGATGGTTAGCTTAGCTTAGCATAAAGACTGGAAGAAGACAGGGGGAAACAGCTAGCCTGGCTCTGTCCAAAGATAACAAAATCCACCTTCCTAAAGCAGAATAATTGACACATTATATCTTGTTTGTTTAAATGTAATGGTAATGAACTCAGTCGTCTTGTCACTGTGAGGTTGCCAGGCAACCAGCAGAGACTCTAGGAACCCATAACCTCTGTAAAATCCCTACTTTTTACACTTTGGCTTTTGTATGGATTAAACAAACAAGACATAACTTTTTATTTAATGAGCTTTAGAGTTAGTAGAAGGAGGACCCCTGTTTCACTGTAGATTCATGTTGATCAGACAATCATGCGTGTGTTATTAATCCTTTAACTCTGAGCAAGAAAGCAAATAAGCATATTTCCTAAAATGTACATATTGTAACATATTTCCTATTCTTTTAAAACCCATGTTCACAGACACAATGTTCTTGCTTATCTTTAGCTTGACATGACATGCGCCCCACTGTGGTATTTTTTCAGTTCTTATATTTGTCACAGGCATAGATATCGATATAATGCTTTCGTTTGTATATTTATTTAGCATGTGAAAAGATCCACAATAATCAACCAAGGTTCATCTCCTCGCCTCCGGTTATGTGGAGCTAATAATGACAGAGGTGAGAAAGTGATGATAACTAAAAGTCCTGTAATGTAACATGACATGTGTCCCTCTGCGGTTTGGTGCCCACATGGAGCTGATTAAACCACCAGTGAAGCCTCTGAAGGGAGGTAATGCTCCAATCTGCTGCACAATATAGCCTATAAAGTCAGTCACATGCCACTACTGCCGTTAACACCAATATGGTGTGGGAGGTTGGATTGTTTATGTTCAGCAGTGTTTTTATGGTTTTCTTTTTATCTGCTGTTTATGTGTAGAATAGGCTGTCTGCTCTATCTTGAGGTTCTACTTTGATTAAACCTACCTTTGCATCCGCCAGGAGGCTGCATATATGTATATGTTTTGTATTGTTTTCTTTGCCTAATTAATGTTGCAGGTATACAGGAGAGAAACCCTTCTATCTATCTATCTATCTATCTATCTATCTATCTATCTATCTATCTGGGAGATCCATCAATGTCCCAACATTTAAAATAAATGTAGTGAACAATGTGGGAAACCAAACGTTACATAGAAATAAGTAAGTTTAAGCAGAAATCAAATTAAATCCAACAAACAAGTGCAAACAAAGACAAAAATATGAATTGCTTTTGGATTCAATCAATCTTTTCCATTTGGCCTCTAGATTGTGCGTAATCACTCCAAACTCGCAGAGGGAAAATATTTTTCAATTTTGAATCAGTCTGCAAACAGTTCCAAGCAAAGGGAACAGGATACACGAAAGCATCTTGACAAATTCAATGCAGGCAAACACTCTTTGTACTCAGTCATGGGCGTCCATAAGGCTAACAAGCTTGTTTGTGAATGCAAAGGCAACTCCACAGTGCCCCATCATACTGTCCACATGCTGCTCGGCTTGGCAGCTTCGGCAACGAGTGACCTTGAGCTTCACAATTACCAGACTGTTCTCTCTGCCTTAACTCTCCTTGTTCTGACAAAGTCACATCAGATTCTTTTCATGGACATAGATTCAGTGTCTGGCCATCATACAATGACGAAACTGGGGCCGATATGATTTAAAAAAATTCCAGCATCAATTATTTACTTTACAGCTCCTCCTACACTTATATTTCATTCAGGACATCTCTTTCTCTCGCTTCCTCCTACTTCCCTCTACCTGCCGGGCTGTAGCATCTGATAAAATGTAACAATGAAACAAGACGGAAAGTTGCTATGAACGCTGTAAAGCTCCACTCCACTGTAATGAGTTCAGTCACACATTGCACAGGAAATGGTACAATTAAACAGGCTTATGAAATAAACATAAATCCTGCCTGCAGAAAGCAGCTTCTTCCTTGTGTTGACATTGGCTACATCTTTCCTCCATAATGTCCTCTAAAATGCATAATTACCCCGCCTGAGCGTACAAGCTAAATTAGTATCTGTTTAAAAGGAAAGTAAAGCAGCTCTCCAGTCAATCTCTGCAGCGGGAAGTGGTTCTAATTAATTTAGATTTTTTTATCTAAATCCTCTTTACCATCACCATTCTACAGTTTAGTGTAATTTTCCTCTTTTACCCTGTTTTCTTCTCCTCTGTCTTTTTCACTCTTAACTCCAAATATACTGTATATCTGTGTTTTGCAGTGCTGTTCTCACTCATACATTTATGTTTTATAATTTGAATTCCTTTAAAGTAACTGTCACCATTCTATAGTCCAGTTTAATTTTATTTTCTGCCATTCTCTCTTTGTGATTCTCTCTTTAAACCACATACAGTAAATGTGTTGAATGATTTTCCAGGCCAAGCAGCTTCTACCACTGGAGGAAGATAATGGTAGGTTACCTAGTTGTAGCATATCACTATATTAAAAGGAACTAGTGAGCAATGGCAGCTGTTTTACACTCTTATTACAGTAACGGATAAAGCTGGTGTTATTCTATATTTTTCGTATTGTCATTGAATTTCCATGAAAAGACCAAAACCAACAATTTGTTAGTCTTCCTCTCAGTACTTTATAACTTCCCTACCCTGTTTGTGACACTCAATCCGAAGCCCATTTGTTCCTACTACAGACATGAATCTTTAAAAATAGATCACAAATATAATTTCATTTTTAAACAAGACTAAGAGTCTACAGTCATGCCAACGGCTCTGTGAGGCTGTACGGAGACACAGCAATGTTTTGAGCTAAATGCTAATATAAGCATGCTCACAATAGCAATGCTAACATGCTGAACTTTATTCAGCATTATGTAATGTTTACCATTTTCACCATCTTAGTGTGTTAGCATGCTTATGTTTGCTAATTAGCATAAAACAAAAAATACAGTTGATGCAGATGGGAATAGAGTTAGTAAACCAAAGAACTGGGAAAATTCAATTCACACAAATTATTACAATTAATCTTGCGGGGATCATGAATCTCAGTGCCAAATGAATCTCAGTGCCAAATTTCATGGCAATGCATCCATGACTTGTGTATACATTCTGCTCTGAACCATAAATTCCTACCAGCTGGTGGCCTTGGAGGAAAAGTCTAGTCTGGGCACTGAATGTCTGTGGCAAATCTTTTCCCAATCCAATCAGTAGAAGCCAAAATACACTTTGTAAGCTAAAGGTTTTACCTTTTTGTGGCGTCAAATGAAAAGGGATCACCAAAGTCATTACAAATCATCCTCTGGGAACCATGCATGTCTGCACCAAATTTCATGGCAATCCATTAAATGGTTGTTGATTTTCCATCTGGACCAAAGTTGTGGAACAACCGACTGACTGACCAGCTGACATTGCCACTAGCATGGCTGAAAAGGCAACATCATTTTCTAAATGGTAGTTTTTGGCAAATTGTTTTGCTGTGCTTTTATTGCGGACTATTCTAAGCTGCAAATTAATACACATTTAATACAGATGTGTTTTTAACAGTTTTTGGACATCAATGTAGCTTTATGGTACAGAAGAACAAGCAATTGTAGGCTTTGGCTGCACAGACAATACTTGTTTGTTTTTTTAGGCTTTTCTTATGTGGATGTGCTTACAATAAGAAAGGCATAGATTATTGCTAGCCTTACCCTTCAAATACCCCACTCTCCCTGGGGTATTGACAGCTGTAACTAGTACATATCTCATGTCGTCCTTGTGCTCATCTCTCTCTCTCTTCCTCCTCTCTCCTTAACTCCTCTCTGTGGTGTCTCTATGGTCACCACCATCTTCCAAACTGACAGTCATGCCAAAACGCTCTGCCTCTTTGTCTCTCTGTCTCTTTCCACATGGTATGTCAGGTTATAGTGCAAGAGGTAATCAGGGAACGAGCCTCAATGTCAAGCGTAGGATGTTACACATGCTTATTTGGTGCTAACCAGTGGTAATATCATCAATTCTTTATAGGGGGAAGTGAACTTTAAAGTAATGACTGCTGGTGCATAAGATATGATTCACTTTCAGAACCTTACTCAGTGGCAGTGGTGGAGGAAGTATTCACATCCTTTACTTTAGTAAAAGTACTAATACCACACTGTAAAAATACTCTGTTACAAGTAAAAGTCCTGCATTGAAAATGTTATTTAAGCAAAAGTATATACGAATAATCAGGAAAATGTACTTAATTATTAAGAAAACTGGCCCATGTGACTATTATACTATTATATATTATATAATTAGGTTATTATTACTCATGCATTAATATAAACTGTTGAAGTTGGTTGAGGTTGAGCTCATTTTAACAATTTTGTAGGACCGCAACTAATGATTTCTTTTCATTTTGGATTAATCTGCTGATTTTGTTTTAATATTATTTTAACAGATTGATTGTTTGGTTTGTAAAAATTCTGAAATAGTGAGAAATGCTTATCATATGTTCTCAGAGCCCAGAGTGTCTTCTTCACAATACTTGGTTTGACCAACCAATAGTACAAACTGAATTAAAAGGAAAAGCAGCAAACCCTCACATCTGAGAAGCTGGAACCATGAAATGTTTGACCTCTTTGCATTAAAAATTAGTTAAACAATAATCAAAATAGTTGGCAATTAATTTTCTGTCAATCAACTAATTGATTCATCGTTTCAGCTGTACTTGTAGATACTGTTGGGTAGTTTAGTATCATATTTTATTAGCTCTTCATATGTGTGTGCTGTGTGTGTTCATGTGAGTGAAAGAAGGAGTGAGAGCCTTTTGTGCCACAGCAGTGTCCTCCTTCTTGCCAGGCCTGTGCCTTTCCCCGGCTCACCTCAAGTCGGCATCCGCTCACTGGTGGTGGCTCTGTGCCTCGGCCTGGCTGAGAGAGGAGTCTGTGTGTGTGTAGAATCTACAGTCTGTCTCTTCAAGTCCTGTTCAACATGAGGCTAAAAACGAAAGCCAATTACCCCCTTCCCTCTGACATAAAGATTATACACAATATTGTTGATCTCTTGGCTGACATAAATCCTTGGTGGATAATGGAACGTTTTATTAGCATGACACGAGGGTGAAGCCGGTGTGTAAGAAAGCTTGAACTGAGCACCGTCATCTATGTTGCTGTGATTTATTTAGCATTCTGCCAACATCCACTCATCAACTCAAGTTAATAGAGGCCATATCAGGCAGCACCAGGCTGCACTGTTGCCTTATGGCAGTCAGCAGTTAGATGTGTTTGTGCCTCCCACAACAAGCCTGGGGACTGTGCATGTTTGTGTGTGTACTGTATATGAGTATGCTTATGTGTGAATGAGTGAGAAAGTCTAAACTGTGATTTGCCTCCCTACCTGAGTACAGATGTCCCCATAAGAGCACATAAATCCATTGCTTGTGAGGGCTGCTTCCCACAGAGGAAGATTCCACACTCGCTTGCTGTATCACTAATCTGTGATATTTCATCCAGTGTGAGGATTTTGGGTGTTGTAATTTAGCATTTTGATATAGTCTGTGTTGCTTACTCTCAATTACTTGTTGATACCTACATATCCCAGAATGTCTTTTGGCAAACCCTGAAGACATCTCCAGACTTCAATCCAGCTGGATTTCATGTGGAAGCAAATACAGCATAAACTTCATATAATATTAGTGACTTTGCAGTTGGGAAAAAACATTACTCAGAAACAATAACTGTGGCATTTGTGTGGCATTATGGGGAGTTTAGGCTGTTCCTACACAAAGTGACGATATTAGCATTAAAATCCTCATGTCACTGTTCAGTGCTGTTATCTTCTTTTAATCTTCTGCTAATGAGAACAAAGTACTCTATTGACTATACTGTATTATGTTACTATGTATTGGCCAGGTTGCGCTTTAACAAAAATCCTAATATAAGTCGCACCTGTGTGAAGGAGTAGAGCAAGAAGATGTAAAACCACTGGGCATTTTAACAAATGTTGATCACACGCAGAAATTCATATTATAAAACCATCCATGAGTTCCTTGAAAATAATAACTTAAAGTCTAAAGGATTACAGTTAACACACATGACTGTAACTCTAAAATAATGAGATTTGGAATAAGGAACATCACAGTAACCATGGTGCTTTCCAGGAGAATGCAGACACAACAAACCGCATTGGTTGCAGACAGAAGCCCCAACGCTACAAGGTGTGAAAAATGTATGCCGCACTTGAAAATGCTCTTGTGCCATTTTCTGACATACTTCAAACAAACCCCCCCCCCCCCCCCCCCCAACAATTTCTGTGTCATAGGTCCTTTCACAAACACCTGGGATGTACTTGAGAGCAAGGCAACAAGGTCAAAAGTGGGTCTGGAGGCAAGACTATTAAGTTACTGACCAACTGCTCTTGTCCTGGTTTGTACTTGTCTTTATGTGCACAGACTGAGGCAGGTGGTCTGTATAATTTGTGTTGGATGCATCTCAACTCTACATGTCAAAACAAAGGATAAATAAATTATGTGAAATTCATTGTACATTGTTTCTCAATGATTGCCCTCAGGGCACAGAATACTGCTGGTTTTCTATCCTTCCAGCTACTTAATTGCATTCACAAAGCGTGTCATGTGTAAACTGGCTCCTGATTACATGGCAAGAATGAAAGCCAGTAGAGCTCTGAGGACTGAGATGTCAGTTATTAGGCTAAATAACGACAGGCTTAATTAATGGAGAAAATTGTATTAATAACAATAATGATCATAGATATTGGTTTTCTAAGAAATAAATAAAGAGAGAGAGCAAGAGAGAGAGAGAGAGAGAGAGATTTGTTGATATAAGTGTATGGGTCCACCACAGTCCACCTATTTCTTCAATTTACCACTACATTACCATTTTCCACGTCTTGCACCAATGCATTCAGTCTATCACATAGCATGAATGTGCGCTCAATTATAACCAAACTATTTCTATTTCAAATCTCGTGCCACCTGCCACCAGAGGATGAAATACTTTATGTCCACATCTGTACATTTATTTTCTCCGTGACTTAGGCTACTTTATTATTATTATTATTATTACTACTAATAAAGCAAAGTAGAGAGTGCAGTCCGGAAAATATGAGGCAAACACAAGGTGAGGTTTCACCCATGCCGGTGGCAGTAAAGGAAATATAAGTCCCTGCCAGGATTTAAACAGATGTAACCCCGCCTTGATTTTCCACAGTTCTTCACAGTCGCCGCGTCTCCTGCCTCCGTCAGTACTGAAGGTAACTCCGTGCGTAAAGCTCCTGGACACCAGACGGACACCGCGCAGTTTCAACCTCTGCTTCACTTCTCTGAAGACCGAAACGGAGGAAAATCACCCCTCGTGATTTTCGCTAATCAAACAGGAGACATTCACTGACATAAAGCAGTTTTTATTTTAATTTTTATTTGTATGTGATTTTACAGTTTCTTCCTAACAGCCTGTACTGATGCCTCGCACCCGAGCCGCTGGTTCATTTATAAAGAGTAAACAATGTGCAAAGCAAATGAAGGATACAGTGGGAGCTAACTGTGGATGGTCTTGGATTTAACAGTCGGTGCCTGTAAAAACAAAGATTCAGTCAAACTTATGGCGTGAAGGTAAGACAATTATTTTTTCCTGCGTGATGTGACAAACTTGGCAAAAGACAATATAGTCTACAGCTTCTATCAGTCTATAGCCCCAAATATTATATATAACTATACATGTAAAAGCATTTCTATCCAGCAGGGACCGGTGGTCCAGTCCAGCCGACCTAATGAGAGACTCAGGGTGATTCAAAGTGATTTATTGGCTGTGATTGCTGAGATATTAACTTTCAAGGTGAATTTTCCGTTGCTGTTGCCAGACTGTTTTTCGCTTCACCCCACCGCGCATTATTTATCCATTTCCACCGGCTTTGAGTCCATTTCTGTGAATTTGTGAGAGTGCGCGTGTCACATACACAGATGTGCATTACAGGGACGATGTATTTGTATAACAGGTCGATTGTTTACAGTATTGATCTTAAGGTTGGCCTTTGGGGTAAAACAACCGAAAGCAAACACTTGCTCTCCGGAATCCAGCCCAGGAAAAAGTGCTCTAAGTGAGCTGTAGTTTAATTGTTGAGATGTGGCAGTGTGCCTGTATCAAGCTGTCCTTTCCGACCCACTGGGCGCTGATTTCAGATCTGTTTTTGCCTCCCAGTTTGTAATTAGTGCTGGGTTCTCTAGAGGCTGCGCGTCCTCGACACAGTGCATCGTGCAGGCCAGGTGACGGCTGTTCTGGCTGCACAAGCCGTCCTGTATCCTATCAACACTCGCTGAGCAGCTTTAACAAGTTAACAGCGGCAGGAAATATAAATTAGGTGGGAAAACGGGCTGGTTTATCCGCAGCTCTCCTGATGACCCTTTGCGGGCTAACAACATATCTGCGGCACTTACTGTAACAGAGGGTTCATAGTGACCTGTTTATTGTTGACGGTCTTTTAATTGCCTGTATAGACAATCAGACGTCACTGCACTGCTTTATTCTCGCTGAGATGTATTTGACTCATCCGAACTTAACTGCAGATTTACAGTATGGTGTTTTTTTTGGATCATTATGCAACGTTATGTTAAGTTTGTCATTTTCCAAATAACATATGTCAGAGGATGACGATCATGATGATGCAAAAAGAACAAAAACATGTGACAGGCCACTGCAAAATATGACCAAACCCTCCATAATAACTCATACCTCAGGTGAAAAACAGAAACTGCTTTGACATTCGGTCAGCAGGTATGGATCTCTGGGTAGCTCAACCCTTGTCATAACACCTGATTGCCACATTGGTGCTGTCAATAAAAAGGAAGCTGTCAGGTTTTATTTGACAAGGAAAATTACTTGCGTCAACTCCACCTGGGCAGAATAATGTGAACGCTTCCTTAATAGAGGAAAGTGAAAGCTAATCCCGGGGGACAGCATCTTTAAGTAAATGCCAAGATATGTGCTGAGACTGGGTGTTGTGTCCATTATGTGTGTGACACATTGTTCATCCATATGGATTCTACGCCTTCCTGTCTCTTATCTGTCACATTGCGTTGTGAGGAAAACAGCCTCGCTAGAGCTACCTGATGCAGTCAGCTTGTCAAGTCCAGCTGTTTGACACAGACAGCTTCATTGAATCAAGCCTCTTATTTATCTCAGCATGAATTACTTGAATGAATATCAGGGAAAGAAAACGAGGACTCAGATTCCAGAGCACGCCTTATGCAGATCCGCTATCGCTTTACATTGTGAGGGATCGGCTTACATGAGGATATTTACATTAAAGTAGTATACAGTTCATACGTGGATAAGGCACATTATTAGCACAATAGTTAAGAGGTTTAAAGCCAAATTACTTGATGCAGCTGGTCAGTCAATGGTGACATTTAAATTCAACACACTGCTCCCAAGAGAGATGACATGGATTCAGCAAAAACAACACCGTGTCACAGCCTGTGCTTATTAAGTCCAATTACAAACCCAAACAAATGTTTGTTTACAGGGTTCTAGCACCCAAATTTGATCCAGTCTGTAACAAATCACAACCTTTTTTATTAAACAGACACATCTGAAAGCCATTTGCCAGAGAAATCCCATGTGTGCTGGACTGGGGGAGAATAAAGTACCAAATCGTTTAAAATTGAAGCATTACTTCCAGTTTTACAAGATGCTTCAAATGTGCAAAAAAGAAACTCTTGAAAACAGTTTTTTTTGTAAACTCCTTAAGTGAGTGTTCAATAATGAAGAACTGCATCCCTTAATGCAGGTTAATGATTAGAAACTGGTGTCTTGCATACTTTGATACTTGATGATCTGATGATGACTTGGGTGTCAGTGATAAACCATGCAAAATATCGGACAACACGGCTCTCACAGCAGACCCAGACTGTTAAAAAGCAGAGGATGTTTCCCACAGTTGTTTCAATGTAAGAAGAAAAGAAGAAGAAAAAAAAAAAACTTAGAAGGAACATTAAACAAAAAAGGCAAACGGATGAACAGGAGAGCTTCAGTGACCTTTCCGTGAGGTTCTGTCTGAAATATAAGTGCGCTAAGATGAAATATAAACAGTTTACCTTTTCAGTGGAAAACTCAAAATGGCCTCCAAATCACAGACAGTGAGACTCCTCTAACTAGCAGTGGAATTATTGTATGTCTCAGTAATATTGCATATTGAGACTCACACATGTGACAGTCCAACGGGTCCAAAACACCAGCACAGTTCCTCATGGATGTCTTACAGTATGTGCGGTGGTCACATGGCTCAGCAGCACCATTGTGTTTTGACAAGTAATCATTTAATTGTATTGGATCCCCGTGAATGTATCCGACTGGCCTACATTCTCTCTCTCTCTCTCCTGAAACCCATTCCCCAGCATGTCAAATACGTCAACACTCTGGAGACCAGGGCCATCACTGAAAGGGTGGAGGAGCCAATTAGGTCCAGAAGCCAATAGGAGATCCATTATGATCTGGTTATGTTCCAGCTTACAGTTATATGCTGAGAAAGTTATGTCTGGATGGTCTGCCTGTGCGTTAATGGTGTGTCCATGTTACGTGTGCATTATGTATTGAGTAATAAGTGTAACCCTAAATGAGTATGTGGGGCAAGTATTTTGTTGCAATGAAAAGGCCCTGTTTGTTGTTGTGTTTCACTGAATATCAATTGTTTAACACCGATTATATTATCACACATATTGTATGTGAGGTGCACACACACACACACACACACACACACACACACACAGTACTGTATTCTTTGTCTTTAGAGAGCAGTTGATAACATTTGAATATCACTAACACCTTCACAAATGCACCTTTATATTTAGAAGATAAATACAAAGTTGCTAAAGTGACTGCCTTGCCGTTAAAAGCTGACCAAAATAACTTCCACACACCTAATGCTCTGCTGAATAGAAATGCACCGTCACACATTTTTAATTTGAAAAACAACCCATTGGTCTTGATCTTTTGAAGCATGAGCAACAGGCAGTCAAAACTCAGGGTGCGCAGAAAGAAGAGTGAACCTCTGCATTTCACTGATCGGCTGTGGAGCTAGACACACACACGTAATATTCCCCTGAGAGGTGTGAAAGTGCTTTAGCTACAGTTAGGCTACACTGTCAGAAGATATCAGGCACCCTCTTGTACAGCCACATGATTGCACATGTGCGCTTCATACAGACACACATGCACAATGAATGTCATTGGACGGGAAATGTCCTAATTGGCTGTAGCTCCTGTAGAGCATGATAAAATATCAGAAGTAAATGGCTTAAAAACTACTTCCAGGTCCACAGGGGAATTCTTTGATTGTTCCAGTAAAAAATCTGGACCAATGGGATGACAGACGATGTGCAGTGATTGACAGGATGACTATTAGAAGAGAGGGGAAGGAATGAGGATTAATAGCAAAAGTAGAAAGAAAGAACAGTGTTTCCCAGGAGAAATGAAATTGCTTCCCAATTATCTTGCTGTGTAGTGTGTTTGGTCTGAATACTCTGAAACGGGAATGTGAGGTCCATCCAAGAGTGTCTCCCTGTAGACTTTAAATTAGTAGCACTAGCTCCAGATCATTCCAACTCCAGCAGATGGTGCCTGACACACACAGACCCTTAAGGTGTGGAAAGAAAAAAATGTTTAGCCACTCACTCAAAAGCGTTTCGTTTGGACTCAAATCTCAGCCTCTCAAAGGCAAAAAATTAAAAGGTGAAAGAGAGATGAAGTGGGATGATGACTCGCACTTTGAACAATTATTTTTCAACCTCTTGTGTCAAGTGCCAAATATAAGTTGGGGTTGTACTAAACAGCCTTTCAGTGGCAGCTTCCTTGACATTTTCCTCGAGTGCCTGGGAGTCTTTTGTTTGGTGAACAAAGCAAGCATAGATCCTGCTGTCTGCATGACCTTTTGGTCTTGGCTTTGATAAATCATTGTCCAATCAATTACTTTCATAGCAACTATGAATCTCTGGAAATAGCAAAGCATACAAAAACCACAGCAATAATTGGCACAAATGTTTTCAATAGATTAAACAAGAGGGTTACTAGGTGAAGAGCACTTAACAGGATGATTAGTCAGTTCTGTTTAAGGGGTTTATTTCCATCCTTGACTGTTATCATAACGCTGTGCTGACAATGTAGAAACAAATTCTTGAGCACCTCTTTCCATTTTTCCTGCGTAAATGGGTTAGATGACGAAGACTTTTTTTGTTTCCCGTTTGTAACCTGTACTTCTTCAACGCCGTTTACTGGCCTAGGCTGCCAATTCTGACGAAACTACGCTTTGCAACGAGCCTAGTCTATTCACTCAAAAGACTGATGGAAACATGCCTAATTCGCATTTCTCTTTCGTGACATTTCAAAAGTTTGCTTAAAATTAGCTTGACAACTGAATGGAAACAGGAATTGTGTGGTTGCTTGCCAATGGTTCTCACCAACACCCTACACAAAACTAGAGGCAGCCATTTCCTGCAGACAAACGCAGATTAGCTGAGAGTGATGTTTGTATTTCAATCATTTCTAAGTCAAAGCAGAGATAAGAAACGCAGTGGAGTGTTGGCTAACTCTAGTAAAAGTGCTAAGCTAACGTCAACTAAGACAGTGAAAAAAGACCAGTAATCTCCAACAACAATGTATACAACTAGATAATGAATTCCCTGAAGATGTAATTCGGTCGGTACTCAACTAGGGTTGAGTATCAGCATCATTTGTGATGCCATGGACAGATGAAACTGAAAAATACTGTATCTTGCTTTTTTCTAGAGAGAAGTGTTCTGGCAGTATTAAGGAATCAGAATCAGAATCAGAATCAGAAACTGTTTATTGCCAAGTAACATACATTACAAGGAATTTGCTGTGGTCTGAAGGTGCTATTGTTTTGATAACAAATAAGTAGAATATAAAAGGTAAAATAAGAATAAGAATAAAAATAAGATAAGATAAATAACAACAGTGCAGTGACCAGAATAAAGTAAAGTGTCCAGGTAAAGTGTCCAGTAGGGGGTGGGTGCGTTAATGTAACGCAGGGGGGACAGGGGTGATGTACGTTAATATAACGTATAACTAGTGTTTGTGTTCGGGGGGGGGGGGGGGGTCAATGTAATGAGGGACCCCCTCATTTGTGTTTTTAGGGCCAATCCCTCTCACCATTTTGATGTTATTACAATTGGCTGATTCAATACCTCCTCAATCACTTAAGCATTTTAGATTAAGCACCTCCATAATAGACCCGCTAACCACCACTTTTGAAAAGTACCTGGCTATTTTACTGGGAGCAGTGATTGATTACACCTTGTTATATTCAAACTCAAACTCCCAAAAATCAACAATTTCATCTTTCTTGCCTTAGAAATTGTGGACAGGTTCTCTCGTCTTGCACAGCAAATGAAAAAAAAAACATCCTTGTCTCATACCTGATAAATGTGACAACCACGAGACAACATTGCGGTTTCTGTTGTCACTGCCAATCCATCTGGCCATGTGACCTTTTTTGCAGACTCACTTGTCCTACTGTGGTCTGTTGATTTTGTGGTTGCTGAACTGGTGAAAGCAGCTGCTCAAAATCAGATTTTAACAATCTGAGTTACACTGTGAGCGTGTCATCTCACACATATAAACATTATCCTCCAAAATCCCATTTTCACTTAAAAAAGGACTGCCATATTTCAAGTCTTTTTAGCTTGTAGCATGCTATAACAACAACCCTACTTTTGCATGTGAAAAGTAGTGACACATTCACAAATACTGAAACTTTTTGTTACTTTCATGGAAGGGAGAAGATTTTTATATAATATGAAGTAAATTAGCATAGTTTGATATTATAGGCTGCCACTAATGATAACTCACTGGTCACTGAAATTTGTTTCATACTCTTCATACTCTTCCTCAGCCCTGTATGCCCACAATTAATTAAAACAAACAGCTTCCCTGTAAATATTTCAGCTGGCTACAGTTTCATTAGTAGAGAAGAAAAGCAACCAAAGTATGCAACATTTTCACCTAATTGTGGCGACTGAACGCTGGGAGGTTTGGTCATGTGACAGCGGGAGAATGCACTGTTTATGTTTAGCTAATGTAATGCTATGAATCTGCTAATCACTAATGCAAAGAATCTGCCTGCTTCACTACATCACTTGTCCCAAGACGGCCAACAGCGCCATCCAGGTCAGTGTGGAGATATGCAGGATTGTAAACTGCCTGAGATGAGTGTGCAGTAAGGATCAGGCAGGAAAAACCCTGTTTTATCTACCTCTTTTTTATTTATTTATTTTTTTTACAAACAATGCAGTTGTTGCAGACAGGTACAGTGGGCCTAGCACTTGATATACCCGGGACGTACAAGCCTCTGTTGAGCAGGCAAGGTGTGTCAGGAAAAATCAGGAGCAGAGACGCTGTGTGTGGATGTTTGTGTGTGCACGCACCTGCATCCGTTCCTATGTGTGTGTTTCATGGGTTGTAATGGAAAAGCAGCCAGGGGTGTGTGTGCAGTATGCGGCCTCACAAGAGACAAGGCCGGTTGTTAGGTTGGAGCTTCCCTACGACCTAATGAGGTCGATGGAGGCTTGTTACCAACCTCCTCTCTTTCCAAAGGGTTGATGCTTTACCATTTTTACCCTTATGGCTTGATTTGAGTAGGTAATGGCTGAAATCACCACCAAAGTAACCTTTATGTCTTACTGTATCAATAACATTGATGCATAGGTGGAATTTGTACCCAGAGGGATTTTGTCTTTGTGGATGATGCATCAGTGCCTTTTGCTCTCTTCCTTTCTCTCCATTGTCTTAAGACTTCCTGGACAGTCTCCAATATTTCCTTTGTTTTCACCTCTTTCTGACAGCATCTCCACAGTGAAAAGTCCCTTGTCAGTATTAAAATCTGTACTCTGAATACCATTTCCACTGATGCAGGTTGTTGCAGGTTGTCAATCAAATAAATGACTGAGCGGTCCCTATTGTACTTTTTTTCAAGTCAAGTCAGTTAATTCAGCATCCTGAAACAACAAACTGCTGTGTCTTCTTCTTTTCCCTCCTCTTCTTGAATTATAATCTAACAAAGATAGATTTGAATTATAATCAGTTATAAACACTGCAACTCTGTGACTACTGTAGTTGTTTTATGACGATGTCAGTTTACCACTAAGAGCACAACAGATTGTGGCTGCAAGAGTGGCTTTTTATGTTTCACATAAAAAAGAAAAAAGTAGCCCCAGTGTATTTCCTATTAATCATTTACCATCTACCCATTTTTTAATGTTAACTATTTATTGCCCTATCTCAGAGGGGTGCCAAACCAAACCGCCTATATATATATGGAGGATGCTACGGGAAAATATTTCGTAATGATAAGTGCAGAGAGAAAGGGGGCATAATTGCAACACCGAGATAATGACACAGTAATTGCTACTCTGAATGAGCAGGTTTATTTTCAGCACAGTAAAAGTCATAGCAGCTACCACCTACACAGCCAGCCTGTAGAAACTTGCTTGTCTTGACTTGCTTCTTCACTCATACAGCAGCAAAAGGGGGCTATTTTCCGAGAAAGGGAATTCACAAGATAGCCATTGACTTTGCTAGCATCAATGATTTTGACCTGGCATCTAAGAGGGCTGTGGCAGATAGAAAACTAATTAGGATGAAGGCTATCGCAGGGAAGAATCAAACACTTTGACGGTATTGACAGAGTGGTATCAGCTTGAGGTTTTGCTTCCCCTTTGCATAGGCTGATACTGGGAATTAGGAACAGATTTTACGTTGAAAGAGCTGCTGAGGGGTAGCAAAACTAAATACCCTATCTGTGCAATTAGAACTGCATATGCTTATTACCTTATTACACAAACAATTCTGAGAAAAATCTGGTGTGAATAATTGGCACAATCAATTTAGAAAAGACAATTGCCCTGATATATTAACCACACACATTTGATTTATGAATCCATTATTAGCAGACACTTTCAGCTGGTTTCAGTTAGGATAATTGTTTTTTGAAACAGGTTTTAAATGGGAAGTTTTCACATTTAAAACACATTTCATATTGGTATTAGAACAAACAATCCCGAAGAACATAAAGGGAACATGGAGCAAAACAACACTAATGGGATATGTGGTGCATTGTAGAGGGGTGATGAAGGTGCTGTTGTAAATGGTGTGTTTCTGATTGTGTTAATATTCTGTTGCATGCACATACAGTATGTGTTGTTTGTGTGTGCAATATGGAACTGTGTCTGTTAGGGATGGGAATCGAGAACCGGTTCCAAAGCTTCCTTTTATCAGTGTTGCGCATTGCAAAACAATGACGTCAGATTTATGTTCTTTCTATGCGACATGTGCTTAAATTCCAGGAATGCCACGTATTTGACTACACATGCGTGAGACTGCTTTCCAACCGAGCAGCACGCCCATTACCATTTAATGTTAGGTTTAAGCAGATTTTTTCTTTGACTAAAAAAAACTAAAAGAAAACGAATGCTGTACGAATATTCAATATTCATAAATACTCATTTTATCCATTTTAGATGATGACAGACGGACTGTTGCTACAGCTAGCGCTCTGGCTTTTTTCTGCTATGTTCCTAGACTGCGTTCAGACTCAGAGATAATAAAACGTAAACGTAAAAATTGCATTGATCATGAAAATCTGTGTATGCCTTTTTTCCACACAGAAAATTGATCATGAATCAATAAGGGGATTGATAAAGAATCGGACCAATAAGCAGAATCAATAAAATCTTATCAATTCCTGTCCGTGGTGTCTGGAGTGTAACAATCATATTTCAGGGCTCTAGAATAGCAGTGATTCAATACAACCAAATTGTTGATCAAATAGGGCTTATTGTAAGATTAACTGTGCGGTTTATTGCAAGTTTATTGCAAGGTTTAATAAACTGATGAGGGCATCGCTGCTGCATGATTGGATGAGATTAGTACTCAACTGCAACATGGAGAAGGCCTGATTATTTGTTTTTCTCTGCTTGGTGCCAGTTCACAAACCATATAAAATGTTATGGGAGATTCAGCTGCAATTATAAAACAGTTGCTGTGTATGCAGCAGTATAAAAGCAACTAATGTTAGAATACCATCATCTTTGTATAGTGGCAGCAAGGTTACAGCCCAAAAAGAACATTATTAAAATAATTTAGGTACAATAATATTGTTATGGGAAAAGCAAAACATGACCAATTTGTGTGTTTATGAGGTAACAGTTTTTAATTAGGAGATGTGTAGAATTACTGGGTAATGTAAATTATTGCACCTCATAATTATTTGGTAAGTGCCTCATTATTACAAAGTAGTTACACCATAATTTGCTGGCTGTAATCTGAAACAATAACATGGAAGTTAATGAACTATTACAAACTACACCCATATATTACTGTTTCAAGACTCAATCTTTAACTATAACAACCTGTCAATGCTTTTGTAAATGTATGCGTCAGATATTGCAAATGTTGGCCATTTCCAATTCTTCACTTTATCAGATGAAAGAAAGAAACCAGCCAAATCCTACATGGAAGACATGTAGTTGCTGGCTGCAAGACAAACACCCCCTCACTTGCGCCTCTTATCTGTTTTTGTTGGGCAGTTGAGGCCAGGGAGCTCGCCAGTCTGCAGAGAAAAGCCTTGTCACTACTGTGGAAATCCAGGATAGCCAGATAATGCCTCCTGCCTTCATAGATCAGTGCCGGGGTCACCTGGGAATAAGAGGATGCGGTTAGATGTAAGACTGAGGGATTGTGGGTAGAAAGTGAGGTCAGGCTATTTAAGGATTATATCCAGGACAGGTCAACTGCTCACAATACAGAGGTCACCTGGTTGGCTACAGCACAATTTAACCTGTTTAAGGATGAGAGCTGGATACACTGCAGCTGTTGCTCTGTAATCTATCTGCTTAATAACAATAAAAATGTATATAAAATGTTATTTGTTAGAGCAGACCAACACTTTTTCTCTTATGATTTTTTCTCTCCAGTCAATTGGTGGCTAGTTTGCTAGTTTCAGTACAACGTGTTGTAAATAAGATAATGATGACGTTGTCACAAGGTGTCTGTCTTTCACTTTTGAAAGAAGCTTAACTGTTTCTGTAAGGTCCACATACTGGCTCGTTCTGGAGCTTTCTACTATATCATGCAGTTGTCATTGCCAAATAGAATTTGCTCAGTTGTCCACAGAGGTTTATTTACTATACCATATCACCTTGTCTTCTATCCCTAAGTCTATATAACATGTGTTGACTTTAACTGTTTACCCAGCTTCCAGTCTCTGAGCTAAGCTAGGCTAAACATGCCTTGGATCTATGTATCTCGGAACTGGACACACTCATAAAATTGATCGATATTTTCATCTAACTCTGAGTAAGACAGCAAACAAATGCATTTCTAAAAACATCCCAGTGTTCCTGTTACAGCCTACGAAGCATTTAGAACATTTTGCATTTTATGCACTTGTCTTACAAAGTCATTAGTTTTTATTACCTACCCACAGTGTATTTTCCAAACTACCATGCATAACTTACAAGTATTGACAGTTTGAAAAATAGAGTCTGTAAAAGAGCATTATAGTTATGTCCTGTAGCAGCTTCAGAGTTTATCTGCACAAGTGTTAAGAATGCTTGTAGCCCAGCCTGCTCTTTTTTATGACTGCAAATTTTTCAAGCCCATCATCCTAAATATTCTCATGGCGTTTCATTACAGCAGGGCATTTTGTGACCTAAAATTTGCTGTAATGTATCAAAGAAAAAGTCGGGGCTGCAGTCTCGCTTTTCATGCGAGACTGCATCCACATATTTGCAACCTTTTCATCTGTTTGTCAATAAAGTGAAATACATGTATATGTGCAAACATGTATAACAAACATTAGTTGTACCATGTTTAATCAGTGCATGTACATGTATTTGTGTGCACTTCTGTGCCCTTACATTTGTACATGTCTGTTGCTGAATATAAAGTTAAACCATTATTTAAGATGCATTCTACTATATTTCAGACTGTGTTTCACATTGTATGACTTCACAGTTCTCTAGTTTACTGGCAGCACTGATCTCCAACACACAAACACACAATGCCCAAAAAATGGTTCAACAGTTGAAGCCAAAATAATTAAAGCACACACTTGCACTTGTATTACACATCAAATAAATGATGCAACTGGTGCAACCATTTTCACATAATTTCAGCTATAATAGACCATTTGATACTTTTTTAGCATTGCTTTCACACTTTGTTTACTTGCTTCCTGCCAGGTTTGTCATGACGAACACCCACTGGGCCACTTCAGTTTCTATCTGTGATTGTAAACTCAATTTTGAAGTTAAAGCTCCCCATTGTATCCTGGTCATTTTATGTATCTGAGTTTGTATGTGAGAGTTTTCTGAAATAGCATCTTATTGACTGCTGTTCGTATTAACACTCCACATGACACGCAGCAGCTTCTGGGCCGAGAGGATAATGGAGGATTGCAACACCACTGGCAGGTATCTGGCACTGCTTACTTTGGCCCCAAATAGCCATGACTAAAACAATAGACACAAATAGTCAAAGAGTCGCATTTTCACAAAAGCAGCAAGACCGCCAGGTAATTACTGGAGAGCTTCAAAAGATAATTCACCACAGTGGACTACAAAAATAAAATCTGTTGTGACACCGTTCTCTTGTTTTTAGCCCCTCCTCTCTGTTTGAGAATAACAAAGTGTATATGTTTGTTTGAACAGGGGTGAAAGGTGTGTTTTCAATGCAGGAAATCAGCAGCTAGAAAAATAATTACAGAGAAACTGGTATTGATCAGTAACACAGTTAAACCTTTGCAGATATGGAAAGGCCAACTTGTGCTTTGAGAGAGTAAACCTATTTATTGCACCGTGCAATACATCATGGTTATTATTTCATTTTTATTATTTATGTATCATTTAAACCTTTATTTAACATCAAGCAATTCACAGCACCAGGACATGCAATTGTAAGTGTTATTTTCATGCAGTAATGGTAATCTACCCCTTTATTAAAATGGGCAGGATGAAGTCTGATGACTCCATAACTCCAAACATTTTTTTCTTTTTCTTTTTTTAAGTGCAATATAATTAATAATGTATAATATCAACAATATAATTTTATACCACATACTGTGAAGTAAGATAGGGCTATTGCTTTTTGTTATTGAGCAGCATCAGACTTAAATACCAGATTTGGCACCTCTGTGATTAGGCAGTTTATTGGCTCTATTGCACGGGCATTCATCAAGACAGCTACTCATGCTGGTCTATAAAGGTTCTGGTTTGCTTCGCCAGCTCTGGAATTGTACCTGTAAACCTTTTCTATATTCTTAACATAGTTGGAAAAATATCTATAGGGAGTTTTCTACGACTGAAGACGGCCAATTGTTCAGACATCCCCTATCTAAGAATTTAGCTCGCTCAAAATCTTCAAAATTAAGCACACCACTGTGCTTGACTTTGATTATTATGAATATATACATAATGATATAATATATAATAAAATAAAAAAATATTATGAATTATCATAGGATATAACTGATTGCCAAAACCCAAGTCTTATCCTGGTCTTAGCCTGGTCTTTGATCAAGGCTCAGTCCTACTGAAGTGGTCTAGGAATCACTGTGACTGAAGGATCAGCTTTGTCGAGGGCAACAGACTCAGGTCATCCCACCTTATGCCTATAGACTACCAGGCCATTATTCCCAGTTTTTGGAAGAATTTATCTCAGGCCTCGTTACTCATTCTGATGAGATTTTAAATATTGACGATTTCAATATCCACCTGAGTAAGGCCTTTGATCCTCTTAGTAAAGCCTTTTCAGCGCTTCTTGATACTTTTGGTTTCACCTACCTACTGCAGTGGTAACACCCTTGACTTGATTCTGTCACGCGGGTTAGTGGTTTCTGCTCTGACTGTCTCTTCTATCACATCCGTGGTGTCAGATCACTTTCATATTAAAGTCCCCATAGACACCATTTTGATCAATTAACAGTAACTCGATGTGATTTCTCAAAGTTTGACAGCCAAGAATCATGGTTTAATCCTACCATCTCAAGAAATGTTTTTAATGGCTACGCCCCTTTATACCTGTCCAATCTCCTTAAACCATATATTCAATCCCGCGCTTTCTGCTCTCAGAATACAGGGCTCCTGTCTGTCTCAAAGTTAGAGTCAAACAGGAGTCAGCTGGCTGCAGGGCCTTTTCCTATCATTCCCCTTTTCTCTGGAATAATCTTCCTGCTGACATCAGAGAGTCTGAACCCTTTAAATCCAAACTAAAGACTCTTTTTTTCACCTTAATTTACAGTTATGCTTGTTGCTATAGTTGCTTATCCTTTGATCACTTTAGGCTTTGTGCTTGTCACCATTATCCATCAAGCAGGTTAGTCTCAGTCTCAATTAATCTACTAAACCTCGTACTTATAGTCCATGTTTGTCCTGCCGATAAGAAAACTGTAAACTCTCTGAAAATCACTTCATCTCTCTAACCCTCTGTTTGTTTGTTTGTTTGTTGTCCCTCCAGCACATGAGTGTCCAAGCTGTGGCCCTCTCTCTCTCTCTCTCTCTCTACTCACCCTCTTTCTCCCCATTTTCTCCTCATCCTCTTTTCACTCTTCACTCTGGCTTCTCCGTCCTGGGACTTCTCTCTCTCCCCTGGCTGTCACTGCCTCATTCCAGATGTTTTGGATCTGGATCTTTGTTCATCCTCTCCTCTTGCCTCTCTCTCTCTCTCTCTCTCTCTCTCTCTCTCTCTCTCTCTCCCCTCTGTGTGTTTGTTTCCTTTCTCCTATCTGTGTGATTTGTGTGCTTTGCCTTTGTGTTTGTGTAGTCTTTCCTCTTCCAGGTCTCCATGGTGGAGAGGAGTTTGTGTGGATAAGTTTCTTTCTGTTTGGTGGCACCTGGAAGTTGCTCGAAATCCTCCCAGATCCAGTTTTTTACAGATTGTAAGGCCCGTTGAGGCAAATTTGTGATTTGTTATAGTGAGCCATATAAATAAAACTGACTTGACTTGAATCAGCTCATTTTCACAGAAGTCGTGGTAGTAGCAGCAAGAAGCTGTTAGGTTGGTGTTGTTGAGTGGATTGAGGTATTATCTGTTCGTGGTGTGTTTGCAATGTGTAAATAGTTAATTATCCATTCAGCTATTTACAATTTTATTCTCACTGTGCACTGCAAACTGTGTGGCTGTTAAGCTAAGCCTTTCTGCTTCATTTCCTAAATTCTCCATCATAACGATCAAAGGAGAATCAACTATAAGCACTGAATCCTTTCAAACTATTTCCTCAAGTACCACAGGGGCCATTTGATAAATCAAACTTTTTCCAGAACCTATAGGGACAACTGCAAAAACATTTTCCTTTTGAAGAAATACCTTCAAGTCCACACTGTCTGCTCTCTTTCAGTGTTCTGGTTTAGGAGCTGTTATTTCAGTCACTCAGTTTACAACAGCCTCGATTCAGTAGCTGTGTAGATTGTCACCATTTTTATTGGGATTCTGGCTCTGGGACAGTTTGTTCATATTCTCAACATTAGTCCCAATTAAGGAAAAGAAGCTGATGGGCTTATTTCTCCCACCAAGACAACATCCTTTTGTGAGTACAACATTAGAAATTTGAATCAAAATATAAGATGTTCGGAGGTCTATAACAAGGCTATCAGAACCCCGTTGTCTGATAATCAGGTCCTTATTACTCAATCAGTGTTTCCAGCATCATATCTTTGAGCTTGTGTGACACTAAAATGGCTTAATCATGCAAGAACAATCATACAAACAACAAGAAAAGAAGAAAATAAACATTTTGTACAAAACAAATACAGCAGAGGGCCCCCACAGGCATAGCCTTCACCAACCTCAATCCACTTGTCCCTTCCTGACATATTGTTGTCATCCCCAACATGTGCCTTTAACTTAGATATTTACTAAATTGAAGAATATTTGTAAGTGTAGTAGAACCAGAAACCAGAAAGTCATAATCAGAAGGGGCTGAACACAATCGTTTGCCCTGAAAGAACCTTCTTGTACATATTTCTGGTACAATGGGAGAGAATGTGTTTGCTGATTCAGTGCTTAATCACCTCACCACGTGATACATTTGCTGTATCAGTCACAAGCATAAAATCAACAGTACTGTTGGATATGTCACAAACACAGGCTGGCTTGGCAATCAATTGGGTCAGACCAAATAATTTATGTAAATTTGCATTTTCTGTGCAAACAGCGGTCTGCTTGCCTCAAATATCAAAATCGAAAAACAAGTTATTCATGGGGTGGCCAGGTCACAAGGGAAAAACCCACAGAGATCTATGTTCAATCCTTCAAAGCGGATCCTCTGGCTTGGCAAGTGCCCTCGACTATTAAAACTAACAGTGCCTATTTGTCAAGTCAAACTGTAGCCAGAATCAGAAAATAAGATAAGATCAACCGTCCAATAATGCACTAGAAGATCGCCATGGTGACGCTGGTTCATTTTTTTAACATTCGGCAGGTATCCAGTCTGCTGAAGATTCCTTGTACAAGGGAGGAATCTGAATCTGTTTTGGGTCATTGACCCTGACCTCTGACTTACCTGTGGAGGAGGACATGATCATCATCAGGTACAGGCCACAGAGGACATCGTTTAAAGAATAGGAGATACTGAAGGCAGAAGGGAGAGAGCAGAGGTTTTTTGTTTATAAGCAAGCACCAGCTATCAGGCCAGCAGTGAGAACAGTCTCAAGTACTGTAAGTAAGGAAGTAGAGCGGGCAAATAAATAAGATTAGACAGCACAGGGCATCTGCAGGGTACACACACAGACTGGTGCCCCAGAGCAATGCTTACACATCCTAACAGGAGCACTCTTTCCTCACTCACTCCTTTACTCCCTCTTTCTTCTCTCTCTGCTTCTCTCTAAATCCTTCTTCTCCGTGCACTGAGGCTTTCCTCTGCCCTCCTCTGGTAACTTTTCTTATTAATTTAACTGTCTGCTGGGCACAAAAATGCCAGATGCTCAGTCTTTGATGCTGAAGTGTACTCTATGTTGCTCATATAAACGTACTGTATGCAACGTAATTCCCTCGGCACAAATCAAAAGGTAAACACAAATCTAGTTGTGTATATCCATCTGTAATGCAGCCACTTTTGCATGTATAGTTGCCTAGCTGGGGTTTATGCACCATGATATTACCTATATTCAGCTTTAGTTGGACATAAACTGCGGTCTGGTCATCTTTGCAAAGACAATCTGAACAAAAAACAGCAGACAAATAATAATGACCTTTTCAGGTTTTAACATTCACAGTCATGGCTGGAACAAACCTTTCTCAAAGTGTAAGGTAATCTAATCAGTGCAGTGACATTCAGGTGTACAGTAGGTTAGATGTACCCAACCCTATTAAAAAAATCACACATCGCTAAGAAAGTCTGTCCTTCGCAAGTGAAACGTGTCCTGAAAATCCTTGAGGCCCTTGATCAACAGAGATTTTCAAGGACCTTCATAGGACACTTCATGCTCATAAAAGGCCGGAAGGGGCACAAAAGCATCTTTAAAGAATGTGGCCTTCCCGATTCAACAGTTTAGTAGACAAATGTAAGAAATGAAATAAAAGCATTGCTGTAACATGATGGTTGTGAAGACATGAAGGACAAAAACTACCGTCCATGTTCTGTGTGTATATGATGATTTATCAGTCTCAATTTTAGTATATAACATTTTAATATACGAATTTCAGGGTCATTTGTTTGTGTTTTGAAAGTTAACAAGCGTTGGGTCAAACAATACAATGACTACTAACACAGAAGTAAGTCTACAACAAAGAGGCCTTAACTGAAGTAAATGCAATCTGGAGCAGCAAAGTCAGAGCCCTGCCTGTAAGCCTAATGTGATGCCGTGGCATCACCTGAAGGTAGCCATGGGAGAGACCCCAAACATAGAAAGTGCTTATGTGCTGAAAGTGTTCTCAAAATCAAAACAGGCCTTTACAGTTGTTCATGACATCCTCCGTACACATTTCTGTCTGTACATTGTTTCTGCAAAGAAATCTTTCATTAACTGTATTCCACCAGATTTTTGCAGTAATGCTGTTCACTAGAGGCAAAATGTAACAGTGACAGATCACTGTCATGACCTACAACAAGGTAAAGTTACAAAGACAAAAACAGAAACAGTTACAGGGATAAGAAAATAATTGTTGGGGGTGTGGAAATGAAGTTAGGTGAAGAGATAAAATGAGTTAGATCTAGATTGGGATTTGAAATAGATTGTAGTCAGCAGGAGCAGCAACCTGAAAGGCTGTAGAACCAATTACAGTGTGAGTGAGAGGGAAAGAGGGACTGAAAATGGAGCTTGGAAAATGGAGGATGACATAAATATTAATCTAGACAAGTATGAGGGAGCTGCACTGCAAAGGGTTTTGTAAAATAGAATGTGTCTGTGTATTTTTGACGTTATTCCAAAATGATGAGACGTACTCATCATTTTGATGGTTTTCATAGCATTACAATGGCAGATAAGAGAGCAGGATGATACGTAGTGTCAAATCTATTGAGGGACATAGATAAACACTGGAAAGTAGTGTCAAAGTACACAGATATCAAAGTAAACAGACTTCAAATATTAATGACAGGCTGTAATCCTATCCCGTACAGTATATATGATGTTTTGAGCAAAATGCAGTGTTGTTTGCAGCAGAAGCTCAGTAAATCTGTCAAGTTTCATAATGCGATCAGAACCTCATGTTGGACTGACTGTCCTCAAGGATTTTATAATGATGTATTGTGGCTGGTTTGTAGCACGTTGGCCAAGCACACAGACATTCTTTTAATATATTCTTTCCTTAAAATGAAAAATATACAAATATAAACATATTGACTTCAGCTTCAAAGTCAAAAATCATGAATGTGTGGTTGCGCTCATCCTTTTGCTAAAACAAAAGACACATTTTGTCTGTCTGATGGTGTGCTTTTCTGGCACAAACCCACAAATTAGGGGTTCCAAATATCATGGTGTCTATCAAGGGAAGACAGCTCCAATTTTAATTTGACTCACCAGTACTGACATCGAATCTTGACACCTGTCATTGCTTTTTTGTTTTTAAAAAAAGATGGCACTCAGATTCGGAAGCATTAATTACTGTTTTTAAATGTTAAACTGTTGACTACAGCCCTTAAACAGAACCCCTGCAGAGTTTTTGACCACAAGTAGAGCTATGGAGCAATATTTTGAATTGATCTATTTTGATTGATGCTCTACTAGCATGCACACGCGGATGCATGTATACACTCACAAGCACATGGGTGACTCTAATACCTGCCATCTGCAGTTGGCAGGTATTAGAGTCACCCAGTATTAGGCAGATGGTAAGGCAAGTGCAGTGCATGTAAGCCACACTGTTCCATTGATTGTCAGCTGGTGGTTATGTGCCAAGAAATGCAGCAATGCACCTGCAAAAGGGAATAAGAGGACTGCTACGGGATTTAAACCTGGATGGAAACCATACAGGTTTCAAAATATTAAAAAAATTTTTTTTTGCAAATTTTGATGAGGAAGGAAAAGCATTCAGCAGGTTTGCTATAGGCCTTAAGGATACTTACAATGTGCTTTGATGTGAAAACAGAACGTAAATGCAAATGTGTTTGTTTACAAGAAAACCCCACAGGATGCACATAACCAACCAACAAAAACGTGAAATTACTTTTGATCCTATCACCCCTTTTTCAGACCTTTTTTTCCTATCAACAATAATTAAATGAAAAGCACACTTACCTGGATATCAATATTCTGAATGAGTATTTTCTTGTGTTGTGTTACAACTTCTTTAGTAGTTGTAAAAAACGTTCTGCATTGGGTGAAATACATAACTTTAATACCTCACAATATGTAGTGGTGAATGCAGACTTCATGCTGGTAGTTTTCGCCAGCAGCTACAGGATGCATTTGCATTCCTGCCAATGAACCTCTTAAAGTCTTGATTTTTCCCTTGACGTTCATTCAAGATGCCAGTGTTATAGTTTGATCAGATGGAAATATGGTGGATTCTTCTACATCGTTTTATACACATTTTGAATCTCCGCTATGATTTAAAATAAAGATGGACATATAACTGGGTGCTGCAGGGTTTAAGAGATCAACAAACAAGTTACTTCTGCAAAGCAATGACTGCAGGAATACAGATTATTCCAAAAAGTTACAGTTTCCTTTTCCTTCATAAACTGATTGCAAACATTCCCATGAACACAACTACATTTTAAGTGCTGTTTTCTCCCTGTGTGTCTGCCTGTTTTGTAGGGCCCGTTCTTGGCCTTCGTCACTCACAGCTAATGGATGTCTTTGCCCAGTATGCCTACAATGACAGTTTCTATGATAACGGAACATGGAGCTTCAACCAAACAGATCACGAGCAGAAGCACCCTTACAACTACTATGCCATGCTGCTCACTCTGCTCATCTTCGTCATCGTCTTCGGCAACGTGCTGGTGTGCATGGCTGTGTCCAGAGAGAAGGCTCTGCAGACCACCACCAACTACCTGATCGTCAGCCTGGCTGTTGCTGACCTTCTTGTGGCCACACTGGTTATGCCCTGGGTCGTCTACTTAGAGGTAGGGAGAGATGTACACACACCACTGACACACACGTATACTCTTTGCACATACTGGAAGACAAACAGATAACCTAACAGATATGCGACAGACATGCTCACACTATCTCTATACCTATACCTTTTTCTCTCTGTGTTTATCTTGTCTCTATAAGCACATTCCTGTTTCTATATTATCTCCAATGTCACAAATGTGTATACCGTCAACAAAACATCAGAGGCCAGTCTCTGAAAGCAATGGACATGTCACTTTTCCAGAGAAAACTATCCACAAAAAAGACAGAATTCAGTTCAGTGTTAAGAGATAAAAAAATAGCAACGCACATGATGCATACGACAGGCATTTATATCAAACGGGGTGCCAGTAAAATACTGGTGAAAAGGGATTGAGCCAAGCAAGCTGCCAGCAGTTATCAGCAGGTCAAAGGCTCAAGGTGAAACAAGGGTGAAGGCTAATATGTTCACATCAGCATTGTAAATATCAGTCCTGCAGTGGCTAAAGGCCTGTAATGTAGCAACACTGTGTGACAACATCAAAATGTCAGACCAGTCTATTCAGTCAGAGGTCAGATGTTTATGAATAATTCTTCCTAATCCTGGGACACATCAATTTGAATTCACCGCTCTGTGGGATAATGGAGACCTGTTTTTTTAAAGCAGTTATGACACATCGATGCCCGCTAACCAGTGTGACCTAAAACAGAACAGAGCCATCTCCAACTACCAAATCAAGAGCGAGCAGGATGTGGGCTATCTTTGAGAAAAATATCTCTCTATCTCTCGACTGTTGCTCATTTCATCTGTCTATCTTCTCGGTCCTGGGGGTTATTTCTGACCATCAGGCTTTAGGTCACGCTGTCTGATGTAGAGAAAGGCAATCTAAGACTACAGGGACTCTAATCCTCCTGTGTCTCTCAATGAGTCATGACGATTATCACTCTGATCAGATTACAGTGTACAAATCCATAGGATGTCATGGTCTCTGCCTGTCTCCATGCATGTTTGTTTGTGTCACAGCACGGTGGTGATGGGAAATGTGTCACTCTTTAACAGTAATCTTACAGGAACATGAATACTTTCACCAGCAGCGAGTGTAATAAATTACTATCCCAATGTTGTTTGTTATCAATGACCAAAAGAACTTGATCATTGGCACCAATTATCAGACTAAAGTCTGTTTATCCATAAAGTATGCAACCTGTATACTGTGTTTGTTTTTATAAGAATTATTTACTTGCTTTCTCTGTTGATGCTGGCAGCTGGGAACACACGGAGGGAGCCTACATCAAAGCATTTTGGAAAAGTGGGAGTTGAATTGTAATCAGCCTCCAAATTGTAACATGAAACTTTCTCAATTAAAAATTGATTTTGATTTCATAGCAGAAAAGTGAGTCTCTGATGGTGTAAAGTGTTTTCATTGCACAGGTGTGAGTTGCACATTTTTGAGTGTGGTGAAGATTTCATTAAATATAAGTCACAGCATGTTTTGGGACACCACTTTGACAGATGTGTTTCCTGTAACTTTGCTGTAACTTTAGTCTTTGGCGGAGACATAGAAACGCAGTGTCAGGCTGCACAGACATTTATTCAGCTGCCCGCTGCTCTCTTGTTTCTGCTTCTTTCTCTTTATCTCTGGAGAAGCCCCTTCTACGTAATGAGGACAGGAGCAAGCATCAAAATTTGTTTAGGACTACTTCGGGGTTGTGGATTAAAGGGGCACTCCAGTGATTTAGTATTGGATTTTAAAAGCAAAAGGACAAGATCGAGAAAAGTTGACTTTTAGTCCCACATATGAGTAAAGTGCCAGAATCCTACATTTCCCATGATGCAAATAATATAAAAAATAAAAAAGACAGCACATGCAGTAAATCAGTTATATGTGAATTAATAAAAACATTCCCTGACATAACTTGTCATTAAACATTGCGCAGTCTGGTGTTTGAAATGTGTTCTGTTGGATAATCCTTGAGATTGTTTGAAACTGGGTACTTGTGAGGTCCGTTGTACATAGGATCAATGAGGGTGGACCTACAATAAAGGTTTGTTGCTATTTTTGTCAACTTATTTATTTGGTCGGTAAATTTAGACACATTTAAATGACAAATTCTGTCATGTAATTAATCATTTATATGAGCCACAGGAATTCAAATCTAGATCAGAGACTGATGTGATTATTATTTAATTCAGGTTTAGAATTGATTACAGTTTCACAGTGTTTTCCTGAACACATGTTTGGGGGGGATGGGAGGCGATACACACCAAGTGCAGTGTTTATGGATTCCCATCCCAACTGATTCTGTGGCAATAACATGGAGCAGAGGCCCATTGAAGTAGTTTCTCACATAGACGAGACTCCAACCTCCTTCCTTATTTGCTTTACAGACATTTTAGAAAAAAAATTCGGGCATTTTGCCTTTATTGGATAGTGACAGCTGCAGAGAGAGAGACAGGAAAGGCGGGAGAGAGAGAGGGGATGACATGCAGCCAAGGACCCGGGCTGGAACCAGGTGAGCTACCATTTTACAGACATTTTATCCCTACATACTAATAGTCCTTATCAGATTACAGTAATATGCTGAGAAGTAAGTACTTGCTGTTTGTCAAAGTCAAAATGGATTATCCAGCATGTGTTTGGAGTGGGATGCTCATCTAATTTTGCCGTGTCCCTCTTAGGCTGTCAGGCCTGTGGGATAAACTGAGACAGTAGAAATGGGACTGGTATAAGTCCTTGTAAATAAGACATGATTTGGTGGTAGGTGGGAATGCTGGTTTGTGATTGGCTACAGATTATCTACAGAAAAGTAAACGCAGTTCACGTCATTCTGAGGTAAATACCAACCACTTTATACTAAATTCTAGATTTGCATTTGTGTTTTGAAAGTGAAGGTGACCTTAAAAATGTTATAGGAATCACAGCTCACAAGAGCTTTGGCTGGGAGGTTTTTATTTATTCATTTCACGTCCTTCAGAACATGCTTCTTCCATCACAGGCACAATCTAAAATTAAGTACATGTTTAGATATTGACAACACACTCTTTTTTATCAAACACTGTATTTATTATACATAACAACCTCCAATTCCACCACATACACACTGCTTTTTTTCTTTATCTATGTGCAATTTTTTTTTAATTTCAGTGTCACAGACTGTGGCTGTGACTGAGTTTCTCATGTTGATAATGCATGAACTACAGTGAGAGCTTAGTCACAGAGTGTGGGCAGGGCATTCAACTTGCCCTTTATTATTAAATGCTGAATTAGCATTAATTACGACAGCTTTCGCTTGCTGCCCAGTGTGACTGATTTAGAGAGCATATGGTGGGAACATACGCATGACTTGAGGTCCAGAGTTTGTTTAAAATTAGGTGAATAAAAAGTCACAGTGGAATTTTAATGCCAAACTTGAGTCTTTCACCTTTGGACAGGCTCCAAAACTGGCTTTTCACGACTACCAAATGATGTAACATGAAGAATATTTGTAAATGTGTTATGCTCATACAGTAATTTTAAGTTTTTTTTTTAAAAGTCTCATTGAGATCAAGAGAGATCCGAGAAGAAACAGTCAATCAACCAGAAGAACACATATAAAGCCAGACAGCCAACAATCAGGCTTCAAAACTGAATTAATAAAAACATTTACAAGAGTCATTAATACATCATACTGTAAAACCTTTTTAAAAATCCTCAGAAAATGAAATAAATCAAGCTTAAATGCAATTTACAGTTCATGCTATTAACAAGGTGCATAATACATTAAACCTGTTTTGCCAAGATTAGTGAGAACCCATATGGGCAATGTGAGGTTTGTAGATGAATCCAACATCGAACATGTCATACAGAGATAAATGATGAGTGGTATTTGTCATTTGTCATGATCTGTTATGCTGCTGACATGTAATATGTGCAAATAAGATATGATCAGCTGTTTGAGTTGACTACTTTGCCTGTGTAATACTTCTTAAGTATTTTCTTTGCATGCACTTCAGCAATTCTGCTATGAATGGTCCTATATTTACAAAGTTTGTCGTTTATTTTTATTATTATGAATGCCATAAAGACAGCCGAGTTTTAGATAAAAGAGCAGAGTGCGTTAGTTTCATTTCACCCTAATTTTAAGTGATGTCTCAAATTGTACTTTCTAACCACTTCCTGACTTCCCCAGCCCCCAGTACTGCATTGTCAATTTCCCAACACCTTACCTTTGCAAATTAAATCAGAATGCTGATACATTCTGAATCATGATTTGCTATGCACATATGCACAGAGGGAATAAGTATGAATTACGTTGGAGAGCTGAGCGTTGGGGTGGGTGAAATAGCAAGGACAAAATTGAGAAAATTTATATCCCACAGTCAACATTTCATAATAATTATCGTCTTTTAGCATATATTTGTATTGATTTCATTGCCTGAGACATGATGCCGTAAAAAGCAGTTTAATATCCACTGGACGTGTTTCCCCACACTGACATGAATAGACTTGTGGTGCAGCCATGAGGACCTGTAATGGCTTTCAGCCCCTGTGAGGCTCTTAAATTTGTTATGGGCTGCAGCACTGATGAGGATGTGAAAAGGTACGGTTGTGTTGGTGGAGCTGGTGAGAGGAGCCACCTGTAGATTGTCATATTAAAATCAGGGACAAGATATTGAGTGATGGTATCGAAGGAGAGAAACAGACAGACTGAATGCAGAGAACAAGAGGACAGTGTAGACATACTGAGAAGACAAATGTCAGGAGCAAAAGGTTGGAAAAATGCACAAAAAAAGAGGAGACAAGAGGAGAGGTTGCGACAGGGAGAAGGGCACTCATTAGGCTGTCAGATCATTCTGCAATCACCGCTAGTGTTGCAGACACCAGCAACAACATACGGCTCTTTAAGCTGGTGCTAAATTTTATGAAGACACAGCCTAGGGACAGAGATTAATCAGCCACAGAGAGGCAGGAGTTGCCCCCCCCCCCGTCACATGCATCCCTCTTACCCTTTTCAGAGCCGTGGGAGGAAGCAGGTAGGATGTAGTGTCAGGCAAGGTGGGTGGCATCGAACTGCTTGGACCTGTCAGAGCATCGCTTATGATGTTAGTTTCATCATGGGGTTCGTCCATGTAACCAAGAGCAAAATAGGCACGAATACAAATAGGTTTCGATCATGTCTTTGATTAAAAGCTACCTGGGGCTGCAGACCTGGATGCACGTTAAAGGATCATTACCTCACTGACACTGAGCGTGTCTATAGTTTTGAAATAATCTCTATTGTTTAATTTCCAATGTTGCCACTGAACAATCTGTCAATTTCCACCATGCAAGGTGTAACATTTACAGAACAGAGCATTTGGGTTTTGTGTATACTGTAAAATATATATGCCAACTGTTTTTCGCCTGCAATTTATTTAAGTCACGCTTGTTCAATCTGTTTTCTATCACTCACAACTCAGAGCACTCAGTTGTACTCTGAAATTTTCTTTTATGCTTATTCATTTTAGCCTCATTCATTCTTTCCTCCTATTGTTCAGTTTTGCACCTTATTCCATCTCTCTTTTTGTTACAGGTGTGAAAATAATATGAAGAAATATACATGGAGGCGTGACTGTCAGGGTTGCTTTTTGTTGCAGAAGGAAAACACATAATTTCTGCCGAGGTGCTGCCTTTGCTGGCCGAGAGCAGTAGCTTTTGTTCTGTTGACTGTTGTTGTAAACTGCCTTTTGTTGGTGTTTTTCTCTTCTAGGTGGTGGGAGAGTGGCGCTTTAGCAAGATCCACTGTGACATCTTTGTCACTCTGGATGTGATGATGTGTACAGCCAGCATCCTCAATCTCTGTGCCATCAGCATTGATCGGTGAGTATGCCACTGCACAGATTGTTTAGTCCCGCCTGTCATGCTTCCTGCATTGATTTCTCAATGGAAATCTTTACCTTCTGAATAACAGAGGAGAACTGCTACCTTTTAAGTACATGACCATCAAGGCCTATATACAGGTTACATGCCTTTTCCAAACATAGATTTAGCACCATACACAACATCTATATTTCATGTATATTCATATGGTCTATACCCGTTCTAATTAATGGCCACCAGCTGTTCCAGGGTTATGAATATGAATATTTAGGACTAAAAAGTGTAATCTAATGAACACCTGTAAGAGGTGTGTAGGAGAATAAAATCTAATGGCAAAGTTGTGGACTGCGGCACATTGCCAGCACAAACGTTTTTAAAGAAGCAGCTATGTTTGTCTGGTATAACACAAGCAATACAATAAAGCAGCATCTTTAACTACAGACTTCAAATAACCAAACAAAAGAGGGCAAATCACAGGAACACCTAAAATGATTAAGCATACAATAATTAATCTAGCTCCAAAAAATATCTATCAACAAAAAATGAAATACAATAAATAGCCCAACACTAAAATAATATTACAGCGGGCTAACAAAAGAAGAAGACGAGCGAAATCCAAAATGGTACTTCTCCTCAGATTTCAAATGTATTGACTCCATGGTTACATAGTATGGGTATAAACATACATACATACATACATACATACAAACATATGCACCTGATGGAAACAATAGTTAGACGTAAGAAAATATTTTCATGTAAACCTGCATTAAGTGATTTTTTTTTATAAATAGTAGCTTATTTATGTATCGAGCAGATATGGAACAACATTAGCATTCATTTGTATCTGTGTCTGTGGCCACATGACGACTATACATCCAAAATTGACTCTCTTGACTTTTAGTTTTAGTTTTCCTCCACTATGTTCACCTGCTAGTCGCTAACTTTATCTAGCTACTGTTTGGAGCTGAGCAGGTAGCTTTTTAAAGCTTTTTGCTGAAAACGAAGCTATGAGAGCAGTGAGAGTGAATCAAAATGATAATTTTACGGGCTGTAAAAACAAAACAACAAGTGACCCCTTGCACCTATGCATAGTCATTTGATTGATTGTTAATATAGAAATATTGATTATAGCTGCTTTGAATAAATACACAACACAACAGTTCATGACAGCATTGGTTTTGTCACAAGACCCCCTCCTCCTGGATTCATCAATGCCTAAAAATAAATTCACTTGTTTAGTTGTGTAACTGGCTTGATGACTATGATTAATAACAGTGCCTCTGTTAAAGTAGATCACAACTGATGAAGGAAGCAGAGTTACACTGGAAAGCTGTTTGTCTGAAGAGCATGTAAAGCTCGAGCTTTCAATAAACAACTGTAGGAAGTAATCATGTAATGCTGACAACCAGAATTTATATTTAAAGGGTGAGAGCTCAGTTTATTGTGAAGAACAGCAAGGACATAACATTTCCCATATTTTCATTTTATACCATTCTGTCAAGTTTCATTTTACACGATTTCCTGCTTGGCTGCATTTTCATCTTAAATCCATACGCAAAATTAATATTCTCCGCGGTCACACACGGACACAATTTCACCTCTTCTTGACACGATTGAATTAGGATGCGAATGTTTTATTAGTTTGAATGATCCCATGGTGGATCATTGTTTGTGTGTATTTGAAATGAATGCTACAAGCAGAGTAGAATAGCATCAGAATTAACATTTAGATATTATTCATCTGACTTGTGAATACTAATCCCTGAAAGGATGACAGTATCAAGAATGACTCTCCCTGGCTTCAGTGCATTTCAAGTCTGAGGTGTGACGCTGATTTGTAAAAGTTCAGATAAAAGTCACAGACAAATTTGATTCCTTTTATCAAGCTCCAGGCAGCATTGTAATTTATACATCAAAGGTTTGTTTCTTTCTCTACCAACTTTGTTCATATTTACCAATGTGGAGAAAATTGGGAGGTGATCACATTATGGGCTCTATTTTTCTGAATCCGTGTGTATGCACTCTAGGACATTCACACGTACGAGTGTCGACAATTTACTTTCGGAATTTTGTGACCGCAGGCCAGAAAAAAATTAGTTAAAAGGATGAATAAATTAATAGCAGCCAACAATGGCCAATCAAATCGGCAACTCACATTCTCTTTGAAAGCAGAAGACAAAACTGCTTTTGTGTAGGAGGTGATATGAATGCACACATGCCAAATGTGATTTAACAGGACTCCAGTTATGTTGCCAAAAGGCAGACTATCATAATGCTCATAATGTGCACTAGAATATTTTACAAGACAGTGATGTCAGGGCAGTTAGCCTTTAACTTCAGTGACACGTAATACCGCAAAATACTTTCTGTAATGTTTATGTGTAATATACAGTACATACAGTTCAAAATACTGTGAGAAAAACTAAAGTCTGTTTAAACTGTTTTACATAATTGCATAAACTCACAGCCCTCCATAATAAACTCATTAATGTGACATGTAATTATGATAATCCTGAAGATAATCCTGTACAACCTGGGAATGTGGGCAGAAAAGCATAAACATCTGGGGTTTTTTTTATTTAATTCAAGTAAAAACTGTATTTGCAATGCTACTATCTCCCCTGCTACCATTTATAGGTACCGTGATTAAACTATCTGAGAGGATCGGGCCTTTATACACATTTTTACACTATTAGTAACAATCCACCATTAATCTAACGCAGCACAGATTCCTCCTTTAATCACATGAAAATAACCTTTTGAGGTATATGTAGACGTGTCGTAAAGGTTCCCTGTGAGGTTTTCTAGAAATAAAGTTATATCTACATTCAGTGTTACTCACCAAAACACATTGTGTGTATCCTTGAGGCCTAACAAATGTGCTGAACGCATTTCCTGTCTCATAAAACATTCACATAGCCGACTTTATAGACATTTTATTGTTCGTATCCTTGTTTTCTTGTTCGCTGCCTTTTTTGGCACATTGCTTCATTTCTTTGGGAGCTACCGGCACCAACTGTCAATCAGCAGAATAGCGTTAGTAATGCGTATTGCGTCGCCCATGTGCTCACAAGTGTGAATCCTTGTGTGCGTGCATGATACAAACAAAATGGGAACGCAGTAGAGAAAACATTGCCCTACAACGCTAACAGTAACTAACTAACTTTACAGGGTACCTCTGTACAAAAGTAAAGGAGACGAAGCTCAACAACATGATCTTTGAGAGGACTGTGTGTGCATCCCTATCAACTTAAGCCATGAAAGTAACATTCATTTCAAAATGGTTAACATAGTATTTGTATTTTGCCTCAACTTTTCTGAACCCCAGTTGCATCATTTAGGTGCAGCCAAGTGTATATCCAGCCCCAAGTTGTGATACAGGAGCAGGTGAACAAAAACATGTATCTTACTCCCAATGAAACCAGTCATATTCTAGAAATATGCATATCTTTAGGCCTTGCACCAACACTGTGCATTATCACTCTTGGGCCAATTGGAGAGGTTTTTCCATACCCAAGGCTTGTTTTACCCAAGACCTTGGTACAGTTTGTTGCACAATCCATGACAACATAGATGGCATAATACAGTTACCTTAATCCTGACTTCCCTTGTGTGTTCCCATAAAGAAACCTAATCAAAATGGTCTCTTAAAAGCCTCACCCACTTGGCTTTGTGTCTAAAGTATTTTGAACCAAATGACTCAGAAATCAATGCATGAGACACCGTAAAAAGCTGGGCATTTCCTGGTGATTACAGCAAGCTCACTAATAAGGTCAACCAATGTAGCAAGGTTAAATGATAAGGTCTTTTACTGTAAGACACACAGCCTACCTTGCAGGGTACCTTACCTCTTCATGAAAACCGCAGCCCAGAAGCACACAACTGTTTCCAAACGGCCAGTCCACCATCATGAAGAATCTCGTCAAAGATGGCAACACTTCTTGGTTTTACCACTTGTAGGCTTCATGTCCTCATTTTTGTTGTTCTTGTCGTGCTCTCCCCGTTGTCGTGTAGAGCGGTGTCATGTTTTCATATATCCAAACTAAAGTGGCTATTTTTGCTTCACCCCTTACAGTTACACAGCAGTTGCAATGCCAATGCTGTACAACACTCGCTACAGTTCCAGGAGACGGGTCACAGTAATGATCTCTGTGGTGTGGGTACTGTCTTTCGCCATATCATGTCCCCTATTGTTTGGCCTAAATAATACAGGTAAGGAGTGTGATACACAACTGCTCTACAGTCTTTGAAACAGAAATGTTTTTTAATGGTGTGTGACAAAATTGGTGGAGCAATAATGGTGCTTTACTGTATTATTCATGCACTGCACAGTACACATGTACATTGTAGACATAAATATATATTGTGAATAGTTGTATCTTTTAAATGCTCGCCCATATTTGCATTAATATTGCAAAATGTCAATGTCAGTGCCCATTTACAGCTATTACAAAAGTGAATATAAGCTATCAACAGACAATTACCCATGCCAGTAAACTATTACTTCATAGTGACAAGTAACTACTTTTAGCGAGCCCTTTACGTTGCTTATTCAACAGAACAGGGGCTTTAACGGAGGATTACAGTTAAAGCGGGTGCCGATTAAGGGCTTTTTAGGCTTGTTATTGACCAGATCCTGTGTCTCGCATCCTGTCACTTTGAAGCTCCTCTCATCCCTTTGAGTGCCTTGATGTAATGTCGATTCTGCCGGGACTCAGACGTTTAGATTTGTGAGCCCCACAACTGCTTTCAAGTGAGCAGTGGCTGCAGATCTCGCCAGCGTAAGCCGCAGGAAACATGAAAGTAGAGACCTCCAGCAGGAACCACTGAAACTGAAGCACTCAAGAGCTGTTTTTAAACTAAAGCAACTCATGTTGAAGATGTTTCTATTATTTCTAAGCCATGGATTGAAAGCTTGCTTGTGCTAGAACTGTGGAGGGAGAGTAGGTTTGTTAGAGGTGTCTGTTGATCATTTCAAACAGATTATCACAACCTCAGATTTGCATGGTAAATGGACTGCATTGTATATAGTGCTCTTCAATGAGCCTCTCATTCACACACACACACACACTGTCACAAGTTTTGTGTGTGTGTGTGTGTGTGTGTGTGCATGTGCCATCTGAATTGGGTTTAGTGACGTGTTCAAGGACACTTCAATATGTGGACAGGGGATCAGAATTAAAGGGGATTTCCAGCTATTTAGTATGTAACTTCCATAAAGTTGGGGGGCCTGCCAGAGTAAAAATTGAAGCAGCAGAAGCCGAGATATCATGACTTTTAGTCTGTAGTATGGGTCAAGCTTCAGAAACACTGGATCCTACGTTTTTCAAACTCTACACCTCCAGTCTATAACAAAGGCTTTCTGTTACCTTGTTATCTTAAAGGGTATTTTTTCAGACTTGAAAACTCCTTCCAGAGCTACAGCAGATATTATACTCCTTTCACAGGCTGAGTAGTACTCCTCCTGACAATAAACTGAATTTCATATTTAAAATTAATATCCCCTTTAATGGACTACCCGCTCTACCTCCTGAGCCACAACCACCCTGAAGTGTGAAGATAGCAAGTTGTTAACACAAACTACACAATTACTGTGACATCTGCAGTATCCATGGTGACTCAGGTGTTACTGTATCTGTGTGGCAACAATTGTTGCCTAACCTGAAACTGCCTTTAGGGTCTGAATTTTAGTTGGTCCTTAGTCCAAAGGCTGTTACTTCAGTGTGTGTGTGTGTGTGTGTGTGTGTGTTCTGGTGTGAAGGGAGTTAAAAAGTTAGCGATGTAGCTCAGGGAAAATTCGTCTGGCTTTAAAAGTAAATCAGTGAAATCTAAAATTAACAAGCAACCAGTGCAGGGAGTCTGAAATTGGTGTGATATGATCTCTACATTTGGCACTAGAGGCCCTGTGGCAGCATCCTGGATCAGCTATAAGGCAGTTCTGGGTGAGGTAGGTTGGAATAAAAAGGAGTGTGGTGGTCTAAGCGAATGGGAGGGGGAAGAGAAAATTGTGTGAATGACGTCCGAGTGAGGAGTAGTAGGAGAGGTTGCATGTTGGAGGAATTTTCAAGAGATTGAGATCAAAAAGCAACAAGTTCAAACCAAACTAAGTTCCCCATTTTTTTGTAGAAAGTTTTCCAAGAGTCACAGTGACAAAAGCTACACAAAAATAAACTATTTTGTCTGTCTGAAGCCTTTATTCACCCTGTGCTTATCTCCACAGCTACTCGTGACGAGTCTCTCTGTGTGATCGCCAATCCGGCCTTTGTGGTGTACTCCTCCATCGTGTCCTTCTATGTTCCCTTCATCATCACTCTGCTGGTTTATGTGCAAATTTATGTGGTCCTGAGGAAGCGCAGGAAACGTGTAAACACAAAGCCAAAGCAGCGTGTCTGTCAGGCTGCCGACCCTGATGGGGCCACTTCTCTGAAGGTGAGCTGCTGTAACAATATGGCCGCTGTTTACGGCTAACACTTTTATGGCTTCAATTTGAAACTGAGATTGATTTACACCTTTATTGTACCACACCTCTTTATCTTTCTGTACTTTCTGACATTTTAGAATGATTTCTTTTTTTTGTGATACATGATACAAACAATATGGGGGCCCATTCGTAAACATTTTACAGCGCTCCTTAATGAAAGATTTGTATAACAGTGAAGGAGACAAAGCTCAAAACCGGGGTCTAAGAGAGGGCCATGTGTGCATGTTTTCCTTTGCAAGCAGAAGTGCAGGCCTAATTTCATTTAAAAATGGACAGCATAGTATTACATACGTTCTGAACATTTTTTTTTAGAACGATATCTTTTTCAACCATCATGAAAGAAACATCAGACCATGAAAAAAATATGCCCTTTGAGTTAATTTGTATTCTTATGAAACTGCAATCAATAATGTTCTCATCCCAATTAAACTTGATGTTTTTATGGACAGGCGTTGTATTACATAACAACATACCGTAAAGGGGGAAAACAAGAAGAGAATTGATTTTCTTTGAAAAAAAAAAAACAATGGACAATATTCAAGGCAAGAGATTAAAAGGGCAAGGCTCAGTTACACCCAAAGCATTTTAAGTGTTTTTCTTCCTCCTTCTATGTAAATGAAGTACTCTATAACTGGTTCCATTCAGGAGACCAATTTCAGTAGTAATGTTACATTTACTGGCACGTTTCAGTGTCGAAAGCTGTCACGCAACTTCAACTATGATGGCCCACAAATGACCTTTTGCTTCTCTTGTTATTGATTTTACTGATGGTGAAACTCAATGGGCTCTGCACAGGAAGCCAAGTAATGCTTCTGATCCAGTGCACCACATTGCTCATGTTCATGCATGGCTTTACAATGTGGTTTCTGTGTGTGTGTGTGTGTATGTGTGTGTGTTATAGAATGAGGTCAGGGGAAATATTTATAACGGACATGGGAGTTTAGACTACACATTACTATATAATTCAATGATCTGTGAAGTCGTTACATGGCAGCATATTGACAGATTATGTACATAATCTTTATTAAGTAAATTAACTTAAATTTCACATATGCTGTTAATTGTTGGATGAGTTCATCTTGGTGATATAATCTCAGATGACAGTTTCTTACACTGTCAGGTTAATGGACTTGCAGCTGCTGTTGAAGCTGCAGATCAGATTCTTACTGTGCCAGAGCTCAATGTGGCCTCATTTGACCCAGTAAGCAGCGGGACCTGTGCTTAGACAGCCCTTTTGTCGGTTGTGCTTTGACATTGTACCCTCTCATTGCCTGACACAGCTGTTTTCATTGCAGGATAAGTGCACTCATCCAGAGGATGTGAGGTTGTGCACCATGATTGTTAAAACTAATGGGAGTTTTCCTGTCAACAAGAAGAAAGTGGTGTGTGCTCTTTTTACAGTTTTTTCCCCCCCGAAAATGAATACATATTACTTTAATTTATTTGTTTTAATAACTATTTAGTCACCTTGAAGTTGTCACCTTGAAGTTGTCCTCCATTTCTCAGAAAATATAACTTAAAATCCACCTTTCTGCTTCTGTGAGCACAGCAAACCTAAATTAAAGACTGAGAGTGTGAGAATAAGTTCTCTGTTTACTACCTATTACTTTAAATGTCACCCATTGTACAATGACCTAAATGAAAAACGACCATGTTTCTCTGGTCATCCTCAGATATTCATCAAAGATGTTGTCAATGAGGGGGAAGATCTGGAGCTGGATGAGCTGAACAACAGTGGCAGCAGCCAGAAACAGAAGCAGCAGCCGCAGTGTGCTCTTGGAGACACTCCGGCCACCAGCCACCAGCTATTGATGCCCAACAAGGCCAACACTAGCCCCACCTCTTCACCTCCCACACCCCCTGAGGAGGGCCAGAAAGCAGAAAAGAACGGAGATCCTTCCAAGGAGGCCCTGGGTGATCCAGCACCAGTGGTGACCAAAGCCTTCCAGACGCAGGCCTTACCTAATGGCAAGACTCAGACCTCTGTGAAGACCATGAGCAAGAGGAAGATCTCCCAGCAGAAGGAGAAGAAGGCTACTCAGATGTTAGCCATCGTCCTTGGTAAGTTGGTTCACTTGTTACTGAAGTTTTTATGAAGTTTAGTCGTGGCCGGAGGCATTATGTTTTCGGGTTGTCCGTAAGTCCGTCCCATTCTCGTGAACACGATACCTCAGGAACACCTGGAAATAATTTCTTTAAATTTGGCACAAATCCGTCCACTTGGACGGATGAACTGGGTAGAATTTGGTGGTCAAAGGTCAAAGGTCAAGGCCACTTTGAGCTAATCATGTACTGTACACTTTAGAAAACACTTTTGTACAAACTCCCAGTCATCGTACTGTAGGTCCTCAGATGCCTATGAATGTGTTTGTCTTTCCATCTCAAATCATTCGGTAAGAACTAAAACAGAGCTTGAAAACAAGACAGACAGTGATGCAATGGAAGGAAATAGCTCTGGTACTTGTATTTTGGAGTCACCCATATTTGGGTGTCTGAAGAGCTTCCTTCTTCATCACTTTTCTGACTTTCTCTCTCTTTTTCTAATATTTCCATTTTTTATCGTATCTCCTCAGGTGTTTTCATAATATGCTGGCTGCCGTTTTTCATCACGCATATCTTGAACACCCACTGCACAAAATGCAAGGTTCCCGCTGAGATGTATAATGCTTTTACTTGGCTGGGCTACGTGAATAGTGCCGTAAATCCCATCATATACACCACCTTTAATGTCGAGTTCAGAAAGGCATTCATTAAGATCTTGCACTGCTAAACTGCAACATCGCTTGTCTGATCAGACTGGGCGAGGAGTTATGAATAAAAGCATCTCTTCTGGCATATACCTCATCCTGTTAAGGAAAACAAACCACGAGGGGAAACTGCGATCTGCTTTTTAAAGTTATAGAGCTGAGTGACTGAAAAACTGACAGTGTCTTAGTGAAAGGCATGCTGGCTCTATATGTGAATTGTTTGTGGAGTCCTGTTCTCCAAATCACTGAATGTAAAACAAGAAATGTCTGTAACAATGACCTGTTTCATGGAGAAAAGAAAAAAATGTAACATTGTTCTCTGAAATTCATTGTGCTTGTCACGTAAGGAGCCATCTGTGTATACCACACACATACAAGTTGCAAACTGCTATTTATTGTGTGTGTACTTTATGTTTTGATGATGGAAATTATATTTATATAATTATATGAATTATAGATATCAAGTCAGTGTTAATTGCAGTGTTAAAACTGAGCTCTTAATCTTAAAACCTACCTATCTGATTGGAATGTGTGTTAAAGACAAGAGACGATTTACTTGCTGTATAATGTGGCTATGCCAATATCCACATCTTTGCAATTTTATAAATTGAAAAATAATAGATTATTATTATTATTATTATTATTATTTGCTGTACATAGTTTTTCACATTAACTGTGATTATATGCTTGCAATGGAAATGTGATGCATGCTAAACATTGCTCCTCTACTTGACTTCTCATGAAATGTATGTTTAACAAAAAATGACAAAAGACGTCCAATAAATGAAGTTATGAGACACTATAAAGTGCCACATGTATATCAGTGTTCGCTGTGTGTATACAGATACACCCATAAATGACTTGTCATTATTAAGAAGCCTCTCTCTTATTCCCAGGACTGGTTTGCAGTTTGAGTAATGTTGTTTACTGGAAGTAACTCTGAGCACTGCTGCAGCGGAGCAAACTAATGACCTGTATGTGGACTTTGCAGCTTCCAGGTATAATCATGTGGATGTGTGCAACCCCTAGAAGCAGTTCCCCGGGGCCTTTGCTGAGTACGAATGAGGTGAACTTGGCAAAACTAAAATAATAGTTACAGCAGTACATCTATGTGTGTTGTTTTGGGCAACAAATCCTGCAGTTTCTTCAGTTCAACAATAAAGACATTATTATCAAAAGAGATATTTTTTAATGAATATCAGAGTACTGCAGCTTAAGTGAAATCACTGTAATTGTCAGGCCATATATTCAAATCTAGACAAGAAAATAAATTTGACAAAAACAATTTTTTTATGATGGAATATTTGTGGGAATCAGTGTGAAAACTGTACAGCGACTTCTGCTTCTCTCACAAACACTGTCGAATGCTCCCTTTAAAAAAAAAAAATGAACTTTATTATTATTATATATATAAGACGATCAAATCCGAACATGAGATTAAAAAGAAACCTAGACCAGTAAGTTGACCCTTCCAAGCTCATGCTGTCTAAATCACCCTTTATTGAAATCATATTTGTGTATGACTTTATTCCTTTCATTGTTCTTTTGTGATTTTGTACATATTTTTGTAAATATTTGATCCCTTGATAATAATTTGTATTTTGTTGCTTTTGTGATACATTTCCTCTGTACACAATGTTAGTTTCCATAGCACTACTTGTATTTGATTGAGTCTAGCTTTGAGATGTGTACTGGTAGCTGCTGTAGCCACACCCATGGGAGCAAGTGAGACCGTTTATTCAATGACACACACCTAAGTCAGCTTGATACCTCTATACCTGATGAAGAGCCAATTTGGGCTCGAAACTTTCTACTACATTTTTTAAAGGGAGCATTCTACAGTGTTACGAGTCTTTGGGAAACCATCGGTGTGTGTGTGTGTGTGTGTGTGTGTGTGTGTGTGTATGTGTGTGTGTGTGTGTGTGTACTGAGATGCTGAAACATTCTAATTAGGAAAGGTCATTTTGTTGTTTTGTGATGGAGAAAAAAATTGACAAATGGAAATAAACATGACTCAGGTCCTGAAGTTGCTCTACATCCTCTTGGATCCTTTCTTGATATATGTTAACATTAACATATATGTTAATCTATTTATAATTTTGTTATCCTGATTGTCCATACTGTAATTTTATTTTACATTATCTATTCTGTACACATGACATCTATTACATGTCTGTCCTTCCAGGGAGATGGATCCCTCCTCTGTTGCTCTTCCTGAGGTTTCTTCCATTGTTTTCCCCATTAAAGGGTATTTTGGGGGAGTTTTTCATCCAAATCAAGGGTCTAAGGATAGGGGGTGTCATATACTGTACAGATTGTAAAGCCCCTTGAGGCAAAGTTGTGATTTGTGATATTGGGCTGTATAAATAAAACTGACTTGACTTTAAAACACTTGAAAATGAAACTTAATAGTGTATGTGGTGCCATGCAGTCTCAGAATACACTGTGAGTGGATGGATATCACCATGTCTTTGATAAGGAAGGATGGCGTAATGCCTTTGTTGTGGCTGTGAATTGCAATCTTTCATGAGTAGCTGACATCAGTGATCCTACATTATTTGAGCATAACGTCAGTCTTGACCAAATCCAGACCAAAGACAGTCCAGTATTGCATCATTTTCAGGGAGAAAAAATCATTATTTCAGCAAGATAACACGCAGGGCAAAAGCCAGCAGCAGCAACAACAACAACATGATATTGAAGTTCCTGTAATGCTGTTAGCAACCGCTGAGTCCAACCCCAGTGACAAAGGTAACGGTTCTTGTTAAAAAGTTTTTGCTTTTCAAGGCAATTCATCACTCGTGGTGAGTGCTGCTGCTGCTGCTGCTGCTGCTGACAGAGGGAACTGAACATGCAGAGTTCACTTGTTTTAGTTGTGATGTTGTGTTTGAATCAAAAGAAACTCAATTGTTTTAGGTTGATTCTGATGAAGATTATTATATTTTGTAACCCTATGGATTCAGTAGCAGCTGGTGTAGCCTACCGGCCTGTGACAACATGCAGGAAATAGAAACTGTTGTAAATTCCTGATTGCAGCTCAAACGTTTCTAATCTCTTTTAATTTCCTCTTTTCTTTGTCGAGCAACAACAGAATCAGCAGAGGGGGTGTTTTGTCAGTTTCACTGAGTCCCTTCGGGCAGCGGCTGACTGATGTGATGTACTTGGTGACACCGCTTAATGGACTTGCACCCTCTCACATTTGGATTCTATCTGCCCCCTGGCAAACACTATCAGAGCGAAGGTGCCCTGGAGGAGCCAGGACACAGGTTTTCTGACGACAATGAAAAGAAAAAACAATCATCTCTATTAACACAGCCAATGAAATCGGATGTTGTGCCTCATATTTCACTACAGGTGCTCCCACTGGGAAACCAGGAGGTATAAAACGTATTTGTAGGGCTACATGCTATGTCATATTGCACTATTCAGTCACATGCAACCTTCTTACAGCCTGGTTTATACAGTATGTCTGTTTTACTGGCACAGATCCATATATGATACATGTGTACTCTCTCTGCTATATATGGATCTCCCATAGTCCTGTGTGGCACATGTATATATGGTATTCCCATAATAAAATCCCTAGGGGGAGTTCCCCACACCAACGTACTGGACCAGCACCAATCATGTCTGACACATACTGTGTGTTGGCACTCTTTCTGTCTTCATTATAGATACTGAATCATTTTAATTAGCAGCTGTACTGGTTAACAATTTGTAAGTACTATTATTTATACATTTCTTGGCTGGTCAGTTAGCATAAATCAATCATACAGTACATGCATAAAGCTATAGCATAGCCTTACAGCTGTCAATTATTTTTATTTTTTTATGCTATTATTTATATGTAAATATATGCTATTTATATCTTTGAAAGCCCTATTTTAAATGTGTGGTGTTGGATATTTAATTATTAACACATAACTGTCATTCACATGTATCTTAATTTAGTATCCGTGACAGAAATCACTGGAGATTTAACACCAGAATTGCATCTGAATTTATGAATAATTAAGAGCTTGTTAGTGTAAACACAGTGAATGCAGGAATCACACTGTAATTCCCACTGACAAACACAGGCCTGCAGACAAAGACACACGGCCACACAAGCATGTTAAGTGTTTTCTCCTCCCAAACGCTATCGCAGTCTTTTTGTCCTCCTTTTTTTGTCAGTCTATAAACAGCCGTGGTTTTGATCCCTCTTTTATCATTGTTGCCGCGGGGCTGCTCCATGTTTCTGATTAACTTTCTGATTACATCAGGGGAAAGCTGGCCAGCCTGCCCCCAGTGTCACTCCTTCTGCAGCCCCCTAGGGCTCCAACTCAAGAGTCACTGACATACTGATCTCCATTCAACTTTGGTGTTGCCCACAACACAGGCACACACTCTGAGACCGACACATCCACACACCCTCTCTAGTCCATCATCAATCTCTGGCCTGTCTGTTAATACCGCATCTGAAATGACACATGACCAAGCAGTGTGATTTATAATGTTACACACCATATCGCTGATTCTGCTGCGAGGAATATCAAAGACGATATCGATAATAAAAAAGGTAACCTTGGCAGTCAGTTGTGCATGACAGGAGATGTTGCAGTGTGAAACACAGGGTCTCTGAGGAGAGACTTCCTCGTGTCTTCCCCTTCTCTTCCCCCTTCAATCTCCAGTGGGTGTTTTCCCTCATCACCTCTGTGCAGTCTCTGGCGATGCAGCGCTCAGTGACAGGCATGTCCAAAAATAGTCCCAGAGGTTGCAGAAGGAGAGTTCAGATAAAGGTGGGGTTGTGTTTACTGCATGTTCAAGCAATAAGGAGTCTCTTAATTAACTGAATCATGATAGCTTTCCTGAATTATTAAAATCGTCTTATACCAAGTGATTACTGCTGGACCATCTACCAGCAGCATTTCTTCTCTGCCCAGGCCCTGAAGGGTAAGTGCTTAGTGAGACAAAGTGGCACAATATGGTAATACCTTTTGGAGCAATTCAAAGAGTTGCAAACATCATTGTTCTGCCTGCTCAAGAGACACAGAGGAAATATAAAAGAGGCTACTTCACCGCCTGCTCTCTGAGACGTACGTGCTAGTTATGAGTCCCTCATCACATCTAGGTTTTGTGAAATTCAGTCGCCATTTCCAATCATGTTTGCTTACGTTGTAGCAATTATCTTTGTTACTTTAATTCCCTGAATTTTAAATGCCATTTTGTACATATGGTTCATCGAAAAACACCAACAGGTGCTCACTCTGTGGTATTGCATTAGTTGTCGCTGACTCACCGGATGTAGGCTGTTGTTAACTACCACTAGACCGATTATTATTATTATTATTATTACAATATCAGCTGATATTAGCTTCTCGCAGATATATCAGTATTGGTGTATATGTCAGCCAATAAATAGTCTGACTCACAGGAAGTAGGTTGTTGGTATAAGTCTGCGATTGGTCGACTATTTCAGTCAGAATTTCAGTTTTATTCATAACATCTTGTTTGTGTTGCATGCTGGTCATTTAATCATTTGATTCAATCTGAAAAATTGAAAACAAAAGAAACTGTCAAGATTTGTTTAAATAGATTTCATATTTTGTGAGTATCATAAAGGGAAAAATGAAGCCTCGAAAATATTTTCTTAATGCTGTTCTCTTGAGATCATAACTTAATTATTTCATTATCTCGAGATAACAAAACTAATTTTCTCGTGATAATGGTCTAATTTATCTCGCAGTCTTCTTGTTAAATGACAAGGACTGATCTGAATGTTATCTCGAGCAGAAAGACACAATGCCATTCTGCTGGTGATAGACTTTGATTGAAGTCTTATTTGTGTTTTTGTTTTGTGGATTTTTCTTTAAAGTGCAAGAGTGCAGTCGTGAAAGCTGAGAAGAAGCTAAAAAAGGAAAACTGGCAGATTTGAATGATTTCTGAGGGGAATTACTGTTGATGACAGATACTAACCTTCACTGTTGGGTTCAACTGTGATGACAAACCGCCTGTAGCCTGGTTTAGAAACATATTCATTATTAGACTCAACAGAAATATCCTAACTTGGAGGCTAAGGTAGACTAAGCATTGTAGTAATCTGGTTTTCTTCTTTTCTTGTTTTGTGAAGATCTAGACAAGTGTGTTATGTCTTCTGGGACAGAATCTAATGAAAATCTATTATTCATTTTAGCATGACAACTGCACCACCTATGAGCTTCTGACATTACGTTAGTCAAAGACTACCATCACTATGACCGCTACATTTCTGAGCACCTCTACAGAAGTGGTCATCAGTGTCAGTGTGGGAACTTTTTTTCTGCTCTCTACTTTAAAGGATAATGGGATAACATTATATCAGGATAATCTATTACCTTCATTAATGTTAATGAACTCAGAATTACCATTGTTACAGTACGGATTATTTCCTTACACTGTGTTGCTATTAGTGAAGCACTCAGTCAGTCCGCCCTCGCTAATTGTCAAGAAGCTGATATGGCATATGAAGAAGGCCTTTGAAACACAGCTGCTGCTGCACTCTTATCATCATTCAGGCTCCAGTGAGACACTTTGTGCCGCTCTGAACAGCTCTTATCATGGCCTTTTTGAAATATGTGTTGCAGTAGCTGTCCAACAGCTTGAGCACCCCTCCAGTATATCAGCAATTATTACATTATTGCATTCGTTTGGGTGTTGAATGAAATGCCTGTGAAAAATACAAGTATTCTCCCCCTTGTCACAACTGTTGACTATGGATGTAACCTGAGATGAGATATGAATAAATATGAGTAATAATAAAGGGAGAGGAAAATCTAAGTGATCTTGATCCAAATGTATTACAAAGTTTAAATACTTACCATAGTCAAGCTTACTGCCTTAATTAAAAACAATTCCTTAATGGACTTATGTCTGCATTGAACATTTTCTGCTTGATGTAAGGCGTACTTTCCAAATTATTAGCATAATGTCGCAAGGTGATGAATGGTAATCATGATTTACCTGTTCACCTGCATGCACACTGCATCTTCTGCCTCTTTAGAAGAGGTGAAGCAATGCCATTCATGGTGCCATTAGGGAGGAAGCAGTCCCTCTTCCACAGTGGCACCAGCAAATCAATTGTATGGTGAAGGCAAGTTAAAAGTGTAAAACAAGAACACAGTGAAGCTTCAAAACGTGGAAGTTGTTTAATCTCAAAGTGTGCCTGAGGGGGGAGAAATTGTAAGACAAGGAAAATATTGCAATGGATATGATTGGATCCATTGGATATGCTTCACATCTTGCTTCTTCTCTGATTCTGCAAGCTTGGCTTGATATGCATGACAGAACGATGTTGAAAGCAAACGTCTGAAGTGAAGTTCAGTGAGCTGAGCTTTTTAACTCAGCCCCCCCCCCCCCTTCCCTCTTCCTCTTTCTGCTGAATCCACCTGGCTCCTCTCTGCTTTAGTGGAGATCTGTGAAGATGGGTCCGAGTCATTTGTAATCATTTATCCCCCAGGCAGAGTATCAATCTAAATCTTAACACAATCTATCAAATCAGAAGCCTGGGATTGCTATAGGAGCAGCGGGATGTGTTGTTAATTGTGTTGGGAGTGAAAGTGAGAGATTGGAGAGCTCTCTCCGTGCAGAAAGTCCTAATCATATTCTTGGTGAGATGAGTCCTTCCTTCTCTCGCTCCACTTTAGCTCTGTTTAAGGTCTTCCACTTTCTGTTTTTGCGCACCACTTCCCCAAGCTCTTTACCCTCTTCACTCCACTCTACAATCAGAAACAGGGGAAGCATTGGAGTGCTGCACCTGACATTTAGTATTATTATGCCTCCACACTGGTGATATGTTTTCCGTCCATCCGTCCCATTCTCATAAACGTTCTCGTGAACACCTTGAAGGAATTTCTTCAAATTTGGCACAAACGTCCACTTGAACACGAGGATGACCTGATTTGAAATTGGTTGTCAAAGGTCAAAGGTCAAGGTCAATGTGAGCTCACAAAACACATTTTTGGCAATAACTCAAGAATTTATGACGTTATTTCACAGTTGGACAGACAATGAATTGGCGACATTTTTGACTCAAAGGTCAAAATAGGTTTTTAGCCATAATTTAAGAATGAACTGGGCGATTCCAGATTTCACACACACGTTGACTGGGACGACACAACGAGCAAACAATAACTAGCCCAGTATGGGCTTTCCTCCGTCTCGTCCATTCTGCCTTTCACTTCCTGCCTCATTCTGAATTGCGAGCGTCATCAGAATCACGTGACTCCAAACAACGTATTGGAGCACACCTAGCTAATCGTGATCCTGTGAGTGAGTGAGTGAGTTTCACCTACAAAGTTCATGCCAGGAGAAAACAAAAGCACCATATTTTGTGTAACTATACTCTATAAGAAGCCATCTTTAAATAGTAATCAAGTACATGAGTACCTGTTTAGCCAATACATCCACGATAATCCTTCATTAATCGGTTCAAAAATGTATATTCACTGGAATCATACATATGTATCATCAGTATGGTGATAACTTCTGTTTAGCTAAAAAATACACTTTATACCTTTTATTCGATTCCTTTATTCACTACAGTATTCACTACATATATTCTGGAGTATTCTGAGTCTGGACAAACATGGATGTAAACTGCAACTTGACTGGTTGGTGGAGGCATACAACCGCAGGGCTTCCTGGTGTCAGGTCAAACTTTTCTGTGGGTGGTTGGAGGTGTGTTGGCAGGACTTGGACTCATGACCTCAATTGATCTAGAATACTGGCTATGGCCCAGGCTCATCTATACAGTAAACAGTGTTGCCAGCTACTCATTTTGTTTTTATCAATACAGATACATGGAACAATTTTGCATAATGGGAAATTTCACCTTTCTACACTAAGAAATCAATGACATAATTTAATGGTATTTTAGTTTCTTTTCAGAATCAGAATCAGAATCAGAAATACTTTATTGATCCCCGGGGGGAAATTGTACAGTACCGGTGCTCCCATTCAAGAGTAAAGTAGCATAATTTAGAACTAAAAGTATGTACAAATATAAAAATAAGAAATAGAAAATAAAAAATAAAATAAAATAAAAATAAAATATATATACACATTTACAGTATTTAAGTGAACAATGAGGTAAAAAATATATATATACAACAACAATGTATATGTATGTATGTGTTGCACTGAAGTGTATGACTATATATCTATTGCACTTAAACATTTAAGAATAAATAGTGAGGTAGTATATGAACAGGTGAAGTAGATACAGATTTCCAGTCTCTTTTGTCTCTCTTGTCTGACACTCAGAGGGAGGAGATGAACAGTTTGATGGCCACAGGCAGGAATGATTTCCTGTGGCGCTCTGTTGTACATTTGGGAGGAATGAGTCTCCCACTGAAGCTGCTCTTGTGTCCGACCAGTACGTCATGGAGAGGATGTGAAACATTGTCCAAGATGCCCCGCAGCTTAGACAGCATCCTCCTCTCTGACACCACCGTCAGAGAGTCCAGCTCCAACCCCACAACGTCACTGGCCTTGCGGATCAGTTTGTTTAGTCTGTTGGAGTCCGCCACCCTCAGCCTGCTGCCCCAGCATGCAACAGCATAGAGGATAGCACTGGCCACCACAGACTCATAAAACATCCTCAGCATAGTCCGGCAGATGTTGAAGGACCTCAGCCGCCTCAGAAAATACAGACGGCTCTGGCCCTTCTTGTAGAGGGCATTAGTGTTCTTTACCCAGTCCAGTTTATTGTCTATGTGAACTCCCAGGTACTTGTAATCCTCTACAATGTCCACACTGACCCCCTGGATGGAAACAGGGGTCATCGGCGCCTTGGTCCTCCTCAGATCAACAGTCAGTTCCTTTGTCTTTGTCACGTTGAGCTGCAGATGGTTCTGCTCGCACCATGCGACAAAGTTGTCCACAGCAGCCCTGTACTCCTCCTCATCACCTTTGCTGATACATCCGACTATTGCTGAGTCGTCAGAAAACTTCTGAAGATGGCAGGTCTCAGTGCAGTAGCTGAAGTCCGTGGTGTAGACGGTGAAGAGGAAGGGAGAGAGAACAGTCCCCTGCGGGGCCCCGGTGTTGCTGACCACTCTGTCTGACACACAGTGTTGTAAGTGCACATACTGTGGTCTGCCAGTCAGGTAGTTGACAATCCAGGACACGAGGGGGGCATCCACCTGCATCTCCGTCAGCTTCTCACCCAGTAGAGCCGGACGGATGGTGTTGAACGTACTGGGGAAGTCAAAGAACATGACTCTCACAGTGCTCGCCGGCTTATCCAGGTGGGCGTAGACGCGGTTGAGCAGGTAGATGATGGCATCCTCCACTCCAAGTCAGGGCTGGTAGGCGAACTGAAGGGGGTCCAAGTGTGGCTTGACCAAGGGCCGGAGCTGCTCCAGGACGAGTCTCTCCAGGGTCTTCATGATGTGGGAGGTCAGTGCCACGGGTCTGTAGTCCTTGGAGCCACTGGGTCGCGGCGTCTTCGGCACAGGAACGAGGCAGGATGTCTTCCATCCAGACTCAGGCTCATGTTGAAGACTTGGTGAAGTACTCCACATAGCTGGGGTGCACAGGCTTTAAGCACCCTGGGGCTGACACCACCAGGGCCTGCAGCCTTGCTGGAGTGGAGTCTCATCAGCTGTCTTCTAACATGGTCGGCAGTGAAGCACACTGTAGAGATGACCGGTGGGGGAGGGGTGGTGTCGTCAGGTTGAAGAGTGCCGTCAGCCTGGGGACTGGTGAACGAGGGGAGGTGGGGCGCTGTGAGGAGCAGGAGGGGGAGGGGGAGTGGAATAGGTGAAGGTTGGAGGCAGAGAGCAGAAGAGTCATGGGGGGGGGTTGAGCAGGGCCCACAGAGTCAAATCTGTTGAAAAACAGATTCAGTTCGTTGGCCCGGTCCACACTGCCTTCAGCTCCTCTGTTGTTGGTCGGCCTGTAACCCGTGATGGTCCTCATTCCACTCCAGACCTCTCTGGTGTTGTTCTGCTGGAGTTTCCACTCCAGCTTCCTCCTGTACTTCTCCTTGGCCTCCCTGATCTTTACCTTCAGTTCCCCCTGGATCGTTCTCACCTCGTCTCTGTTGCCAGCTCTGAAGGCCCTCTTCTTTTTGTTCAGTATGGCCTTGATATCCTTTGTCACCCATGGTTTGTTATTTGAATAACAATGGACAGTCCTTGCTGGGACAGTGGAGTCCACACAGAAGTTGATGTAGTCCGTGATGCACTCTGTGAGCCCATCAATGTCCTCTCCATGCGGCTCATGTCTCATAAGCCTCCTCTGACCATCTCCTCACTGTCCTCGTGGTTGCAGGCTGGCTCTTGACTAGAGGCACATAACAGGGGGTTGAGGTGCACTAGGTTGTGGTCTGACCTACCCAGAGGGGGGAGGGGAGAGGAGCTGTATGCATCCTTAACGTTAGCATACAGCAAGTCCAGGGTCCTCTCCTCTCTAGTGGGACAGCTCACATACTGTGTGAAGGTGGGAAGTGTCCTAGCCATGGTGACGTGGTTGAAGTCACCCGAAATAGCAATGAGTGCATTCGGGTGTTGAGTCTGTAAACGGTTGACTCTTCTCGGTTCCACTTGAGTGTGAGTCAAGGGGGAGTTTACTGATCCTCCTTATCTCACCAAAAGGTGAATCAAGGTAAAGGCAATTGTTCCTTATTGATTCACTGATCTCAAAGTAGAACATCTAAAACAGCAGCAGATTAATCAGAGAAAGAGTTTAAAGCTTTGCCACCCTGATGAGGCTGCAATATAATATCACAAAAGGTCCCGCATGTTTTATGCAATCAGCAGAATTTCAGCATAGTAACCATATTTTAAAAAAGCAATTATCTGCTTTGGGGTTATGCGCATCCTTTTGACTGTTACTTGTCCTCCCAGCATCCTAGGCACACTGTGGGTCCTTTACTTGTCAGCTATCGACCTAAGACACCACATCAACATCCTTGCATCTGAGGCATCACAGATACTGTGATGGGAGTGATTTGCCGTGGCATAACTGTCACCTAGTTATGTGTGTAAGTGACATGCTGAAACAAAAGAAAAGTGAGAGAGAAATATATCCAATATCTGAATTCCTGGGAATTACTTTATATTTATACACATCCTCCTAAATATTATGAAGAAATGTTTAATAAGCATTATATTTACAAAGACATGGCATGCAGTGCCTCATTAAAGGTTTTAGGCTCTTTCCGATAATCCCACCTTAATCTACTCTTGTATTGAATGTATTGATTCATTAGATCCTGGCTTTACGACCAGGTGTGAAGGAGTCAGGAGGGGTTATAACAGATCGCCTATTCTCAATTAATATGTTCTACCTTGCTGCAGAGAATAGCAAGGGGATTTCAGTGGTGCTTTTTTTTCAGGACATTTGGCACATTTTTATTGGAAAAAGTAAGTATAAAATCTGACCTTTTCGAGATTATAGATGAAGGAGGCCACAGTGTAATCCACACAGCTAAAATAAGCCACGGTGTGCCATTTCGGGTTTAGTTGAAGGTAACCGGTTTCACTTTTTTGCTGTGTAAAAAACTCAGCCACCTGCAAAAGACCAACCGTGTAACCTGAAGAACTGTAATGGTTTAAGCTAACCTTAGAATGAAACTTGCAAACAGAAGCTAACATTAGCAAACAGATGCAGCAGCATTGTGTTTCTCCTGAAACAAACAGTCTGCTTGTTGCTATTATGTGCGCTATACTAATCTACTATATTTTATTGTTAGGAGTTAGCTAGCATTAGCCTGCAGCCCAAATGTAAATAAATGTGCATGTAACATTAGAGCCTGGAGGAAATTATTATTAAGCAGCTGTACAGGTCTTTATGTTTGTGACAGCGATGCAAAGACAAACTGTCGCCTGCATGTTTAACTGTATTTTTTAGAAAGCACTAATCTAATCCTCATTGACTGTCTGTTGTGGCAGTATAACTGTACAATCATCAGCGGTAAGATACTGGGAACAATAGGGGGTGATGGGTAACCTACACCAGTGTATGCTTTCTGCAGTTGGATACTAGATTTGCTGTGTAGTTGGATGTATTTAGGGCCTGAATGCAGGTTCAGACTGTGACTGCATCTGCAGAACACATTTCTCATCAAAATCTTAAACTGAGCTGAATCATGCTGTGTCATCATATATCTGCCCCATCTCGTGCAGTGCAGTACATTTGTGTGCATGCTTGCATGCTGGCTGACATGCCTGCATGCCATCCCTGACTTGTACTCAATAATGCATACAGCAAGTAACTTTGGAGCCTGTTAAGAGTGACAGGAAGTGTGCAGCAGCATTAACTGATGGTTTGAGGCATGTTGTTTTAAGTGAAGGAGACGCTTGTGATGAAAACAATTCTCGTTCATCTGCAGAGGTTGGATGTAATCTTTACTGAAGCCTGAAGGACAAGAGGTGAAGGCAGGAGGAAATGAAACAGATACATATCTGAGTGGTGTTTAATTCACTGTCGAGTCGGCCCTCCTGGCAGCTTGTCCAAGGAGAGAAGTGTTTGGACGTTATGATATTGTGATCTCCAATCTTTTTGTCATTAATCTGCAGAGTGAAACTTTTGAAGAGTTTGTCAAAGTTGCATGACTTATCTCTTTCTTCAGTCATTTATGGTGGACAAATACATTTAGAGACAGAAAACACTATATTAGGTCATGGAAACGAACATAGACAACTGGAGACTACAGCCAACACGTGCAAGTGCATCAGTGTTGCAGAGACTATTATTTCAGTTGCCATAACCGAGGGCCGGAGGCCAAATAAGCTATAGAGAGAAAACAGTCTTTGTGTTTCTGTCTAACCCTTTTTATAACCATTAAATTTGATTAGAACCTTTGAGACAGAACACAAACAACACATGCATTATGTGAAAATGTACAGAGGCGGTGCTGCACTAAAAGCAGCAATCAAATCCTTTCCACAAAACACACAATTATATACCATTACAAAACAATTGCTGCTTTTTCTGCAATTGTGATTTTCAAGAACACTCAAAAGACAGCTCAGCATTATGACTGCTAATGGGGTGCAAGCCCAACAACTATATTGTATAGAGATAGAGATGGAAATTGCTTTTCACTTTAATTAATTAAGGGATTTGCTATTCTTTGAACCACAAATAATTTCAAATCATTTTAAAGGATCACTTATCATCATTAAAAGACCTAATTGAGATAATTTTCTGGGTGAAAGATAAAAGAAAGGAAAGATTTCTCTTATTAGAGACGGGACATACAATCCCTCCAAGTGTGAGATGCTACTAAACTGTGTAGAGTGTACTGTATAGGGTATTCACATAATGTAAAGTGTTGTATAGAGTGTTGGGGGTTTTCTGCTCTGTGCTAGGTAGATAGGAGTGAAAGCCTCCATTAATCATTTTACAAGAACATGACAACACCAAGGAGAGGGAGCTGAGGGATAATAAGAATACTCTGGAGGAAACAAGGCCATTCAGTTGCAATAGTTAAATAGCTTTGATAATACATTCTTCTGTATAGGAATAGATCATAATTTTAAAACTCCCCAGGCAATTAAGAATAATCTTTCTAAGGCCAATGAGTGCTGTATCTTTATGCAGGTGACCGTAGTGTTTAGGTGATGTCAAAGTAATTTACAAGGCGGCCCAAAAAGCTTTCACTCAGTAACCTGAATGGAGGTTCATCGAGGTGAAAAAGAGCAGTCACTTCCACAACAGCAAGCAACAACCTTGGGGATTAGACCTGGGGTGTTTTTCCACTGTCATATTGCAGAATGAGAGGTCGCTAAGAGATGACAGCGGCAAAAAATGTTTTCCATATCATCCCTCTGGGAAAAAAATCATCCCTCAGGAGACATGATAGATCACTCAATCAATTACCGTGGCAAGGACCAGAGATGCCTGCCTAGATGCCTGCTTGGCCCTGCTGAGGCGGCACACCTGGATCAAAAGGCACAGCTGCATCAGTCATGATTGAAGCTGCTTAACACCACAGGGCACAGCTCAATGGTGAGTTTAACCCTGCCAGTTAAGAGGGGCTCTGTAGAGAGCTCGTAATGGCTCTCCTCTGAGAAATTAAATATACCGACAAGTAGCCAGATTACATCCTATCATTAAGATGAGAGCTGTGAATGTCAGATAGACCTTTTTAACAGTGTCTCAGAGGACTGGGCGCAACAAAATAACATTTTAAAGTCTTTATTCAAACACAGTATCATGTGTAAACTCTGTATAAGGGTTTAGGTAACATCAGATAAGGAGATCAAACAGCTCATCCATAGCAGACCTGTATCCAAATGATCTAATTCTGTAGGTTGTTGAAAATACTGTTATGTATGCAAATGGCTCCAGATGAGTTTTATAACAAAGCCCTTAGAGACTTTGAATGCAGCAACACATCTTTAATCTGTGTAGGTGGAAATACACCATGGTGAGCTGTATTCTGTAGTCATTGTGAATCGAGTTCAGTGAAAGCAATTAGTACATGGACTTTCTGTTTAATTTAAAACAATTCTACAAGTTGGTATTACTGCATTGCACAAGGTGGAGCAGCATCTTTTATATGTGTGTTACATAAGTACAGTTATTAAAGAAAGTTATTGAAGAATATAGCAGAACATTGTGGCTCCTTCAATTAAAGAGAAAGAAACAACACTGCAGCCCTCTTCTTTCTTTCCGTAGCTCCTGGTGGTGTTTGTGGTGCGAGCAACTTACATGACATTATCTTCTTCCTGCTTGTCTCCCTATTAGAAAATAAAATTAGTTTAGGTGCCTGCAAACCCAATTACTGGCTGATAGAAGGTATCCGATGTGTCACCGTATGTGTAAAAAGGTTGGGGCAGCACCATTGATTTAGGTAGGCCTGATTAGATGTTGTTGGGAAAGTGAGTTAAATTTTTCAGGAACTGGCATCAGAACAATGGTATGGTTAAACACAAAGGCTTGCTTCATTTGAACGTTAGAAGGGCAAAAACGCTGTTAGACAGGTTAGACAACGACACTGTGGATTCCACAGACGTGTGTCATCCCCATCTGTTAAATTGTCATCAGGCTGTTTACTGTAGATAACAATCACACAAATGTGGTTTGCTTCCAATTTTTGAGACATTGAAGGCCTCATAAATTTCAAATGGGAGTTGGTGCAGTAAAAAGGACATCTTCAACTATAAATCATTCAACCCAATGTGAAATACACAGTTCTCTCTAGAGAGCCTTTTTTCATAATATGATAGCTGCATTTCAAACTCTAGTAGATAAATTACAGTGAGAGTGGGGTCAGCAGATACTTTACTTTGTCAGGCTCCTGGTATAAACTTTATGACATAATACATCAGGATTTTATCACAGGGAGAAAAATGCAGCCAAAGAAAGAAACTGGAGAGAATAAACAATGCTATCATGCTGTTAATGTAAATAAACACTTCCTGTGACTACTTTTCAAAGTAAAACCCTTTTAGTGTATGGCTTTTATTTTGAAGTAGCCACACCCAGCTTAGTGTAGGTTCGTTTAGGTTTTAGTTGAGGTTAGAAGTTGGTGTAAATCTGAATTTGTAGGGGGTTTTTGTCAGTGGATTGGTTTTACACACAACAGCCACAGACAAGTGTAATATAAGTGAACCTTAAACCTCCAACACACACAGTATGCCTTTTCCAATTCTTCTAATCCCCCTAGGATTAGAAGAGGATGGATGGATGGCTCAGTGTTGTCAAACATTCAAAAATGGCTAACACTGGAAGACAAACAAGCTAACGGACAGCACCTAACATACTCAGGGTGGAGCTTCATGGACAAAAAACAGAAGTCTTGGAAAAAAAAATAACAATTTAAAAACGACACAGCAGACATTCCCATAGCAACCAAATTTTAAAAGAATAAAATCTCATTAACTCTGTTCATTTATAGTAATTTGATTCTGCTCAAGTCCCACCCCTCCATCAGAGTCACTCTGCTGTGGTTTCAAGGAAAACCCTGTGAACATGTAGGTCAATACAGCTCCTGAATCCATGCATTTAATTTCAATTTAAAAAGGTGTCAGTGTGGTAAATGAGCGTAGGATTAGCTGGGCAGTGTTTCCCTCAGTCTGCAGGGAATGACAGAGATAATCAGAGTTACCTTGCTTTGTTGTAAAGCATATACATATTTATAGTTGGAGGAGTTAGATAAACACTAAAAGATGCCAGTAACACTGATCCACTAGTTCTGTTGTCATCCATATTTTTGCTAGATTATTAGACACCTTCCTAGAGTCTGACAGGTTTAATCAAATGAATGTCTCTATAAGTCATTATAACAGCAGTTTGTTATGTGTTCACTGTCATCCATATGTGACAGCAGTATTCATTCCATTCACAAGGAAACCACACATAAGAAGCAAGCAAGGTGATTCAAAGAGGAGAATCAATAAGTGTTTTGTACTTAAAGAGTACTTCACCTGATTCTGACCTCATGTGTTGGCTCCCTCCCATTTTACACCATAATGTCCCTGTAGGATTTTAAAGACTTTTGTGTCATTCATTTTTTTATGTGAATGCCCGATTCACTCATATTGTAACTACTTCTTCAGTAGTTGCACTATTTCCCATTTTTCATACCTCTGGGCCACATTCAAAGCTGTGGATCCAGAAGAGTCCAACAGAGTCCTGTCTGCTCCATTCAAGAGCAGAGCCTTTACAATAGGCATGCAGCCATGATGGGCAGCCAGGTGTAAAGGTGTCGCCTTTCTTGAGTTTATTGCATTGACATCTGCATGATGTGATATCAAATGGAGGACACTTAGGAAACTGACACTGGTGCAGGCTGCATGCAGTGGCGTCCATCCCTCACTGTCCTCTGACACGTTGGGGTCGGCTTTGGCTGCAAGGAGCTTTGCCACCACTTCCGGCTCACTCTGGTGGCAGGCGAGGTGGAGCGGGGTCCATCCATTATCACCTCTAGCATTCACACAACCACCCTGACTCTCCAGCTGGACCACCGTGGCTTCATGTCCCCTCAAGGCAGCCAAGTGCATGGGAGTCCAGCCTTGGAAGGTTCTGGAGTCCTGGCTGGCCCCGTTTGACAACAGCTGCCTGCAAATACCTGTATGGCCCGTCAGAGCAGCCAGGTGAAGTGGAGTGTATCCTCTGCTGTCTGCACTGTCAATAATCACCCCACTCTTCAGCAACTGTCTGACTACTCTGTTATGGCCTTCCTCCGCTGATAAGTGAAGAGCAGTGGACAGAGAGCAGTTGGTAGCGTTGGGATCTGCTCCCTGTGAGAGGAGGAGCTTGGCAATATTCAGATGCCCGTAGGCGGAGGCGAGGTGGAGCGGCGTCCTCCCTTGTGCCTCCCGCTCTCCGACTGCTTCCTCTGACAGCCGTGAAAGCAGCAGGCGCACCACTGTTTCATGGCCATTCTGGCAGGCAAGGTGGAGGGGCATCCAACCAGCTTTCTCCCGGGCATCCGCCACAGCTCCTTTGTCCAACAGGAGACGGACGGTCCTGTCATCGCCGTTCTGAGCAGCAAAATGGAGCGCTGTCCACTGGTCCTCATCTCCCTGGGTGGCAGCGGCACCATGTTCCAGCAACAAAGAGATGATGTCATGAAGCCTGTAGAAAAGTTCCATTCATAGGGTACAATATTACTGACTCTTGTCATCACCATGAGGTTGCCAGGCAACCCGAGGCTCATGTTTAGCATACAAACATGAGAATGGTACCAATCTTTTCTCTCTCAGCAAGAAAGTGAAAAAAAGAGTATTTCCCAAAATGTCGACCTATTCCTTTAACTTTGAATACAGGATTAGAAAGTCTTTGATTAACCTGAGAACTGCAGACATTATGAAAATAGCCAGTTGTAATGCCAGCACAAATTACATTTCCTTGTGGCACTTGTAAAACAGTTAATATATTTTATACAGACCTGTGCAGAACAGCAATAATAAGAGGAGTGAAACCTCTGGCAGTCGCACAGTTGACTTCAGCACCCATGCTCAGGACACACTTCACACTCTCTGCATCCGTGCTGGCTACTGTGTAGTGTAGGAGGCTCTTTTTACCTGGAAATTGTTTGTATACGTGCTCTTTTTTCACAGACTGTCTGAAACTAGCAAAGTCCTTTTTAGACAGAAGAGAGAGGATGCTGTCCTTGTCATGTTGGTCGTCTGTGAAATGAAAGCAAAGAAAAAGAGCTGTAGAAATGGTGATTATAGTGCGTCACAGGAACTTTTATTTTTATGAATTGCTATGTATTAAAGTTGCTCCTCATTTTATTGTCTACAGCAGCGTGCTTGAGTACATAATGGGAGAGGGAAGTTTTCTGGAGGCTGTGGAGCTCAGTCAATATCAGCTGTTGGTGTGAAATGTTTACTTTGTGCATTAGTGTTTGAACAAATGTATCTATACATTCATTTTTATTGAGGAGTGGCAATGAAAGGATCAATAAAAACTACTGTGAATCATCTATTAAATAATCTAGTCAATATTTCAGAGAAAAGGGATTCAATCCTGTGCGAATGTTTCTTTTATTCTCTCTTCCACTGATAGTTGACTCTGCTTTTCAGTACTAAAGGTAATATTAAAAATGTGACAGCACTGTAAATAGCACTTTTTAAATGTCAGCCCTCCAGGCTTTGTACTGCATTGAACAGAATTTCCCAGCCTACTCTACCCATGTGTTTACCTGAGGGGAGGTCAGGCATCTCAGGCAAAGCAATCTAAAATGGAAAAGAAAGGAAATACTACAAAAGTTATTAGCTGTGACGTCAATCATCAAGTGGTTAATAAGCATACGTATCAATCAATGTGTGAGCATGGGTGTTCAAGGGTATGAATGACTCAACATTTAAACAGCTACAGTATTGATACATTTTATGCACCAGTTGCATTTGTGTAGTTTTCTCCTTGAAGCAGCTGAAATTGCCACGAAGATTTGACCAGACATTCATGGTAGAGAATGAAGCCTACTGACATTATTTAGATACATAGTGATCCCCTGGATTTACTTTAGTGCCAGTATAAGGTTGACATTTTTGTTTTTTGTGAAATGTTAACTATTGGATAGTTTGTCATGAAGTGTGGTTCCTAGAGGATCAATCCTAATAACTTTGGAAATCACCTGACTTTTCATCTAGCGCATCACCCTCAGCTGTGCTTTGTGTTTAGTGCTGATCAGCAAATGTTAGCATGCTAACACATTAAATTAACATTATGCCTAACCTGCTAGACATCAGCATGTTAACATTGTCACTGCAAGCATATTATGATGCTAATGTTAGCATTTACCTTAAAGAGAGCCTAAAAGAGAGTGAATATGTCATCAGGTTGACATAAACAGGGCTCCAAATTAATTATAATGTTGCTCTGTAACTGGTGAATGTGTGAATAGGCAACTGTTTAAAAAAATCAGTTATTGCAGGTTTAAGGCATTTCCCTCATAAAAACCATTAATAGATACAGTAGATACAAAAGTGCCATTCAAGCAGAGTAAAAGCAGAACTAACCTTACGTATCGGGGAAACCAGCCAAGGGTAAGTTGATTTCTGTCCCTCGTCACCGTTTTTGTGACATTGCATTGGTCCTGGGATCTTGAGGACTTCACTCAGAGCCTCCGTTTTTCTCACAGTTTCTGCAAATAAAACAGCAGTCAAGTAAAGGACTCTTCTGAATTTGCCTAATCAAACAAATGTATTACTAGACCTGCAACTCCAAAACCCCATGGGATCCTCTCATAATTGCATCACTAAAGAAAATTAACGGTGAATGCATGAATTAAAGGTGAATTCTTTCACAGATCTGATAACACCACTGACATTTTGTGAACATCACAAATTGAAATAGCTGCTGTTTATGAGTACATAAACATAACACTCATTTGTATTATCATAAGTGACCCACTTCATCTTAAATGTGTCAATCTCATTGACTGTTGACATGATAATTACATTGATTTTATACATTGTTTTTGAGAATGTGGATCAAAAGAGGGACAAGTGCCAAATGCCTCTCATGGCAGCAGGGGCGACTGGTGATATAATGATTAAAAGAATCTTTAAAATTCTGATATGTCATTATCCAAGGATACTGGATACATATAATTCCTCTAGCTTAGACAATTAAAAAAAATTTAATTGTGTACATGTATGCAACATTTTGAGTAACCACGACCCTCCTCTGTTTCCTAACTTGTTAAACATCTATAGGAGATAGTACTCTTCTTTTTTTATCACATTGCTTTTAGGCAAACAGCTTTTTCTGTTAAAGCACCAACTCAGTAGCTTTGGAAACTCAGTGGATGAAATAAAGGGCTGCAGTTCCATTGAGAACTTCCATTGTTGCTTTTATGCTTCGGTACCTGAGAACTGTGGCCTCTTCCTGTGATCCTGGTCCCAGCATTGCCTCATGATGCTGATCATCTGATCGCACTCATGGGGCTTGTGTTCGGGTATCATCTCCATACAGGGTCTCTTACCATGTGACACCTGTAGGAGCACTGTGGTCACACTGCACCCTGGGTCCACAAAACAGATGTCAGACAAAAGGTTCAATGTAGATCAACATATGCAGAGAATGACCACAGCAGAAAAGAGGGACAGGACGAGTTGTGCACTCCATTATTTTCCTCCACTACAAATCATGTGACAAATCTGGTGCTGGTAAATTGTGTTACCTTTGGACAGAGCCAAGCTAGCTGTCTCACTGTTTACAGTCTCTATGCTAATCTAAACTAGCCATCTCCTGGCTGTAGCTTCATTTTAATGGACAGACATGAGAGTGGTATTGAACTCGTCTAACTCTCTGCAAGACACCGAATTAACCATTTCCACATGTCAAATTATTTCTTTAAAAGGTTAACTTACGGTTATGTTTAAGTAAATACAACACAACATTAGCCCTGAGGTGTGGCTTAGGTTTAGATAATTAGACAAGTTCACATAAAAAGGTTCACCAACAGTTCATTCAGGATCAAGGTTTCAGACATTGTTAAAGAGTTGTTGAACAAACTAACCATGACTTAGTTGTCACACTATGTCAAACTATGCTATGTTCAACCCATGAAATGTCTATTTTTATACATTTGGTAAGAAATGTCAATATTAACACCTGCAGTGATGTGTTTCATCACAGTACAGTCATATCATTTAGTTTACAGCTCAAAAAACATGTTTAACTGTGCAGTATGATCTATATTTTGAATGTTACATGACTCCTTGCTGAGCAAACGCCTACAATTCTGTTTGATATGAAGAGGTGATGCATTTCAAATGAACTCATTCCTACCTGCATACGGTTTCTGCTGTGTCAGGATCTCCCAAATCACAATTCCAAAGCTGTGGATCAAAGCAGACAGAGGAACTTCAGGCCTAATTTCCTCACCTTTGCATATCTTTGCATTTACGATAAAATCAAACCAGTGAATATAAAAATGTTGAAAGAGTGAGTCAGAAGCGAGTACAATATATAGAATATGTCCTGGTGACCCGTAACAGAGTAAAAATATATACAGTAGAGAGCAAGGTTACACTGTGTGGATTGTGCACTGAATCAGAAAAAAAGGAGTCACTCTGATGGTGCAATTTCCAAAATGCCCTTGGCAAGTCACCTGTAAACATCAAAACTAGTTCCTGGAGGATCGGGGCACTGAGTGAAGGTCTCTGGGGGAATGTAACTTATGTTCCCTCTTGCTGTCAGATGCTCCATGAACAATTTCTTGCTCATGCCGTCTTCCCAGTGGGTTGAACCAAAATCAGAAATCTTAGAACAACAAGAATGGTAAAAATGGTACAGAATTAGCATACACTGTTCTGCAGAGCTCAGAAATGTCAAGAGATCACTGTGAGCATCGACAGTCTCATCATGCTGTTTTCACTGAGTTTCACTGACCTTGACGTGGAGATGATCGTCCAGTAGGATGTTGGATGTCTTGAGGTTAAGATGGAGTAGTGGAGGTTTCATGCTGTGGAGGAAATTCATGCCCATTGAGGCTTCATGAATCATCTGGAACTTCTTTGGCCACATCAAATTGTGACTGGCCAGGAGATTGTTCAGCGATCCATTACTCATGTACTCCATCACCACGGCAGTTGCTTCACTGCACAGTCCGTAGACTGACACAATGTACTTGAATTTCACTTTGGCTATGTTGGACGCCTCGTCTATTATTCTCCTGTGATGGAAAAAAAATGGTCAGTGAAGGGGCTTTGGGCATTAAATACATATTTTGAAATTAGACCACAGTAAACATTCTTCCATGTGTCAAACGTTGCAGAGCCGCAATTAAACCACAAGATCTTTGTAAAGTTCAACATTAATTCAAAGTACACAGCTGTGCAAAGAGATTGCTGTAAATTCAGACAGTTGCTTATATCTGGCAGCAGGATTATAGGCGATTTGTGCTAGTTTTCATTTTTTCCCACCTGTAAAAGTTGTTTGCACACAAGGTTGTGTCAAAGCTTTTCAGGGCACATTTTACCCGCCAGACCTTGAGCTTGACCTGGTACACCTGACCAAATCTGCTTTCTGCCACCTTAATCCAGTCAGCCTCAAAGTCGTTCTTCTTGAAGTTCCTGAACTGCCCAGGGGATCCGTCAAGGCAATCCATGAGTACGTAGATCCTGAAACACACTCACTCTCTAATCCTACGCATAAACAGGGTTTATCCTACCAGATCAACGTCGATCAGTGGCACCGCAGGAGCTTGAGTCTCATGCCGGGAAAGAGAAAGTGGTAGAACATGGATACACATTCAAAGGCTGCTGGCTGTGTGAAAGGCATGTGGTGAACATACTAGACTACACTGTCGATCTGTGGGAGGAGATTAGGTGCAGAACTTGTTTGCACTGCAATGCTGCAAAGCTGGTTTTTAGTTGCCAAGACTGCTGGTCTAGCTTTCAGTCTTCCAGACACACTGTATGACTTCTACCTCCAATACCAAGGAATCCATAAGGAATGTGTAGATTCAGCACCAACAGAGTATCAGTTATGATAGTTGATATTATAGATATGCCCATTGTAATTTGGGTCTGTATATACAGTAACTGCCTAATGAACCATCCACTTCTATCAAACTGCACTTTAACAAGACACTTAACCCCCAGCAGCTCCAGTGGAATGGCTCAGTAGTCAGCAGTTTGAGTTTGAGAAAATGGCAATTCTCCGTAGCACCGGGGTATGGATGACGTGTGTGTGTTTGTGGATGAGTGTGAGTACGTTTGTACGACACACGCACGGCCACACAGTTGCTCTAAATAGTAACGTCTACATAACATGACTTGATTCATGGATAAGAAGAGAAAAAGTGAAATAAAGTTAATTCAAGAGAAAGGCTTGTCATGTCCCGGAAATAGTTTGACATTTTGGGAAATACACTTATTCTTGCCACGAGTTACTGTAAATTCCTGGGTTCGTTGTCACCGTGAGGTAAAGAAAAAGTTCCTTATTGTGAAAGAGTTTTGTGAAGTTATTTCCTCTCTGAGATGAATGTACTCTCTGGGTGGTTTGAGTGCCAGCTGGTTTCTCTGTGAATGGAGGTGATGTCAATGGAGGTAAATTGTCTAAATAGAGGTTTCCAAACCAATGTGTAAACACATTAGAATGACTTTGTTGTTATCACGCCGCGTCGATTAAAGGACACAAAGCTAAAGTTCCAAAAAAGTTAAAAGAATGAAAGAAAATCAAAATAATCCTATTCATAAGAACAGTTTGTACTTCTTTATCATTTAAAGCCGTAAACTGGATGGTAAATGGAATTAAATTGTGTTGAAGGTTGACTTTAATACTTTGTTGGCAAAGCTCAGGCATTTATTATGTGTAAAAAAAAATCTACTGTGACACGAGACATAACGAGCTTCATATCTCTCATACTAATCACTTACAGTCAGTCTGACTGGTTTGCTCTGCTCTGTTCCACAGAGAAAACAAAAGTGAGATTAAAAGCTTTTGAACTGATTTTTGGGTGGAAAGCTTATATTATTTTCAAGACGAGAAGGGAATGTGCATTATAAAAGACTGTCGATATTGTGTCGTTCTCTGCTGGAGCTGGTCATGCAATTCTTTAAGCACACTTTAAATTGATCTGCAATTATTTAGGATGAATTGTAAATGTAGCATTGCTGCAAGGTATCTCTCCTGACAGTGTAGGGACTGAGATGTGTGAACTGCACCCATTTCAAGTCCCAACGTGTCAAGGCACTTACTGACTTCTACCTTGACTTCCTGTTAGACCTCAAAATCGTGGATTTCATCTTTCTGCATCATTAAAGCAGGGTGTTATTTGAGAGAAAAGATTCAAACTGCCTGGTTTACGTAAGAGGATTAGGATAATAGGAAGCTCATTCAAGAAGATGAGGAAACAAAGATGTCCTCTACCACCTTCTCTTTTTTCCCACCTGCTGTTCTGTTTTATAGGCTCGTCAGTTATATTTTACCACCACTCAACCCCCTTTACGGCTGAATTTATCTAGGGACATGAGGTGTTTTGTTGCAATGTTAAAGACAGAGATATCACAGATAAGTACATTTATAGACACGTGCAAACATATTTATATAAATTGTTCCTGTGGGCCACTAGTAGCTTTGGCAGTCATATAAATATTTAGGCCATCTCTCTTGGGTTTCTTCATTCCTAGCAGATAGCACATTTAGATTCAATATGGTTCCTGCTGAGAGCATGACGCAAATCTCTACCACATACTCACAATTGTGTGCAACCCTCACCGGGCAGCTGCCCAACCCTCATTGTATCTGTCTTTCGTTAGCTTTTATTAACTGTTAATGTAAATGTGATTCATTAGGATTTCAGTCCATTATGTATGCCTCATGAGAGAACGGAGGTCAGGATTCTTTAGTCATATCTTCTCTTCTTCTATGCTCTGAGGTGGCGGTTAGAAACTTTTATTAATAATTCCACTTCAATAGGATCTGAAGTCCCTGCTCCTTTTAAATCTGCTGGCTCACACTGCAGGGCTGCAGTAGGGAGAGGAAGCACATCTGTGTGGTGCGATGCATTTAGATGTGTCCCATGGCCTGTACGTATAAAGCTGCTTTTTATGATTACAGATTAATTACTTTGTAGTACGCTAATACACTGTGGATCATTATGGCGGGCTGTCATAACTTTTTAAGCTCAAATATGAGAAGACAGCAATCTTAACCAATCTTAAAAATATGAAAGAGCATCATCAATAATACAGAGTCAGTTCTGTTTGTGAATGCTGTTCTCCCTGCAGGCTTCACACAGCTGCATTAAAACCTGTTATTGTCATATGTAAACACTGAATCCTCACTCTTTGTGTACTCCGCAGAACTCCTGGCAACACAATGTTCTCCCAAGCTCCCCAACCCTTCAACTCTCTCTCTACGTATGCGGGTGTGATAATAGATGAATTTAACATTCACTGACAGCCGTAGTTTCATGCTTCACTAACTCACACTATTATTTAGGACAGACTCATGGATTGATGTTCCAATGAAAACCAGGCGCTCGTGATCAGATTCCTGATAGGCTACCTGAGGGGAGAAGTCTGTCTTCATTGATGGAACCCACATTTCGCAGCTCGGCCAATCGCATTAGCAGGCTCCACCACGCTGGGTAAGTTGACTGGCTGGAGCCAACGGCTTTTCCATTGCCCCTCATGTCCTCTAATAACTAACAAGCTTTACTCCGCTGTCTCTGATCCATATTCTGTGAGCATAGAAAGTGCTAAACATAACCAAACGAAATTAAAGAGTGGCGGGCATTGAGGTGAATGGGTTGTCTAATCTGCTCTGTACTGTGATAAATGCTAGAGTATGTAAACTGTGTGTTGCACACTAGAACATTAATTGGTTCCTGTGTATCTCTCAAGAGCATTGAATGTTTTTTAATGAAATCCTTATCTTATGCAGATAGTTGTATTCCCACAGAATTATAAACATGCACATGCATAACTTAATATACAGCAGAATCTGTTTTGATTTCCCTGGATGTATTTTTTTTAACAGATGTGTGGACTTTGATTTAAAGTATTCATTCATTTCTATGGTGATGAGGTAAATTATCTCTGAATCCCCATTCTGCCACCAGTAGTTAGTTTCAGTTGAACATTCTGTTGCTAGTAGCAACCCCTGCTGGCACAGTGCTATAGCAGTTAAGCTAACATTGTTGCATCGAGCCTTTTGTCAGATCTGTGGCCAAGCAAATATTGAAAAGCGTCTTTTATGGTACTCTTTTGTTTTCTGTAGGTACTCTTTCATTTTAAAGCTGATTGATGATTTGTAGATATTTTAATTTTTCTGCTAACCAAGATAGCCATTATACTAGCTGTCTAAAGCTAATGTGTTGCTAATATGACATTCTAAGGAACTGTTAATTTATTGGTTGGCTAACATTGTAACGTATTTTACTATTTAGTTTTACTTTTTTGGGTGCTTAGCTTACTAAACTGATTAATTAAGGTACTCAGTGTTGATCTTTCACTGGCGATACTTAGTTTCTTCCTGGCTTGAAGCACAATGTAACTAATTTGACAGTTAGGGTTGGTTTAAGCTAGAAAATAACTAACTTCCTGGAACTAGGGAGGCAAAAGTGTGTATAGTTATTCCAAACGGTAGGAAGGTCGTCATAGAGATGGAGGACACGCAATACTCATTTATGTATGGGATAAAGGCGCTCACTTTCAGTCTCCCTGGTAAGGCATTCATAGTGTTGCACTTGGTTGTAAACACAAAAGGTGACAGAAACAGCTGTGTGACAATAGAATAAAGAAAGCTTAAAACCCTGCTTAGTTTCTCACCTCTGCACACCTGCCCAATCACTGCGTGAAGTGGGTGTGAATGTTGGATTTCGGAAATCAGAAACAGAAATTGTCGGACGCAAAAAAATCAAAGGCCAACTGCTGCCTTCAACCTTTATTGGAAGTGTGTTTAGCTCTCTGCATAGCTGTGCATTTATACTCATAAGGAAGAAGAATCAGTGTTCAGTGTGGTAATGATTAATGATTTAACATTTTACATTATTTGCATCAATCATATTGTATCATATTGCTATATTTTGATGCAATACAAGTGATTTTGATTAGACATTTAAAAGGAAAACCAACACCGCAGAGGGTTTATGTATTCTTGCTATAATAAATTAGCTTGAATTTTCCTAACCCAATGAGAGACATTTTCCCTGAACAGTCTATCACATAACTGTCAAGCCACGAACGCATACATTATATTAAACCAGTATTAACGAGCTATCAATCTCAAAGTGGGATACAAAGACTATTGATTTGCTGCCACTGAGGGAAAATAAAGGGATCAGAGCAGCTTTTCTATTTGGGGATGGTGTTTATTTTCAGTGAATTATAATAGACTGCTCGTGCTTAAGTGTGAAATTCGACTGCAACAGCTGTGTCACCTGTGAGAGGAGGTGTGAATTGGATTGCTCCTCATCATCTAGTCTGGCCTATACCGGCTGATATGACTGGCCGCCTCTGCTCTGTGGATAATATGATTGACTGCTCCACTGTCTGTTGACTAATGTAATTGTCGGCAGCTATTTTGGTGAGGACGTGATCAGTGTAATTGGCAGTGGTTCCTCCTTGGTCACGGTAGGATCAAGTCACCTCCTGGGCGCAGACAGCCACAGCAGGCTCGTGGCGGAGCTGCCGAGTGGAGCAGCAAGATTGCCCGGCGACGGTAGGCCAGCCACACCAGCAGCAGCGTCACTGTGACAAGAGAGGAGCCAGCCACCAGGCTGACGATGACCAGAACCAGGTCCAGCTCTGATGGGTCTGAAAATTAAACACGGGAATAATCTGAGGCTACAGTCATCATTTGTTTATCTTAATGGAGAAAAAACTAACTGTTTTCCATCCATGGTCACCCTGCCTTCACTGACTCTGAATGCCTGGAGAAGCTTCTTTGTGTTTCACCAGGTCTCACAACGCTGTAGAATCCTCCCTTTAATCCTTCAATCTATTATTTCTTTGTTACATTTAGAAAGAGTACAATGGTTCAACCCCAAAGGTACAGATGCATCCTCTACCAGATGCAGGTCCTTGTGAAATAGAAAGTATCTACAATTTACTTTTTTGACACCTGGATAGAAAAGATGTGAGTGCAGAGTAGTTTTCCATGATAAACCCATTGATATATTTGCACACAGAGAGCCACTTAACAATATGGCTCTTCTCCTCACATGTTATAGATAAATGGCATGGCCATCTCTCATTTCCTGTCTTGCAGCATCTCCCGTGCGCGCTCTGTTATCTCAGATTGATCGTTTTTGTTTTAAGGCACAGCTAATAATTACCTATCTCTTCAGGGAAGGTAGAATTCTTCACTTCTTTCAACATGGGACCAAAGGATATGCGATTCCTGAGATTGGTGACAGCAGCCTCCGGACCCTCTAAGGGAAATGCACTCCTCTGCTGAAGGCACTGCTATAATAAGACATGGGGAATATGTAGCATATGAGTATGAAAGATGATAGAGTAGCTAACAGGTAATTAAGTTTTTGGAAGACGGATGGTGTTCCTGTTTATCAAGGAAAATACTGGGAACAATGCACTGAAATAGTAATTGAAATAATACAGGTGCACTTTTCTGATAAATATGTCTAAAACCTGTTTTCCTTTGTGGTATTTTTCATTTGGATAAAACGGCAGGAGCAGAAACATCTATTTCAGAGGACAGAGAGCTGGAAATAGGATTTTAGCTTGAGAGCAACACTCTTTCTTTTAATCTAAGCAGCCCACTCAGTTGGAGCAGTTCAAACAAGGTAGTTGAGATACAATGTATAGCTCTAATGTAAATGAAATGTTTCAGGGAATATGTAGCCTGACATCAAGTGCCAAGAAAGAAACACCATTTCAAGGAACGAGGGGGGAAAAAGATCAATAGATGCACACAAAGAAAGTTACAGATTCCGTGGAAAAAACATGAAGGTTCACACTCTGGCTATACACATATTGTAGTCTTGTCATAGCAATGCATTTTAAACATCAGTAAACCTGAGCAAACACCTATTATTATTTTAAGCTGACCATTACCTGCAGCAAAAAAACAAAGTAGGCACTAGAACCACCATCAGAGAGCTGCAGAAGTGCTCCACAAAGGCAGACATCAAAATGAGTCTCCGGAGTGTATCCTCTGTTTCACCTCTGCCCTCTAATGCATACTTGTCAGATGATTCAGTTTTTCCCATTAAATCAGAGGCCCCATGCCCACAACAGCAGGAAACAGCAGTTGGTATCAGCGTCCTTTACAACTCTGCAAGTGCTATTCTGAAACTTTGCAAAGACCTTATCTGACCTTCAGTGGGTGCATAATGACATGACAGATGTTTTAGGCTGCGTGTCTTTGGCTGTCAGCCTCAGTCTTAGAGCGTACAGCTCACTCTTCTCACCTTTAGAAAGCGGCTCCTATGGCAGGATATTTTAACCATACTACACCCTCCCTCTTCACTTCTAATTCAGGAAAAGCATTTATCCTCTAGCTTGCAAATAATCCTCCCTCTCCTCTTACTTTTTCTATCATATTCGGGCATATATTCATTTACCTCTTCTCCAGTTCTCACCTTGGTCTCACCAGCCCATTTACATTAGCCTGTTCGCTCCTCGTCTGTCTCCTTGTTTTCACAGTGTCACACCCCCTTGTCACTAAATTCAAATCACTCTCAGCCGCTCATTCTCTCATCCCCCTGCATTCATTACACTGTGCACCCACTGCAGTCTTACCCTTTCGCAGTCGGAGCGGTTCCTCAGGCAGACACTGAGATCACAGTGTAGGTACACTACTGAGTAATTAATCATTTGGAAGAGACTGATGGTGAAGCTGGCACTGGTTGACATGGCACTGGGCAGCAGTGTGATCCCCGCTGGCTCTGCTGCTAACCTAAGGCACCAACACAAACACACGGTATAAACTTAGTCATTTCCCCTTGAAAGAAACAGTCAAATGTTTAGGCAAAAATAGTAAAAATTGAGGATAGCCTGCAGGTAAAGTCTCCATACACCTGCCAAAAGCCACTGAGGCTGTATTGATCAATAAACATGAAAGCAGAAAAAAGGCCAGACCAGCTAGCTATCAATATGATGAATTGAATTGGGTTGAATGCTTAAGAGAAAAGAAATCATGTTAGGTAAAGGTCAGCTTTCACTTTACGTTGCTGTCAGATTAGTATCATTACTCATGGTGCATCATGTTAATAAGTTATGTGTTTAAATTTAGCATTATCATCTAGAATTTATTCACCAGTACGCTGATGTTTGGCTGGTTAACTCAGCATCTAAGGAGAGATTTGTCATGATTTCAGGCTGACATTGAATGTTTCTTCATTCAACCTAGAAGAGACACGTATTAAAAAGGTTTGTCCCGGGTGTGCTGGCTTTTTACAAGTGTTCTGTTCAGACGCACTGTAAAAGTCGACAGCCAGCTTATTCGCATTTTGAGGTTGTGCATTTATACAGCTGCCTCTCTAAGTGTGCAGGAGTACAGTGAATTTCCATCTATCTGAGTGATGCTGGCTCACAGAGATAACGCCATCAACCTACAGCAGTCCTCTGTTTACTGAACAGAGAATATCCAGCACCTAAAAATTGACCTGCAGCTCTATGGATTGATATGAATGATAGAAACACTGTTTCTCAAGTAAACATGTTTGTATTCAATGGCATTCTGGCCAGGTTGTGTTAAAGAGGCTGAAAAGTTGCATTATTCATGGATGTATTCCTAGAATATGATTATAAAAACCAAGTGTCAGGTTTTTACCATTTATTTTGAAAACCTCAGTCCTCTTTCTACCATGTTAGGCAGCATATGAACTACAAAGACCTACAATGAAAGACTGAGGGCTTGTTTTTCTTTTCATGAAATGCAGTCCAGATGGCTGCACATAGATCAGTAAATGTACCGTAAATGTCCCACTGTGTAACTGCTGTATTTGCTGACTCTGCTCATCTATATTATTTTTTTTATACTACAGGAAAATAGACTTTCTGAGCTACTTGTCCTCATATTGTTTTGCCTGAATTAAGCCATTTTACCCTAAAATGAAAAGACAGCAAACCAGCAAACCCTATCCCTCTTAACATAAAACAACCAGACCTCTTCCCAGTCACCTTGCTTCAGCCTTTCCTGTGTACCTGGAGAAAAGGCAGCAGGTGGAGTTGGTGAGGTCAGTCTGGATAGTCGGGGACAGACAACAGGAGGTGACCCCAAGGCTTATGCGACTGTTGTTTGTCTTCAGGTTGATAACTACTCTGAGGTTCCCCATGGCAGGCACAGCATCACCAGGCTCTACGCCTCTCCCCAGGTTCAGACTCATCTCTGCTGTGTAGTTCCCACTGCCGCACAGCTCATCTGAAACTTCTGTTACACTGGCAAGAGATTAATATTTTTGCAATTTGCAAAATGAAACAATTGTATGTACTGTTTGTCCATTTGCCTCTTAACTGAAGATCTTAACTAACGGACCATACCAGTAATTTTACTTGTTTTAGGCCATAAAGTACATTAAAAATCACAGACATTATATTACTGCTGAGCATGGCCTAAAGAATATGTTTTAGCAGGTTTTAAAAGTTTGAGATTGATTTCTTCTGTCTCCCAGGCAGTAATTTGTTTTCATCCATTTTGCTGTACTACTAACTTTAGAGAGCAGAAGCTTGTTTGAGATACATAATCCATCACAGTGAACGATTTCTCTGCTTCTGTCATTTGACAAAGGTGAGCAGGTACTGTTTTGAAAACTCTCTTCCAACGCAGTGTAGGTGCATTTAAGGACGCTCTGACATCTGACAGTCCATATCAGCTGCCAAACAGCATCCTATTCAATAAATTTAGCAAACAAGACTCCACATTCTACAACCACACTAGTGGCTCTGTAAGGCTGTACATATGCACAGTGGTGCTTTGAGTTAAATGCTAGAGTCAGCATGCTAACATGCTCACAATGACATTGTCAACATGCTGATGTTTAACAGGTATAATGTTTACCATGTTTGCCATCTTAGTTTAGCATTTTAGCATTGCTAACATTTGCTAATTAGCACTCTACACAAAGTACAGCTGAGTCTGATGGTAATGTCATTAGTTTTGCAGGTAATTGGTCATAAACCAAAGCACTTAATAAATAAAAAAGTTTGACTTAATGATGCCGCTGCATGAAAAATTAAGGGATTGCCAAGATTATGTACTGCTGTTCCAAGAGTAGCTAAAACATGACAAAATTCACATATATTTCAACACATCCATGTTTAATTATTGTTTGTATTATAGGTTTGCTCCTCCAACACCATAGCTCATTACTGCAATGCTTTCAAGCAACAGACTCCCAAATATTGGATTCGGGAGTGACCTAAATGCATCATCAGGAAGGCTTTGCAGAACTGTACCTGCTCATAACTGCATTACCATGTGACAATATTAATTTAGGGGAAAAAAATAAGGCAGTTTGCTGTGATGGATTGTCTACATAATAGCATAACTCATCAGTATGGGTCTTTAATTTGTTAACACATGATTAATGAATATTTCTAGAATGATAGGATACACAATGAGATTACCCGGAGAGATACAGATGAGGTGAGGTCCTTCTCCTGTGTTTCGGCAGCTCTGGTTCAGACTCTGGTTCTGGTATCAACAGCCTGTGTCCAGACTCTTGTCCTGCCATCTCTCCTTTAGCCACAGCACGCGCTGACCTGGTGGAATTTTGTGCCTCAAATATCTCAGCTTTGGCTGCCCCTCTATCTAATTGTGTTTTGGTATTTTTTTCAGTGAGCAGTGTCCGCTCAGTAGTCTTTACAGTGGTCTGCTCAGTAGTTCCTTGAGGTTCAGATAAAGTGACCTCAGCTGCAATAGCCTCCTGAGCTTCAGATGTCTCTATGGGAGAGTGTCTTTGTGTTGTTTTCTCTTCAAACTGTGCCTGCTCAAGTGTCCAACTTCTCTCCAAATGATCAGTTTCAACAAGTGCTCTCCATGTGTTTGTTGAGGTTTCATAGGTCACACTCGTGGCACTTTTTGTCGTAGTCTCATCAACAGTGGCATGGTCATGATCAGATTTACTGGTAGCTGGTAGTGCGAGGTCGGTGGCCAGTGGTGCATTAAAATGCTCTCTTCCTGTGTTTCCAGCCTGTATTTTATACATTTTCTCTAGAGCGGTATGATCAATTTCACCTGCTCCAACTGTTGTTTCAACAGTCTTGCTTGACTTAGCACAGCCAACTGTCCTACAGCTGGTTTTATTAATAAGCTCTATAGGCGAGATCCCTGTAGATGGTACAAAAACAGTCACAGCTCTAAGTATCACTTGACTTATTGAGGTCTTCTCATGTAATGCATGCTTCTTCTGTTGATCTGCTCTGTCTAATGTATGTACTGTAGGAGTCCTCTCATGAAGAGGATGTTTGGCTACAAAAGCAGTCTTGGTTGTCATAGCTGTTTTGACGTCTTTAAATGATGAATATTCCACTCTTTTAACCATGGCAGGTGTTGTGTCATGTGCCCCTCCAGCTCTGTGGGTAGCTTTTAACACGCTCTGCACAGGGTCATTGATAGGAAGTGTTATTGCGATCATGCCAGGAGGGGAATGCTGGCTTTGTTCAACAGCCTGTACAGAAATTTGATGCTCAGGCTGCTCTACACTCTGTGTTTCTGTTGTGTCTTTTCTTTTCACAGCAGGGGTGAGTTTGCCAGTAGCAGGAGTTGTGGGACGCTGTCTCAGTGACTCAATATGACTATCGGACTGTGCCATACGCTCAGCATGTGCAGCCTGAGATGACTTTTCAATAACAACTTGCACATTCTCACTTGTGGTCAGCGCTGATTCATGAGCTTCTGTGGACAGACCGCTTATGCTAGCAGTCGGTGCCAGAGACACAAAATCATTGGTTTTGGTTGTGGTTATCTGAAATTCAGAAATAACATTCATTATCTGGTCAGCAATCTGCTGTGTAGATATATTGGGGACCTTAAGGTCACTTCTGAAATGAATGTGTGGATCAGGGAGAGAGGTGTCACCAGCAGTGCCCCGTGGTGTGGAGGGATCATGTTGCTTTTCCTTTTTTTTTGCTGCATGATGTTCCACATCAGAAATAGCATTGTTAGTCACAACATTAGCCTGTATTTTTGGTATTTCGGGCAGACTATCTAATTCAACAACTGCAGTGGTGCCAGTTCGATCATTTGTTTGAAGCACAGTTATAGCAAAATCATTTGTAACAGGCACAAAATCCTCATTTATAGCCTGCTCAATCTTGTGGGTGGTCTGAATTGCAAACATGATGGGCTTAGCGCTTGTTTCATTATTACCTTCTAACTGGGAGAAAGGATTGAACGATTCAAGGGTAGTTTTCACTGTGTTGTTTGCTTCTTCATCGCCATCTACATTGAACAGGTCATTGTGGTTGTCCTCATTAGTCTCTTTTACTTCCAGTATCTCAGTCTGGTTTAGAGACAAAGAGTTGAATTCATCAGTGTTACTAGCATGGTGCTTACTCCTGCCAATTGTTTGTGCTCTAAAAGGGGAACTGTTCGTCTCATCTCTGTTCTCTGCCATTTGCTTTGTGACTACATCTGAATGTTTAACTGCCGAGGTCACCGTCTTCTGCACACTCTCCTCAGTTTGATTTGTCTCATCAGCATTCCCTAACAAGGACTCAGCATGGCCCCTTCCACTATTTGCATATTCAGCATTAGAGTTGGCCCTCAGTATTTCTTTCTCTGAGGCTGATTTTGTTAGCCCTGTTAGGCTATAGGTGCCAGGTAAACTGTCACCTCCAAACAGCATGAGATTTAGCGGTGGTGACATGCTGCTGAGAGGAAATTGATCGTTTTTTGCTTTAGGGCTCATCGATGCCATTAGCGTCTGTACAGATCTCTGCTCGTTATCATCACCCGTAGCATGCAAAGCATCTGAACGAGCTGTCTGCTCTGACAGTTTAAATGAGCATGGCTGGCCCGAAGTCATGTCAAAGGAGGAGGTGGAGGACTGACTTATCTGAGGGGTAGATTGCCCTTGGTGAGGCTGCAACCGGCCTATGGAGATGTGGGCCTCAGATGACACGGCTGCGGCTGTGGGTGGCCTGGTAGATGAGTCATTATACATCTGCTGGGGCAGAGCAGGATTCACTGAAGTAGATATATTTACTTTTTCAAAAACGTTAGAGGTTAAAGGGTCCTTGACACTGGATTGAAATATTTGCGCTGGTATAATGTGTTCTGCTTGCTCTCTCTCATTCATAGTCTGTAAAAGTGAATTTGCCATTGAAACTGAAGTACTAAATTTATACCTATAATCTGAGATGCTGTAAATAATTGATACACTGAGAGTAGAACTATTTACTGTAAAGTGGGGCTGAGCTCTCAGGAAGCCAGCTGTGATTGCCAGTCGTGGGGTGGTGAGTGACAACATATTACTGATACTGTTTAGTACAGGGTGTGCTGATTTAGATGCACTGCTGTGTGGGGAAACTGTTGGCGTCAATGCATCACTAACTTTTGAAGTGCTAACTCCTGCTTGAGAGAGTTTTGGGACCATTTTTGGTATGGTTGTCACAGAAAACATAGTCTCAACAATTTTGTTCTGAGTACTTTCTTTAGTAAGTGAAGGCGTAGCTCTATGCTTTGTAAGCACAGCCCCGTGGGTAGACAGATGAGGTTTAATCTGTGTGTATGGCTCTTTGGGAAAAGATGTCATTCTTGATAGTTTTGGGCTCTGAGATCTCAGAGTTAAGTGTCGCGGTCTGTGATTGCTTGTCACAGAAAATGGCTTATTTTTCATTTCCACAATTAGTGCAATACTTTCACCCAGATGAATGCCCTTGTGCTCAGTGGCTCCCAACTGTTTAATCAAATGCTGGCAGGAAGACAGCTTTGTAACAGTGTGCCCTTTGTCTCTGTTAAGTTCTTTAGAATTAGTAGTAGGTCCGAGGGGAACATTTGTCATGTCCTCTCTCCTGATTTCCCTATTATGCTTAATGTCTTCCTTGCTTGCTGTTTCCTCTCTTCCCGACTCTGCTCCTTCCATTGTCAAAGACTCTCTCTGCTTTTCAGCAACATCTTTGGTGAAATTCTTTGTATTTATTTTAGTCACACCTTTTCTTTCAGCACCTTCTTCAAGCCTTATTTCCCCTTGTCTTGGATCTTTGTCCTCTGTCAAAGTTTCACCCTCCTCTCCTATGGTCCCTCCACCTTCCTCTCTACTTGTCTTAGCCTCATGTTCATTTATTTCATGCTCCTCCCAGGCTGTATTTTGATTTATCTCTACTCCAGTATTCATTATTTTTTCTTGTTTCCCACTTTCCATCTTATCTGATCTAAATAATTCTTCTCTTTTGTTCCCCAACTTTTCATCATCCTTGATCTCATCTTCTTCCTGCAACTTTAGTATCCCTGTTTTCTCTTTAATTTCTTCACCCTGCTTGCTCTCCGTCTTGATAATCTCTTTGTCCTCATCTTCTGCAGCTATAGTCAACACCTGCTCATTTTTATCTGCCGACTTCAGATTGTGGACTATTAGTGACTCTCCGATTAAATCCCTGTTATATTTTACAAAAGATTGGCGTGTTGGCAGCACTTGCTTATCATTGCTAACATCATAAGTCCTCTCCTGAGTGATTTTTGATTGACTCCCTAAAAGTCTGCTCATTGTCAGTCTCTTGGAGGACGACTTGCTTGATAGTGTTGTCAGAGTCAATGTGGACACGTCATCATAAAAGCCTTGTCTTGATTCTGAAAGAAACAACTTCCCAGGAACAACTTTTCTTGTTGTACAGGTTGGAGTTTGTGGTTCTTTCATAACTGGTTTCTTCACTGGTCCTGAGGGATCAACAAAAGGCTGTTTAACAATGCTGTTTACAGTGTTAAATGTCTGAAGAGACCTTTTCTTATCTGTGAGGTGTCTCCTTGTGGTTACAGATGCAAACTTGATGACAGAATCCTTTAGTAACAAAGTCAACATGGGTTCTTTGGTCTGAGAGCTTGGTTTAGCTGGCATTTGGCTTCTCAATAGAGAGATCAAAGAACCAACTCTTCCTGTCAGAAAGTGAGACTCAGGACTTTGGACTGCAGAGGGAGTTGGCCCACTAAGACTGAAAGGTGTTGCTGCGCTATGAGGTTCAATCAACTTCATTCTTGCAGTTGGATGTGATGCAGGGCTGTGATCAATGTCTTCTGGAGGAACACTTTTCTGACGGCTGTGAGGAGCTTCAGCGATGACAGGCATATTGCTTACTGACCCACCGCTGAAGTCCAAAGGTTGGTTTTGGATAAATGCATTTTTATAGTTTGTAGAGAGAACGTGGGAAGTATTTTTGTTATTCTTACTGAGATATATCAGTTTTGACTGCGGGTCCCCGATGCTCACCTTTCCAAACATCTCTTGTTCTCCATTTTTTTGTGGTTTTCTAACAGTATAAAGTGACTTTGATGAGCGATAAAGCGCTGTGGTTCTTGAAATTGGTCTCTCTGTGACTAAAGTTTCACTAGGATAGGTGTGCCTCGCTTGTTTCTTGGTGTATTTTTGTGTTACTGATGACATCTCAACAAAGGGCCGTGTGTCAAATGCAACCCTTCCTGTATCTGAGAGAAAAGATTTGATTTGGGAATTATTCAAAATGCTATGACTATGATTCACAGTTTTATTGAAGGATAAAGGGGGAAATGTCACATTGGAAATCAGTTGTTCCCACACACCGAAACTCGAATGCTTGGTAATGTTTTGGTGACTGATCTCTTGGTTCAGTAATTCTTCCTGCTCTCCAACTGACTGTTGATGTAAACTGGGTGAGGAGGTTGTAAATTGATTGGACTCTAAAGCAAGCCGCTCTGCACTATGAGAGTCTGAAGAGCCATCAGGTGACAGTGCAGGCAGAGCCACAGATTTCTCAGTGGACACCCCTCTTCGATCTTTCAGGCAGGTCAAACACAAGTTTGTCGCAGTGTTTCCTCTCACAGAATCTTCTGCCGTATCACTTCTGAAGATGGACTGCATCATACCGAATGGATACTCATTTCTTCCCAGGTTTGAAATCCCCTTTTCATCCTTGCCGTGAGATCGTTTGTCATCATTGTCATTACGCAGTGCAGCCAGGTTATCAATTACACGAGGATGAGATGCAGATAGGATTGGAACTCCCGGCCCTCCATCAGCAGATGTGAGAGTAATAGAGTCAGTCGTTCTTTGATTCCTGTTATCAAGCACAGTGTGGAGCCAAAGAGAGGCTTTCACTGCATCTGCAGACAAATGGACCTCTGGCTTGGAGGTGCCATTCATCATTGATTTAAATGCAGCTTGTGTAGAAGAGAAAACAATCTTCCCATAATTAGAGATCAATGGGATTTCTGATTCAGTGTGAATCCTCATAGCTGATGGATTGTCTCTCGTTGATGTGAGAGAGTTTTGCCCATTTCTGGAAACAAAGCGCCCTCCTCTCGGTGAGGCAATTGTAGCCAATGCTTTTGTGATTCGTGTTCTTTCATAAGGTGCCGTTGGTCTGGTGTCAAACAAGAACGCCCCTGGAAACTTGGCAGTCACTGTCACTGCAGTGTGTTGATGTGTGTTCTCTGTAGGTATTGCTTCTGTGCCATGACCAATTGTGTTCTCCTTTTTCAAAAGCAGATCTTTTGTGACAGTTGTGCCTTTTGTTTGTTCTGTGTAGTAACCTTGGACATCTTCTTTTTCTGCCCTGGCTACACACAAAAAAAACAAAACATGTCACATATTTCTTCCCCGAAAGCTGTCCTTCCTATCATGTAGAATTCTAAATACTAAAAACTAAACTGAGTTTAATTAGTATTGTAGATCCATGCTGTACTTGGAGTTCATTAAAATTAATGTTAAAGGTTAGCATTATTTTAGACATTAAAATTTAATCAAATTAGTCCCAGTAATTTAAGAAAGGGGTTGCTAGTGCTATTTGATCCCACCATTGCATAATATACTCATACAATATCTATTATCATGTCAGGCAATAGTTATGTTGATGCATGTTATAAGAAACTGCAACTGTGTGTTTAGATAAATAAACAATATGAGTTCCATTGATATTCAACACATATAAGAGTCAAGTTACTCCAAAAACCACTAGCTAATTTAGAAGAGATTTGGTGTATTTCTAACACTGTTTTGATGACTGAAGGGAGCAGTCTTGCCACCACTTAATTTAGGCTCATCTCCCTCAGTGATTGTGGACACTTGGAAAGAGTGTTAGGTGATAAATTAGGATGGTTCTAATTAGGCAGTATTTTTAGATGTCTGTATCTGCATCAGCATCAAGCATTACAGCAACAGTACAGTCTGCTAGTAGACAGAAGGAGTTACAATTAAATGATAAATAGTGTTTCAAAACGTTTCATATTATGCATCCCCAGAATGAACATGTTAGTCTGCAGCTATGTGCAGACTGGCATGTTATCATGATTTAGGTAACACTATCACAATTAAGGTACCCTTTGGGGTGGGTTCACATATTGTTAGTAACACATCTATATGCAATGACAGTGGGGGTGAGATGTTACACATTTCTTCTGTGAAATGTGGGCTGTAACGGCCACAGGGTACATTTAAGGTTTATGCCTCTCTGTTGACATGTTCTAGTGATCTCATAGCAGCTTCCTGCAGCATAGGAACTGATTTATAGTTCAGCGTAGGATTTCAAGACTTCATTGGCATACAGGTAGCAAAAGACCACAAAATATATTTTCTTCTAGCACTGGAACCTGAAAAACACAATTAAGCAGCCCAAGCTGACTAAGTCTCCACAATGTGGTAAAACCTGTATGAGGTCCATAAATTTCAAGCAATTTCAGATGCGGACTGTTGGCGGAGGTAATGCACAGTCATTTAGTAATGTTTAGTAAGGAGCATTCGCATAAACATACAAAAAACAATTCAAGTAAGACGGATTTGTTCAGGGATTTTGCAAATGCTTCCTGCGGTAAGAAATGTATTTGACAGTTTGTTGAGTGCAAGCAAAACTAATGGTTTACATTCAAACCTCCACAGGGTACCTTTAATAATTTGAACCCTGTTGTGGCAGATACAAAGTCAGGGAAAAAAGTTAATGATGTTGACACCGCTTGGTGTGTGACTGATGGCTAAGATATGATAGTTTGATGTTTTTATTGTTTGTTGTAGCACTAATAATAGAATGTTTTCTAATTAAATGAATTTGTGCAGCTAATTTCAGGTCTCATTATGTCAGTTATCAATTCAGATGATGAACTAGGAGGATGGCAATGACAACCCTTGTATTGTATGAGATGCTATATTAAAACAATTATTTTGAAATTATCAAAGAAAGGCAAAATAATCTAATTATATTAACACTGCTGCAAGTGGTGAGAGTTCTTTCTTCACAGTATATGCTGATAATACAAAGTATGTCAGCCACAGTGGGAGGCAGACCTCCTGATTTACTTATGAAATATTTCATTCGGTGTAGCTGATTTCTTTCTTTTTATGAATGTTTTATGAATTATGTTTTTGCTTTACTTTAAATGTAGCTGCTATTTTCTACTTTAGGTTTAAACTGAAGGTAAAATGTTTTAAAAGCATTTTCTTTGTTTTAAATTCATATTTTTTATGTGAAATTAAAAATGTCCTCTGTACTTATGTCACTGTTTGTAGATAAACCTTTGCAACATTTATCAAGGCTGTAAAGTTTATAACTGAGAACTGTAGAAGTTTTCAAATTCAAAAGATGAATGTATTTCTCTATTCATTCACATTAAATATACCAACAGTGGCACAAATGAGCTGGAACACAAAGGAAGTAAAACATTTACTGTACCTAAAAAAATAAACACAAAAAATGAATACATACCTGTGAGCAGGAAAAATCCTAGTGTGAAACAGTAAAGCCTCCTCATCTCTGTTCAGTCTTGTTTAGTCAATAACTCAAGCCCCAGTGAATAAGTGTTCTTATTACTGTTTAATCCAACTGAGCAGACGGTATCAGCTGTTTGCAGACATACACAGATGGTGTCATCCCGTACAGGGAGCTTTTGTCCTCTGCAGTTCATTTATACAAGGATTAGATTTCTTAGTAACCGTTCCTTCTACAGTCACTGCAGGTACTACGTAGCTAACAGGTACAAAAGATGTTAAGCATAGAAATTACATCTCAATTTTATTTATGCTAAATTGTGTTTAATAATTGATGGTACAATATATGAATAAACCTTATCACCTTCTCTTTAACTTAGCGATTCAGGCGTAATTTTTAATGAACTGAAACTTTATAGGATGAACCTCAGATTCATTTCTACTTAAAGTGAGTTGCTTTTTCTCATTTGCACCTGTAATTAAGTAAACACAAAGTACACCTGAGGCTGATGGGAATGTTCTTAGTTGTTTTCATGAAAACCTGATCTGCTGGTGGTAATAGATGAAAAGTCAGGGCATCACCAAAGTCATTACCCTCTGGGCACCATGGATATCTGTGCCAAATTGCATGGCAGTCAATGTAATGTGGTTTTTTTTGCCAGCCTTTTCTACAGGGTTATCCTATCACAGGTTTGTGCATACTTGCACACACCCACAAACACACTCTCCTAAACACAACCTCTGCACTATTAGACTTTTACACAATATAATGCAGCTAAGGTGAAAGCAAACATAATTCCTGCTCCACTTGACTCTCCCAATACAACTCTACAAGCCATCACAGTGGGTGTGCAAACATTATGCTAGAAGAGTTATAGCTCTTACGGTGGTTTGGGTCACTTTGATTCAAGTGGCGAGAGCAGCATTGTGGTGCAGTGGTTAGAGAAAGAGCAGCAAGAAAAATTCCCACATTAGTGTCCTGGGCCCAGCCCTTTCTGGGAGTTTACAAGTAATCCTCATATTTCAAAGACATGCAGATCTGGCACCAAACTTAGTCGAAACGTAAACAGGCTTTAAATTCCAAATTTGTTTATTTTGAGATAATTTGTCCCTGCAGTACTGCCATCCAGAGAATTCAAACACAGATGAAAATGTCGGGTTTTTTTATCAGTAATATACGCAGGACTCATCTGTACCTTTCTGGAAATGAAATTAAAAAAACAAACCGATTAGACATCTAAAGAACCACAAAATAAGGAAATACCAAAGGCTGGCACAAAGTAAAATGATTCTTTAGAAGACAGAATTTATCATTACGGGCACATAGGGGTATGGCTGACAAGACTGTCAGTAATACTACCTGTTAAGCAAGCAGTATACTGCATAATTTGCATTTGACACACTTCTTCATGGTAAATAGGAGAAAGACCTTCAAGACATGTGTGCCAGATTTATACCTATATGAAGAGCCTTAAACCACAGGGATATCACTATAATCTGCATCTCACTTCAAATCCCATCACTATGTTAGCCTAATCAATATCAGTCTTTCAGAATCCCATAATTACAGTTTGTACCACTGTACACATGAACAGTGTATTCTGTCATATATGTATTCATTTGCATTGTAAAAAAGTATTCACAACAAATAATTTGTTTTATTTTTAATCTAATAACAGACACGTTGAGATGGTGAAACTGACCGCACCTCCATCCACACATGTTCATGGTATAAATTCACAAGGGCATGAAAAACAAGGACAGCCAAGTATGTTGCTAATGTTTATGACCTTGTTTATGTAGATTTAGCAATTAGGAGCAGAATCTTTTTCAAATTAAACCAATCTTTGATTATTCTCGAGACATCCTTCGCTTTCTTCAATAAAAAAAATCTAGATTATTTTTAAAAATGATAGAGATCAATTGGAATAGTAATCAATGTAAAAAAGAAATGTGACGACCAGGATTGGAGTTTGTTTGGTGCATTTTTGTTTTCCCCTATCGGTGGGTAGGCGTCAAAGCCTAAAACATAACATAGAAGAGAATAAAACTGATGACAAGCAAAGAGATAACCTGTTATTGTAATGGGTTCATGTGATGAGCTTCATACGGGAGTGCAGGATCTCAAAGCCGTGTAGTTTTCGAAGCTGGTTTGTATGTCTGGAATTGACAAAAAAAACAGTGTGTTAAGTGGGATGGCATTCAATTGAAACTGCACCGTTTGAGAACTAAAGATCAACACATCCTCAACACAGCTACATCAGAGCTCTGGAGCCTGCAGGTAGAATAAAAGTGTTCCTAGGAGCAAAGAGAGGTGTTTTGTGGCTGCCATCTTTCATTATTAAGTAAACTACAACACAATAATTACACTCACATAATCAGAGAGGTGCTACAGTATGTGGACGACAGCCTACAGCAGCACAACGTCATTGTTCAGTGATCAGGTTTTATTTAACTCAACTTGAAGTGTAGAAATAAAAAGGCGTTAACTTAAATTTTACCCTGCAGTACAGAATAAAAACCATAAAGGGAAATATAGAACTTATGGTAAGGGAAGCTATTGTAACCTTGAAGCTAATGTACACTTGTAGCCTTTGTGCAATACTTGTACTCTAATACGTAGTGTAGTAGTATTTTGCATAAGATCTCTGGTGGAGTTTTTCCAAATACCAAAGGACCATGCTGTATATATACCAATACCAAACTGTCCCTCTCTCACTCTCTTTCGCTTTCTCTTTCTCTCCCTCTTTCCAGACTGTCTGGGACACAATCTAAAAATGCATTCAGTGCAATAAAGACAAGGCTCAGCCTGCTGCTGGCCATCACACTATCAATCATGATTAAGCATTAAAGCAACTGCAAATACTAAGAAACAGTGGCAACGTGTAGCTATCACGATGCATTAGCATAGTAGCCAATCATCACACGCAGAGAATGACTCTGCAGAAGTCAAAGTGGTGGATGTTTGAAAGAGCAAACAAGACAAACAAAGAATATATATATAATAAACGTCTGAATACTTATTTAAGCTCAGCCTGAACCAGAAGCCATACATTTGCCTCATGTGTGACCGACTTTAGAAGCCATAACATCACATTAGCACATTGTCAGTGGCATTTGATCTAGTCTATCAATGCTCCTTCAGGCTAGTTTCTAGAATGTAATCAGCAGCATGTGGTTCATAGAGTGAGGTGAGAGGGCACCTGGGTTCAGATTGACACAGCTTCCCCAGAGCAATCACTGCATTTTGCTGCACAGCTGTCCTCTTAGCGTCCCCTGCAGCGTGGCGCAGTAGCAGCAGCACAATATCAGTGCCCAGCAGGTTGCCGGCAATTCCCTCCAACTCAAGGCAGTGGGCCAAGCACAGGGCTGCATTTCCTGACACCATCTCATCACCGCTGGAACCCAGCAAACGACGCAAAATAGACAGTTCTGCATAGAACGATAAATGAATAGCAAATAGGAAGAGAATGGCACTTCAACATATATTAGCAAACACACATGTAGTGACATGGAAAACAACAGATATACTGCACTCATACACATGCAGTATGCATACAAATGTAGCCACATGTACACACACACACACACACGCGCTTAATTTGCATAGTAGGTCAAGCCTAAAATATTATTCATGGACTAATGAAAGAGCTTGCAAAAGTAATGCTAAGATGTCAACCCTTTCTCACTTTTATCAGACTTCACCAGCTCCTCCCGTGCCAAGTGACTGGCAGCAGTGCACACTGTCAGAGTCTTAATGGCATACTTAGTGGCAGTCTGCCCTGTTCCCTGGGAAGGCAGACACAAAAATAACAATGACATTAAACAAGTGGAACGTCTGTTTGTGAACTCTAACTTCATGTGTAGAATTAATATACGTCTGAAGAATACATACACAGTTACTCAAAATACTGATCACATTCAGAAACACTAAGAGGAAAGTTGTTTTTTCATCGTGTTTTTGGATCATGATGATGGTGAATGTTTACGGTATATGTAGGCATGAGCTGCATAGTCAGAAAATCTGGTTTAGATTTTTGTTTTTCTTTACTGTTTTTTTTATTTTGATTTTGTTATAACATAACTTGTGAATATATTGCACATATTACAGACACAAAATAGCCGACATACTCAGCTCAGGCCTAGAAAAGAAAGTATAACATACAATTCTTTAATCATGTCAATATTTTAAGAATAATTAATCCATTTAAAGATGGTTGGGAAATAGAACATCATATACACAGACACTTGGTTGTATGTACAGTTATGCACCTTGAGCAGCTGGTGCATGGTCCGGACCACATCCCCCTGAATAACATGCTGAATGGCCTCAGAGGACTGAGGGAGGACCATGCTCAGTACGCCTGTGGCTCTCTGGAGGACAAAGAAGAATGGTGGCATTAGAAAAGGAGATAATAGAAGACAGAGAAAAGTAGAAGAAGAAAGAAGGATGGGAAAACACAGCAGAGAAATAGACAGGGTAGAGGATCAAGAGAAAATTGGTATGAGAGAAAGAAAGCTAGCAGAGAGAAAAGCAAAGAAAAAGCTCCTACTGGCAACAAAGCGGATGGAAGAGTGTGGTTGGAAAAAGGTGGAGAATTGGAAAAGAGAAAAATGCTGTTTTAAGACATGAAATCAGTAGGCGTTACGGAGTGTGTTGGCAGCAATTAAGTACAGAAAGTCCATTGTAAAGATGGTGAGAGAGTTTGAGTGACTCTTTCAAGGCAGGATACTAAAAAGAAAAGATGAATAGAACAAGCATAAGAATTTAATCACACATTATTATTAGAGAGTAATTTGAGGGCATGGTTTAGTAATTTGAGGGTATGAATCACTCAGTGAAGGCAGCGAAATAAGTATATGTACAAATTAGTATTTTGAGATAATTTTTCAAGTCACAAATGACTAATCTGAGTAAAAACCCTAACCAATGAAGCTTTCAGTTCAGTATCACTGCTTTCATCAACCGCATACATAGCAGCAGCAGGCAGCCATTTTCACAAAATAAGCTCTGATTTACCCCCTTAAATTGATTAATGCAGCTTTAAGAATCTTTGAAGAATGTTAAATATTTACTAAACGTTTTACTAAAGGGACCTTTTCTCTCATGTTTGGAGCAAAGTGACCACAATGGAAACAAATGGCATGGACAGACTGGGTAGTTTCCAACACTCCTTGGCTTTTGCATACATGGTCCTTACACCTCCTCTCAAGAAAGTTAAACCTTAATGTATAAACGTAAAAAAGTCAAAAAAGAAAAGAGCACACTATGGATTGGGGCTTCAGGGCTTTGGCTTAACCATAGGTAAAGTCAAGACAAGACAAGAGCGGAAATATATATCGAGGAAATTAAAAAAAAAAGAAAAAAAAAAGGATGTTGACGCCAGGTGACAAGGAAGAAAAAGTGCCGGCTAGGCAGTGAGTGAGCACTAAAACAAAGTAAAGAGACAGATGGGAGGAAGTGTGGCACTCTGAGGGCATTGCATAGGCAGTGTGAAACTGCTATAACAGCCATTAGCACAGACAACAGCACCTGGAGCCGGAGTTTTAATCAGCTGTAATGACACATATACAGGATCCACTGAACATTGTGGATTGCTGTTACCACCTTTTGGGGCACATTGCCAGTGAGCACACAAGCCCTAGAAAATGCCCATTACTCAAGACGAATGTCTTTTATTTCTGTCTAGTTTATAGGATGTACACAAGTTTGGAAAATAAACAAGAAAAAGTTTTCAGCAAGCATCTTCAACAACTGTAAAAAGTACTAATATTTCATATCTTTCAAACCTTTCTTGGTCCAACACAGTAATACAACCAAACATGAAAACCTAAAGGGACTTATGATACAGTAAAGAAACTACATATATGATGCGTTGGCGTTTCCTAGTCCTACTATAAGAATCTTTTTTCAACCCTCCAGAGTACTGTTATGTAGTGCTAAAGTAAGGTTCACCCACAGTTATGACTCCTCCATCACTATCCCTCAGCAGGCCCAGACAGCAGTCACAGAGTGAAGCAGCATGCTCCTGCAAAAAGGAGACGGAAAAGTGGCTAAACCAATTTTCGCATACATTTCACCTCTGATTAGGTGACTGATTAGGTCACACATAACTGTTCACACAAATGCCCCCTCTGCTTCCCTTGTCCACTGACTTTCAATATTTCTTACAATACAGTATATTCTTATCTATTGAACTTAATTGGTGTGGAGTGAATTTTTCAGTTAAAAATGCATAATTCTTTCAAGGTGGCCACCACATTGAATGACAGTTCAGCTCAGCTTTATCTAAGATAAAGTATCAACATATCATCAACTCGTACAGTTCCCACTATTAAGATAACTAGAGATAAGATACAAGTTCATTTTTGCACTGGTAACATACACATGCATGACTGAAACTTCACACAGCACTTGTCTTACCTGAATGACTGGAGAGGTGATACTTGAAAGGTTGATGATCAAACCAAGCATAGGGTAAAGGATCTCTTTGTATTCACCTGCACTGCACTGCCTCTGCAATGACAGCCAACAAATTCTACACTGAATAAAATGCATACAGTGAGTTTACAGCTAACAATATCCAGGGCAGACTATGTCCTGAGGTGGAAGAAGTATTCAGATATTTTAATTAAGTAAAAGTGACAATACCACATTGTAAAAAATACTCTTGTTACAAGTAGTTATAAGTGTTATAAGTCCTGCATTCAAAACCTAAGTAAAGTAAAAGTACATAAGTAATAGCATCAGTGTCTAATTCTGTCATTCAGCCTATACTGAGTTGTTTAATTTCTTGTATCCAAGTGCTGTGGCATCTGCATTCAACTAAAAGTGATTTGTACTTTTCTGTGCAAAGAGACTGGTCTGTAATCATACTAACAATGGCGACCAGAAAGGCCTTCCAACACTCTGGATCATGAGCAAAAGCGTGGCAGATGACAGCATCTCGAGCCAGACGGCCAACAGCCGACATCAGCGATGGAAGGATATGCTGATTGGACTTGCTGATATTTCTCTGAAAAATGAAGCAAACAGATGTGCACATTAGACCAGACACAAACACAAAAACACACCTATACATATTCAGTGCATACTGTTTATCAATATTAAACTTTGTATCTTACCAGTATTGTTGTAAATGGCACTATGACAGAATCTGTCAACACATTCCTTAACTGAATGCAAAATCTGTAAGAAAATATGAAACATGTTTACTGTACATGTAAGACAGACAAAGTATGTATATGGGTATATATTTATAAATATGGTTCAAGGTCTTCCACTATTAAACTGAAGTAGCACATATACAACATCTCACGCATTGTTGTGTTACAATGAAGATGGATACTTGGGCGAGTAGGGAGTGAGTAAAGTCAGGTTTAATCCTCTTCACAGCCAGCATGACACAAGCAAGCAAAACAACAGCTCCATCAACTGAGCAAGTAAAAACTTCAAAGACAGCTTTGGAAGGAACCACCCGTATGGTCTTATACTTCCCAAAATGCACTTATTGCCTGAGTCATAAAGGATAATTTGCAATGCAATTCAATTTAGTGGTCAAATTGCATTGGTTGTCACTCATTCACATCGAAGGCAGTAAGAGGCAGATGGATTCGCTGTGATATTATCTACACAGCACAGTTACTTTTGACTTATGACTAAAAACAATAATTAAATATGCTGTACGTCAATATACTTGTAATATATATAAATGCATGTGTGCAAATGTATATACATTCTGTAAATGGATTTGCATTTGGACCGGTTGTGTATTAATTTCTACTCCAAAACTAAAATATCCATGAAAGCCAAACATTGACCTAGCTGAGCTTTTACAAAGAAGAGCAAACCTCTATAGGACATGACACATTTTTGTTGAATAACTCTTTGAGCTATAGACAAGGAAAATTGATCTCCCCATTTCACTGCTTGACACCTCGACTTATTTCCTGCTGTGTCGAGAGCTTGGGTTGTCCTTTCATGTCTATTTTCACGAGGCACCAGAGAGGGAAACAGGTTGAGAATGGCCTTTTGCCTTCAACTGACATTAACACTTGGATAGCACATATTGAATTATTAAAGATGCCACACTTTCCATTTCTCAGGGGACCTCTCCAGACGACACGTCACGGCGGATTTTAAAGTGCTTTTAATATATATGGATATGATGTATGGGAGTATAATAGACTGTCTTGTGAGTCATATTCTGAACTCTGAAAATATGCATTTCCTCATCCAGAAATAAAATGTATCATTGTCTAGGGCGTGAGGAGAATACTTGTTTTCTGCTGTAAAGTTCTCCAGAATGTTGACTGCTGTGTTCTCCTGCTGCTGCTTTGGGTTTGAGATGCACGCCATGAGGTTCCTCACTAACCTTTAGATCCAGATTAAGAGTGAAGAGAAAGAGAGAGAAGAATACAAAGGAATCAGCGATTTTGGTAAATGACACATTCTTAATGAATATCATCAAGATATCAGTGAATATTTTGTACCAGGATAATAATGGTGCCCACCTTTGGTTCAATACAATGCCAAAACGGAGCAACAATATTACTCACTCTTTCCAATTTTCTTAAAATCCAATCAGCTGCAGCTCAGATATTATCAGACATACAGATAATAAGAAATCACTTGGGCCACAAAGTGTAATCTGTAAAACTATGTCCCTGAGCAATGATATACAACATTTCTTGAAGTCTCATTAAATAGACATGGCAATTGGACTGACAATCACAAAAATATGACCCAGAGCTGACCTAAAGTCTCTTCACTGATTTCATTAAGGGGGACAATATGAAATGCAAAATAACTTCAATACCTACTCAGGATGGGAGGAGGTAAAGGGAAAAAGTCATTATAAGTAATTAGTTTGATTAGAACATACCTACAATTACTGTCTATATACTAGTATATTTTTACTCTTCAGTTGCATCTGACAACTTCAAGAAATGTCTTACGTGTGCACATTCAAGTTGTCAATGGCCAAACGTCTGCCACGTGGCATCTGTGAAAACAAGCACAGTATTGCCAGGCATTCTTTCTGTGCTGCAACATGCTCTGATGTTACCAAGTGAACAATGGACTGTCTGCTGACTGGGCATGCCAGCAACATCGTCTGGTTTTCATCTGAAAGTAAAAACAAGGTATGCATTAAGAATGAGTTCCCAGTACCATGTTATGTTCCCAAGGAACAACAACCCAGTCTGTAAACACAATTATATGAACATTCATTCTATGCTTGAGTTGATTCTGAAGATAAGCTTTGCTGTTCATATGGTATTAACAGACAAACATTGTGAATCGCTGTGTAAACAAATCATCAAACACTTGATGTGCTGAAGGCCACATAGCTTGTGTGATCCAAAGACAAATAAAGGCTTGCCAAAAGAGAAGGCTCGAGTATCACACTGACAAGATGCGCAGTAACGACACAATGCCATTCTAGAGGATTATATTAGTATTTCAATTATTTAATTTATTTCCTCTATATCCTGATAACTCAGTGAGAGCAAATTGCTATTTGGACAAAGGCAGAAAATGAAGTGTAACTCAATTATCTACATACCATTTCCACAACAAATGACCCTCCATAATTTCAGAACAGACACACACAACTCCTGGCTATCGGGATCTTTTGTTTTCTGCAACAGGCAACTGTGGAGAAAATAAACTCAGTCCTCTTAGCTGGGTTCTCTTCTAGTAGACATAATATAAGTCAAATTGAAATATTACTGTCAAATAATAATGTTTATAATAATATTATTTACATGAAAGTATGGCAATAAAAATGTATCTCAACACAACACAAAGGATGGAAACAAAAACAGAATGTAACACATGACGAATGCAAAATATTAACTTTATGAATAGGTCAAATATTAGTTAGGTAGCAATTCTACACAATTCACAAGAGCAAAGATACCATCTCATTTCATATGAATATTTAGCAATCTTGCTGCAGCAGCAAGGCCCTGTTTTTAGGTACCAAAAGGGACTTTACCTTAAAAAATGAATGAATGAAATTAATTTATTTCAATACAGCTAATACAGGTTTTGTGAGCATACAGTAAATATTGGTAAATATACTACACTTAAACATTGTAATGCACTTTGCCCTTCCGTTTATCTACATTTTATGTAGGTACCTTGTGTAACATAACCACTCGGCCATCAGTCACATGTTACCATGTCATCTGTAATCCCACTAAGGTGTTTACAATTGATATATCACTGTTGTCTCTGCCCTGAAGAAGCTTGTATGTGCTGATGCTTATAACCTGATTTCTTATCCTGATATCTGTCACGTTTTTAAGAATCTAATTATAAATTAGCCATCTCAACTTTTTTTTCCTTTACAAAAAAGTTTGTTTTTGCACTTTTTTGGAGACCTGTAGGTTCAATACCAAGGAGCACTTTGGATGACATTCGTTTTTTTTCCCACTTTTAACTTTTAAAAAGAATTTAGTGCCAAGAGCCCGTGAACTCAGAGAGTCTCTTCAGATTGTGATCAGGACAGGCAACAAAGCACTGGCCATCTTTGCTACATGGCTCACAGCAGTATCCTTATTGGCTATTTTCATCAAGCTCAGACTGCAATTTCTTTGCACTCTCTTCTTTCTAACTTGAATAATGACAGTGCTAGCAATGGACAACATGGGCAGTATGTGACAAGTTAATAATAACCTTACTGATCTGACATGCAGGAGTCATAATTTGTATCTTGTACCAAACACCCCCTCTTTCTGGGAAAAAAAACACAGGGCCTCTGTTCATTTCAGCACTCAATTCAATCTTCAGTGTGATCATCTTTTCCTCTTTGGGCTTTCACACAAACAACCAGCGAGGGAGAGAGGGGGAGGGCGGAGAATGATCTCTCTAGTTTAGGCCATCATTGTCTCTGTATACCCCTGTCTCTGGGTCCATCTGTCAAAGCACCACTGAGGGCTGACAGCTACCTCTCCCTCTGGTCTCCTTACCTCCTGATCGTGTCATTGCTGCTGATGATACTAAAGCCATTGTTCAGTCTGAAAAGGGTCTGGCCTGTACCTGTTAGAAGAGAACAGTAGATAGTGTAAGAAGACAGAAAACTGTTTATCATCACCAGGTAGCCTTGAGGTTTTAGAGAAACACAACACCTCTCTCTTTTAGTTTAGCTTGCTTTGTTTACTGGTTTACAGTCAAGGGCACAAGAGAAAAGAAAAAAGAAAATATGTTGAGAGAGTAAGGTACAGTGAGGAATGGTCTATTTTCCAGTAATAATGAGTTGGAGTATACAGAAAGTAGAGCAGGGCAGTGAGGGAGTACTTTTAGGGGAGAAAGCTTGTAATGTCAGCCCTGCTGAGATCCTTTCAGCTGTGAGTTATGTAAGTTTTGCCCTTTAATGTTGAATGGCACTGTGAGACAGGCATTATATCATTTGACAGTACACTTTTATTCATCTAAATGAAGAAAAAAGAGAGATTGGATAAGAAATGTTTGCCATTCTGCAGTGAACAGCCAGTGCAAAAGAATGGTGTATTACAAATCGCGATACAAGTTAAAACAAAAATAGAGGGTTAGGTGGGTTTTCTTTTTTATAGCTATATGGTTTGCTGAGCGACAAGCTTAAAGCTTCACTCCATCATTTCCACCAGCCTTGGCTGTGTGGTCAAAATACCTGAAGTTATATAAGACCTGTATGAGCAGAAATGGGATGGAGCGTGTCAGAAGTACTTCATTACAGCTTCTTTCTTAGCTGAAATATAACAAAATAAATACTCCTGAGAGGGCCATTGACCTTGATAGAATATACTGCAAGACTGTAAAAAGCTGCAATTGCTGCCTTTTGGCAATAGCTAAAAAGAGTTATATTAGTGGTGTGGAGTTTCAAAGTCATTTCTGGGGTCAAAAACATTTACAAAAATATCAGCAGCTGATAGAGGACGGGTGAACGACCTGGTGGAGAGCAACTGCTGCCTGTCTACAATGGCCCCTTTTCATACACTAGAGGACTTGGTAAACAGATATCAGTTACTTGTCAACCTGATGCCGTCATTATCAAACGGGTGTATGCTGTGTAATATTTTGTGCCCAGCAAATTTCCCACTTTGAAATACAAGGTCAAAATTCTGTTCTCAGTGCTGAGAAGAAATTAGGACTGTAAGGGAAAGTTCCTGCCTAGCCTGGTTGGTTTAATTCTGAAACCTTAAGCAACAAGCACTATACTAGAACTAAGGTAAAGCAATTAGATATGATTTGTCTTCTGCAATTACCCCCAGCAGTATGGAATTTGTTGTCTTTTCTTTTTACTTTTATGAACAGTCGTAGTGCAGACCAATGCTCTTTTTAGCTTTATGAAGTTTTACGAGCTCTTTTTTCTTGATCACGGACGTTGCAAGAAATTCTGGGTACCCTGACAACAGCTCACTCTTGCCCTGAAATATATATAAGCCTCAGGCTAGGCTGTCATAAATCTACACAGCCAACGGACAGGCACCAGCATTCACTAGCTACCTACACTAAATCTGACAGGGTTGAGTGCAGGTATGCCACTGAGGTTATGGAATGGACACCTGCTATCACAGGTGTTTCATTAAATTGCACCCAAGACAGCTCCAGAAGGCTTAATAGTATTTTCTGTCATCCCATTACAATTGCTCTCAACATCAAATACATCTAACATTGCCTACACAACCCTGTACCTACACTAAAGGCTATTACAATATCTTAATATTAGTCAATTCATTTTTAAAGTGCACAACATCACTGAACTGATGGAACAGCTGACAATGCAGGCTTGAAACAGCCCACTCAGCAGTTAAGCAGCCAAATTACATCATCCTTCATGCACCATGGGAATGTCTAATTTTGCTAATTGAGATGATCAGAAACAGATCACAAATCAAATCATACCAGCACTGGAGGTTTCACTCATCACCAGGCATTGCAAAATAGTAAACAACTTGCTGTTATTGATCTGATGATGGAATAAAAATATAAAGAAAATTGTTCTGCACAACAGTGTCATTTTATAGTGTTACGCAGTGTTATGGTATATATACCTATCTTCTGCACAGTGGCTTACAAGGCAGCCCTGAGTTTTTGCTCTTTCAGTGTGGCTTTATAGACTTTACTGAAAATTTGCTCACTGTGACAAGTAAATGGAGCATGAAGAGAAATCAGTGATGGACAGCATTAGGTCTCCCCTCTCTTCCATTGTCACAGAGCAAGACAAAAAACAATTTGTTTTTGTAGGCCTGCTTCACCTGCTGTCATGCCCTAAGATGTTCAATGTGAGTACATAAAGGGTAACAACACCCTCAAATTCTGCTAGAAGCCTCTCTCTCAGCATATTTTAAAAATGCATCAGAGGAGTGAGAAAACAACGACTGTAGGAGACATGGCCTCGTTGCTACATCTGACTGTCGCTGATATTAGAGGGCGTTAACATTCTTTTTTTTTTATATAAATAAGGTATTAGCCTTACAAGGTTCAGGGCTGATTTAAAGCAGTGAATGGCGTGTTGAGCCATTTTTAACCCATAAATGCAGATTTTTATGTATTTGGTAAGAAACAGATGTGTTTCATCACAGTACAGTCATATTTAGTTTACGGCAGTACCTCTTTAAGTGCTGTATCAACTCTATTATTCTCCTCCAGGTCTTCTTTACATTCTTGAAGGCCATTTTAGTCATAGAGCCGGAATATAGGTGGACCAGTGAAGCAGGTTATTGAAGAAAGAGTGGGCACAAAGAGATTAGAGGAGAAAGATAATTGTGCGAAGCATCTCCCAAAAGAACACTCACAGTCAGTAACTGCTTGTGACAGAATCTCCAATCCTCCACAGTAGTAGAAGGGCATCTGACCAGGCCTTGACAGCTTCTCCAGAAGGTGGGGCACTATTGTGGACTTTCCACCCCCCTTGTCAAACTCTTGCATAGCATTCATCTCCTGACTCTCTCTCTCCTCTTCCAAATCTGCCTGGGCCAGGTAGTCTGCATGGAGAAAACAAATAAAAAAGAGGGGAGAGGAAAGCAGACTGTGATCTGACAGAAAGTTACTCCATAGCAGTAACAGTAGCAATGTCACAGAGTGAACTGAAAGTCTCCTGTGGTGCAAGTCATCCTGAGATGACCACCCCACTCGCCTATTGTCATGAACATGCACTCAGATAGAAGTAGGTCTGTTGGCCATGTATTAAAAAGTAATGCTACACCACATATGACAATAGCAAAAGACTGTCAATTGATGTATATATGCATAATAGCTACAAAGTATGGTTGACAACCAACTCAGTGACAATGGAGAGCCTCCTCGATAATTATTTACCTTTCACCATCTTCTCCTTCCCAGGTTCAATTTCCACTATTTTTTCAAAGCAGTTTCTGGACTGAAAAACAGAAGAATTTGTTTCATCACTGGTTATATGATGTGCTTCACTGGTCTCTTCTTGACCTATGGAAATCAATATGATGTTGGCCAAAGACTACAATATCTCAGCACAAGAGTAAATGTATAGAAATCTATGTTATAGTTTGCAATAATTGTATTAAATAAAGATTTTTAACAGATATCAATGTTAAATATAAGCCTATATTTCAATGAATGGATTGGAAAACCTATAAAACTGATTTTACATAAGACTGCTGTGAGACTAGAACTGCTGTGCAATGGGTTTTTACTTTAATTTTACAAATTCAAATTAGCTTGGTTCTCTATTCCAGGCATACAAGCTTAATATGGCCATGTTTCTGATGATCAGATTAGATACCAAGAGTAACTATCTATATACAAGATGAATGTGTAAAAAATAGGTGTGATTAGATGTAATGAGACATAATTATAGTATAGTCACCTCATTATATTTCTTCAATGCCAGATATGCTTTCCCCATGTGTAGGTAAGCCTTTATGCAGCTCTCATTACACTGATAGAGAGAAAATGATCATGAGGGTGTATTAGTTGAATCACTTCATCAGTAACACATCTACATAATGGTGATTTAGTGTTTCTTCATTGACAACACCAGCACAGCAAGAGAAAAATGTTCATTCTGAACAGAGACACACTCCACTCCAGAAAGCTTTTTTATGTGCTACAGTGACATGATTATAGAAAATAGTTTCAACAGTAACTTTATAGAGCATATTTGTCATCCAAAACTTTTTTTAAACTTACATTTGGCTTGAATAACCTAAAGAAAACATAACTCTAAACAAACTACCAAATAAGGAAGAGGAACTCATAAACACTATTCATTTTTGTCCACTTTTCCAAATACAATGTTCTTTTCAGGGAACATTTCTGCACTGTTGGTGACCTGTGTCCTGCATCTATTACTGTTTCTGTTCGAGTGCAGCGCAGGATAGAGCATAGCCCACTGTTAACCCATCCAACCCATTTTCTTATCAAACATATCTCCTCTGAGCTACTAGGTTCACAAATAACATTGTCTCAGATGACATTATGACGAATGAGGCAGCAAATGACTGACCCCAGTTCCCAGCCAGGTCTTACCTTCAGGGCCCATTCACAGTCACTGATGGCTTCCTTGTACTTTCCCAGCTTGATGTAGGCCTAAGCAGATTTAAACATTGGACAGGTGGTAACTGGGCATCAGTAAAAATAACTCTGACTCTGTGATTAGTGGTGTAGCATTGTTTGGTTATTAATATACCACAGAGCAGACTGTGCCTTTGGACATGTTGATTGTAGCAATTAACTTAATCGCACGTGGCCATAATATATTAAAATTAAAGTCCTTGAGATCTTTGTAAAACCAAGTGTTTCTTCATTATGTCATGGTGATAGACACACAAAAGCAGCTCTGCTTCGATTTCTTCTGATGGACAAATAATTGTTTGTCACTTTTGCCTTAAATCTGGGATCAACTCATGGGATTTAAATAAACATTTTCAACAAATCACAATTTGTGTTTTCATTTTAAAACATTTAAAAGATTACTTACTTGTGCTCGGTTGGTGTACAATGGCTGCATGTCCCGCAGTTCAGCCAAGCCATCACTGTAATACTTCACAGCAGTTTCATAGTCTTCTTGAGCATAAGCTTCATTCCCCTTGTCTTTGAGTGCTGCAGTGACACACATGGTACAACACAAAATAACATATTGTTAGCCCAACAGAACAGCAAGTACAGCAAACTGTTCCCTCCAACAGCATCTTTAAGAAACACAGAATCACACACCAGTTGCCTTTTTTGCTTGTGCAATCCTCCTTACTCTTCTGTCTTCGGCATCTCTCTCCATAATCTTCATGAAATTCTCTGGTCAAAAAAACAGAAAAACTCTTGAGCATGAGCATGAGCTTTTTAAACTAGACTTTGAAGAAGAAATTCCACAGGGTACTCACTGTGTGTGACTGTTAATGCTAAAAATGTTCTCCCAAAGACAGATATTGCTCCAAATCCAATGTAATAAATATCAGTTGGAGGTAATTTATAAATTGTTTCGCTGTCTCCTCAGCCTTAAACACAGAATTATTTTTCCTTCCTCATTTTGTGAATTGAATGTATGATGTGTTAACTTCAATATTAGTGATTCCATACAAAAAGGTGAGCATGGTTCATGTATTTGCAGCTTTACTGTTATTGATGAGTTTGACGAAGAATTGAAAAGAAGTGTTGATTTGATTAAACGTATATATATGCATACAAGAGACGTATTATGAAAAAATAATAAAAGCTTTTAAGATCACCTCAACAACTAAGTATGGCTCCTACTTGTGTGGCTTCTCCCACATTGTTGTTTGAACGCAGAAGTATTTTATATAGTGCACCTTGGTGGCCTAAGCCATCAACACTACAAGCCTCCTATCCACTAAGCATTGTAAGAACCTTCTAAACAAACAAACCAACAAAAACAGTCAGTCATGGCCAAGCATTCATGTCCTCTAATCCATAGCAGTGCCCTGCTCACCATGACATACTGACAGTTTGATAAGAGAGTGACGCGTTTACTTCACACCTTTATCAAACCTCTGCCAACTACACTGACAAAAATAGCACAAAACATGGGGGGCGTCTGAAGTGGTCTGAACAGGCAAGTGGCAGAACATGGTCACCCTTGAAACAAAAATTCCATAGGACCACTGTAATGCTAAGGACACACCTTGTACCACATCTCTCTTCTTAATATTGCGCATGGTGAGTCACCAACCTGCCAAACAGGCGCAGTTGATTAAAAAATCTCACTGTGCCTCAGGAAAATGTCACGTCTGCACTAAACTTCAATGTCATGTGGCCACATTAAAATAGGCCCTGATTGTGAATGAAGAAATTACCTACTGTATTATGAACAACAATCAGAAATCATTATAAATAAATATTTTTGTCCTTGACAGAATACAAGTTATACTCATGGATTGAAGACTGACTGACACAAGCCAAGACTTTGGGTGCCTCATAGTCAAGGATGTTGATACTCACAGCAGCTGCTGAAACCTCAAGTGAAACGGACTGCATCTTTTCCAGCTGTGTTTGTTCAGTCAGGCTACTGTCTTATAAAATACACAGTGCAGTCTAGTAAGGTACATATATCCTTCAGCAAAAAACCTTGAGTGAGTACGTGAGTATATGTTTTAAGTTCTTTACTGCTTTCTTAGTTTATCTTTTATAGAAAGATATAAGAGAGAGTGTATTTATTGCTATATTTTTTTGTTTCTTTGTTTGGCTAAGAGAAAAGTTTCTTGCAAAACAATGAGGACATATAAGACAAAAAACCTGCTCACCTGGACTTCCATTCTGCAGACTCTGTAAAACAGAAAAAGAATGTTAACAAAACCTTCTTAGTCACTACTTACAAGTTGATGTACACCTTGTCCCTTTTCACATGACAAGAGGGGCAAGACAGTCAACGCAACAAGAAGGTGTTGGTTGTGTATATGTGCTCTGTGTGTGTATGTAGTGTTGAAGGGACACAGACAAGAAGAGAGAGAGAGACAGCAAGACAGACAGACAGAAAGACACGCAGACAGAGTGAGAAAGACTAGACAAGACAGATGGAGAGGGAGAGAAGAAGACAACTGTACTTGGGTGACTTTGTGTGCATGTCTTTACCGAGGAAGGCTGGAGTGGTGGGCTTGTGTTGACTGTAGTCTTGTTGACTTTTGTCCTGCAGGGTTCATCAAAGGCAGCAATGTAGCAGTCCGCTTTCTCCATTGCTTTTTGCTGGACTTGGACATCAGAAGACTTTAGATCCTTTACTAGCTCACCTGAATTAAATATTAAAAATGAATGCTACATTTTACTGTTTACAGCCTTCACTCACATGTTCAATATCTACAATACCCAAATATGATGTAAATGTACATTTTATATACTTTGTGTATCAACATTGTTGATTTTGACCTAATTAAAGTTTTATACATACTTTTTATATTGTAACCATATCAGTATGTCACAATATACAAATGACCAAAGTGGAAATCATATACAACGAAATAGCCCTTCCCCAACTTAATGGTTAGAAGCATGAAACAGTACATTTTACAAGTTATGTATTTTCATTTCTCCTATGGAGTTGATGACATTAAGACATCTTTTAGCGTTAACTGGTAAGTGGTAATATCTAACCTTTGGCTTCATGAAAACAATGAACGGCCTGAACCACAGCATTAATTTGAGTGACTTGGTAACTGTTATTATATCAGCTAGCTTAACTTAACGCTATATGGTGAAACAATACGTAACGTATCTGACCCGATAATACAGTTAATAATGTCACTAACGTTAGCCATTTAGAGTTAACTTATGTGGTAGATTAACACATACAATCCCTCGTCTGTTTAGCTAACCTGGCTGACTAATGACGTTAACTTTGCTCCATTTGGCACAAAGATAGCTAGCCATTTTAATTATTAGCTAGAAATTAGCTAGCGAAGATAAGCTCCACAGCAACATTACTCACTTATTTTGTCAACATTCTTCAAAAAACTGTCGAAGTCTTCAAGTTTGTCCATCATGCTTTTGCCCTTTTAAGCTTGCGTTTAGTATTTGATAAGCTAAGTAGCTCTATTTTATCTTAGCTAACGCGCAATTTATTTCACGCTGACTTTTCCATCAGAAGTCTTTGCGTTGCGTTGCGTTGTGTTACCATAGTGACGTGATGCCTTCAGGGCCGCTCGTAATCTCACCCCATTCAACATGAAACTGCACACAATTTGTCGTTACGCCACAGTACTCCGTAAAAGATAATAACAAAAGAATGGCTGAAGTCATTGGAGTTATTTATTTACTACCCCGGGTTGTACATGGAGAATGAATACAATTCCCATCGTCCTTTATTGTGTCGACTGTTACCCACCTGTTTCCTAAATGTCATATGTTGATTTCAGCAAAATGTATCACCTATTGTTGTTTATCGCTTCACCATGAGTGCATGGTGTCACAGAAGAATACACATTTGTTCATGTTTCTTCATGATTGTGCTTCTTCAGGAAAGCACTTGAAGGCAGCATTTCTCACCTGGGTGGTCATATTTTTGCCTCACTCCAAAACAACAGAATTGTTGTAAATGTATTTTTTAATGAATTATGTAAATCATGTTTGGCTTCCTTGTCTTGTATGTCTTCATTAGACTGTTCATTAGTGCTTCAGGGGGCCCCTTTCCCAGCATATATATATATATTCTGCGCACCCGTACTGGGCTGTCAATTCAATACAGAGTGACCAAAGATACTACAAATCTCCTCAGCGCTTCAATGAACCTGCTTTTAGAGTTGCCATCTTATGAGAGCATCCTATACCTTGAACTCCCACCTTCCCTTCTCTCAGCAACAGATCAACACTGCCTCCCTGTGGTTAAAGACACATGAAGAGACACATCTATGCAAACACATTTTCTAAAATCAGCTGATTATCAGTATATAGTAGATGAATATTTAATGTTGCCATAAACTTAGGAAGGAGTAAGATGTCACTTATTCACATAAACATGTAAATATATACAGTGGGTAAGCAAAGACTTGAATACAGCCACAAAATGAATGGAAGAAGAAATAAACAAGGGGCTTTGAAAATCCCCATAAACTGGATAGTTCACCACAAAATCTACATATAGACATTAAAATCCTTACATGGAAGGTGTCATTACCAGGTTGGGGTGTATTCCTTTTTTTTCATTGAGTCCTTCCTCCCGCTGCCAAAAAATAGGTGCAGTAACTTCCTACAATAAATGTATTTCTCCATACGACACCTTTAATGAAGCACAGAAAGATAAAATGATTAAGAGCAACAATAGAGTACCATTAAAGCAATGAAGTAAGGGTGGATTTTATACATATGAAATTGTTTTTATCTAATACTTTTACTATTTGTTCTATAGTTTGTTTTATATATGTGTTTCAAAAGCCAAGCTATGTAGTCAATGAATTTGTGCAATATGAGCAGAAAAAAACATTATATTGGCACAAGCACGATAAGTAGATCAATATTATTTAC